>NC_047091.1:144999393-145302423 GCF_902459505.1 Geotrypetes seraphini | reverse complement strand
TTTAGTAAAAGTCCCAAGCCTATGAGGAAACAGGGCTGGCTATTTATTTATTTCCCCAAGAGGAAATTACTTTGACTTTTACCTGCAAGGCTGCAACCTTTGTGTACATGCTATCACATGCCCTAAAATTTGCAGTTACAGTGGCTTAATGTGGGATTTTACAACGCACCTGCATGGCACCTTTTGAGAGTGTTCCCACTATTTTTATTGCCAGTCGTGTATTAATGTTACCATTAGCACATGGGACGTGCTAAGAGTTAACATGGGACTATTTACTGCTTCTTATTTAGGAGGTGGTAAGTGTTCCCCTGTTAACTTGGCATTAGCCAGTTCGCATAGCTAGCTAATGCATCCATGTCCATTCTCCGCCAATGCCACACCTTTCAGGGACACCCCCCCCCCATGAAAATTGAAGTAGCATGCTGTTTAACAGATGGAAACAGGCAAACCACCACAGAACTACTTAATGTGGTCACACAGTAGTTTTTTTTTCTTCATTACAATGCAGTCCTTTTCTGTGGTTCTTTATAGTTGGTTAAGTGTCAAATATTGCACTTAACCAGCTATGTTGTTACCAGCTCCGTATACCTGGAAATTGAATACTGGAATCCAAATATGGCCTGGCGTTGAATTTATGAGTATAAAGCTGGTGGCGATCAGCAAAAAGCTGATCACCGCTGGCTGAATATCAAGCCCTTAGTGTTAAGGTATATAGGCCCCATTTAATCAAGTTGCATTAGGGTTTTTAAATCGCCAGCCGCCGCTCCAACACTCATAAAATTCCCATGAACGTCGGAGCTTTTACTTCAGCGGCTGGCGATAAAAATCCCTAACACGGCTTGATAAAAGGGGGCCTAAAGATTTAATAAATTATAGCCCTCTTTTACTAAGCCATGGTAGAGGCCCGGGGCGCTAAATGCGCTGACACTCATAGGAATTCTTTGAGCATCAAAGCAGCATTGGAGCATTTAGCGCTCCGGACTTTGGTAGAAACCTCTATCACAACTTAGTAAAAAAGGGGGAAGGGGTATATTATATTATATAGATAGATCAAGGGTAGGGAACTCCGGTCCTCGAGAGCCGTATTCCAGTCGGGTTTTCAGGATTTCCCCAATGAATATGCATGAGATCTATTTGCATGCACTGCTTTCAATGCATATTCTTTGGGGAAATCCTGAAAACCCGACTGGAATACGGCTCTCGAGGACCGGAGTTCCCTACCCCTGAATGATAGATTATACTCATAACCTTCCACAGAAAAAAAAAGTAATGAGTTTCCTATCATCCAATAAAATTGACAGAGGCAGGTGAAACCTTATAGGCAGAACAATTTATTGAAGCATAAGCACATTAGAAGTGGACTCTGGTCCTTGAGAGTCTTGCCTCAATAAATCGGTCTACACCTGCCTCTGTTACTTTTGTTACACCACACTAACACAACTTCCCCTTTTCAACCATTTAATATTTTCCTACATCCATTTACTTAATCCACTAATGAGTTTGTCCCAGGAGTTTCACAGCTTACTACCGTAAATGAAAGTCTGCACTGGTCTAGGAAGTGAGCAGGTGTTATGACCTTTTCATATCTGGCATTTCAATAAACTTTAAACTACTGCACCTTGTCAACTGAAAACATATGACAGGTTGATTAAATGGCACTGCAATAAATTAAAGACTCCACAAGCGGAGAAGTGGTATTACTCCCATCAAACCTAGGGAACAGTCTGAAAGAGTGAATAACAAGAAGACAGAAAATACATCACAAGATACCTCACATCTGAGTCTTCGCTTTTCTAAAACATTCACGCTACAGGACACAAAGCTTAATAACAATATTTGGGAAAGGAAGTTGCATGCTTTGACACTTATGGAGGCCAAAGACGTCAGGTAAGAATGGCTACCTGAAAACAAAACTTGCCATAAGAACATAAAAAGAGTTGCCATACTGGGACAGATCAAAAGTCCATCAAGCCCAGTATCCTGTTTCCAACAGTGGCCAACCCAAGGAGTAAAACAGATTTTATGCTGCTTAATCTAGGATAAGCAGTGGATTTCCCCAAGTTCATCTTAATAATGGCTTATGGATTTTTAGGAAATTATCCAAACCTTTTTAAACTCTGCTAAGCTAACTGCTTTCACCACATTCTCCAGCAATGAGGTAATTACATGCTGAGTGAAGAAATATTTTCTCCGGTGTTTTAAATCTACTACTCTTGATGTTATATTGCAAGTATAAAATATCTAGCAGCCTTGGGTAACTTTAAAATTTATCTCACTCCCACCCCTGGTCAACACCATTGTTAATTATGTTTCGCCCTCCCTTCACTGTCGATAGTTCTCGTTAGACTTCCATTCCAGCTACGACACCTGCTCAAAGGTATGTGTAGGTTAGAAACATAGAAACATAGAATATGACGGCAGAAAAGGGCCGACGTCCCAACAAGTCTGCCCACTCAAGAACCCTCCCTCCCAACTAGTCTGCCTACTCAAGAACCCTTCTTCCCTGGAGTATCTATCGTTTGAGCATAACTCTGTAGTACTCCCACCTGTTTGTCCCATCGACTCTTGAAGTCGAGCACGCTACTGGCCTCGACCACCTGGTGGGGAAGATTATTCCATCAATCAATCACCCATTCGGTGAAGAAGTATTTCCTGGTGTCACCATGAAATCTTCCTTCCTTAAGTTTTAGTGGATGCCCTCTTGTCGCCGTGGGGCCTTTCAGAAAAAAGATTTCCTCCTCCACTTTGATGTGACCCATGATGTATTTAAATGTTTCTATCACGTCCCCCCTTTCTCTGCGCTCCTCCAGAGAATATAAGCGCAGTCTGATCAGGCATTCTTCATATGGGATGTCTTTAAGTCCTGAGATTACTGCACCTTGTCAACTGAAAACATATGACAGGTTGAACAAGTGCTGGGGTTGGCGGGTCTTAGCACAAGATCTCATTGCATATAATGGGCCCTATGCTAAAATAACACCACTTGTGATAAAATAACCTATCTTAACAGTAGTCCACATTAATAACTTTTCCCCTGAACGTGGAAACTCAGAGGCACCATATGCTCACTGTTCTTGCAGGAATGTGGTTTTGGGCCTTTTCCTTATTTTGGAACAATAAATCTTAGGCCACAAAAATAAACAGAGCCATGCTGAAAAGCAATCCTTGGTGTGCTGATCTGTGGGATTTTAAGTGTAGATGTGCTTTAGTTTGCGATGCTGTCAGGCCCTCATGCTACAATTTCCCCACACACTGTGTAATTAATACATGTCACATAGGACCTACGAATAAACACCCTCTAAGAATATCCTGGGAGTCACATGTCAAGGATTCCCTCTACACGAAGAGGCTGATGCTTCTAAAACAGAATACCTTTATAGGGAACTCTGGTGTTTCATTATGGAAAATTAACAGACTAGGTAATTCACCATCCTTAGACGCAGTGGCGTAGTAGGGGTGGGGTGGGGCGGTCTGCCCCAGGCGCCATTTTGGTGAGGCCACAGGCCTATTCTCTGCCCCCCCCCCCACTCTCTTTCCCCGCCCCGCCACTGCTGTGCATGCGTGCTGCTTCCCTTCCCTCCATACCTCTGCAACTTTCCTGGCGTGAGTACCAACCCCCAACCTGCTGTTGCGTCACTTCCTGGACTCGCGTCTAGGAGGGAGTGGGGAAGGAGCGTGTGGAGGTGGGAGGGGGCAGAGAAGAGGGCTTGGGAGGGGCACCACTTCCCAGGGCGCCTTTCTCCTTTTCTACACCACGGCCTAGGTGTAGTTTTCTCTGGCTTTGGCGAAGCCCAAATCTGATTTTGAACATTTTGCAAAAAAAAAAAAAAAATCCAAAATTGCAATGCCAAATACGGTCATTTTCAAACCAGCAAAAAGTCTATCTTTTTGGCTTGAAAATCACTCTATTTTAGATGTCGTTGTGCTCCGTACGTCTTTCTTTAAGGGCCATTTTCAAACAAAAACACCCAAAGGAAAAATGCATCAATCAAGCCATTGGAATGACTGAAGGGCTAGCAGTCATACTAGTCTGGCCACACAGATATCCCAATACTATAAACTCCTCTACGTTTGCCAAAAGGTGCTTAAAAAGATACAAAAAAGAGGCAAAAATGTCAATAAGGACTCTATGAGTGTGTCTATCAGCCAATCACTACTAACAAACCATATCACACTAATACCAAATGTCAATTTAGGAAGGGACGCTCTCAGTGTGAGGTTGTTAGCGACGGGAGAACAAACTCCAGCGCTTCCACTTACAGAGACGAAGGTGAATCACCCCGCCTGCACATCATCATCGGGCGTCCCTAGTGTGCAAAATCAACTGTGCAGAATTAATAACAATAAATAAGTCACAAACTGTGAACTAGTGAGAGAGTGAATCAAACTGAAAACCCACTCATAGAGTCCTCCCCAGCCTAATCCCCAAGATGCAAAATGAAACCACAGCCAACTTAGCTTTTAAAATGAGCCAAATGAAGTCTATGAAAGTTGCAGAAGACCAGAATAGTTATTGGATCAACCGGTTTCGGGTGAAACCCTTCATCAGGATCATACGGCTGGAGCAGAACTGGCTGGGAGGGAAGCAGGAGAACCCGCAGAGGCAACTGAACGGGCTTAAAAGCAGATCCACAATGACATCAAACATTTTCAACCAATAAAAAACGAAAAAGGAAAAATGTTTTAGCTAAAGTACCTGATTAAAATAAAAATATGTAATACATTTCCAAGATCAGAAATCAAAGAAATAGAAATAATGAAAGAAGATAAAAAATTAAAAATAAAATAAAACATATTTATGAAAGGAGGAGTCACCAAAAGATCAAAAGATCAAACAATGGTATTCCACTCCACACATTCATTGAGACCCCCCGGAATGACCGTACCAAGCTTGAAAATCCAATGTTGTTCTCTCAATTGGAGTTTTCAGTTTGATTCACTCTCTCACTAGTTCACAGTTTGTGACTTATTTATTGTTATTAATTCTGCACAGTTGATTTTGCACACTAGGGACGCCCGATGATGGTGTGCAGGCGGGGTGATTCACCTTCGTCTCTGTAAGTGGAAGCGCTGGAGTTTGTTCTCCCGTCGCTAACAACCTCACACTGAGAGCGTCCCTTCCTAAATTGACATTTGGTATTAGTGTGGTATGGTTTGTTAGTAGTGATTGGCTGATAGACACACTCATAGAGTCCTTATTGACACACAGATATCCCAGCAGAGCAGTGGGGCACCCTAGGGAACACTGCAATGAACGTCGCATGAAAGGTCTCTGGTACACATTACATCATTACCCCCTTATATTGTATGGTGAGCCCTCCACGAATACACTTCTCCCTCTGTATCCGCGATTTCAATATCTGTGGAGTTGCTTATTCGCGATTTTTTGGTTGCTGACTCCGCCCCCTAATTTTCATCACTGAACCCGGCATTTCACATTGGAAATTGCTGCTCCCGGTGGTTCCTGAAGGAAATCGCTGCTCCTAGCATTGTACGGAGCAAATCGCAGGTCAGGTTATTCACAGTTTATTATCTTTTTCAGGTCTATTTTACCAAAAAAACGCAAATAACATGCAAAAAGTTATTCACGGTTTTTCGGTATTCATGGCTATGTTCTTCCCTCATCCCCCACGAATACGGAGGGAGAAGTGTACCCTGTTTCCCCGAAAATAAGATCTATCCCGAAAATAAGCCCTAACATGATTTTTTAAAGATGCTCCTAATATAAGCCCTACATCATAAATAAGCCCTAGTTAAGATCGACCCCTAGGTTTACACTCCCCTACTCCATCCCTGACACTAGTGCTGCCCGATTTGCCAAAAAAAATTGGACTAATCAATTCAGCGATCCCTACCCCGGTAAGAGCTGACATACCTCCGCTCTGAGTCCTCCAAAACCAGCTGCCCGTCACTGCTGGTTTTTGGAGGCCTTGGAACGGAGGTATGTCAGTCTCATGGTGGGAGAGTCGGTGGGGTTCTGCTGCACAAGGGGATGGGAGGGAGGAATAAAGATGCTGCTCATGGGGGGAGGGAGAGAAATGAAAGAGGAAGAATTGGGGTGGAGGAGAGAAAGGGAGAAATGATTGTTGTACGTGAAAAAAATAAGACATCCTCGAAAATAAGCTCTAATGCATTTTTTGATCCCAAAATTAATATAATATACTGTCTTATTTTTGGGGAAACATGGGACAACAATGCATTGTACTCGACTGTACACCACTACAATAGCCCTCAACCTGCATATAGGTGGCACCTGCAGGCATAAGTAGATATTTCATGATTTATGGGGCATTCACACTTTTCCGCCACAAGTGCATCAGTTAGAATGGAAAATGGGCCTGGGCTCCCTTCTCGGCTGGGTTCCCAGTCCACTGCACTGACCACAAAGGTACTCTGGGGACCTGCTTGCTGCTGTAAGAGGGATGGACATTATATCTATAGCCAGCTGCATAGTAAGGGGGGGTGTTCTGCCCTAGGCGCCATGTTAGGGGGGGCGCCGGCACCCCTCCTCTTCTCCTCGTCCCACTCCTCCCCTCGCCACGCTCCCCCCTTCCTTTCTCAAGTACCTCTAGCTATTCACCGCCACGAGCCACAACTTTAACATGCTCCTTGCAACCACATCTCTCCCGCCGATGTCACCCAGCAGCGGCAATTCTTATGTTCTTATGTTAACAATTTGGACATTTTTGTGGGGGAAAAAAAGTCCATCTGCTGCTGTGTGCAATTTTTTGGACATTTTTCTGTTTTGAAAATGAACTCCTTTATATCTCACACACTGAAAATGTTAAGCTAAATTTAAAAAAAAGCTACATCTGAATATAATAGAAATGAATAACAGATAAAGTGCCAAATGTCAGGAGAGTGTGGTGAAGTGGCTAAAGCTACAGTCTCCGCACCCTGAGGTCATGGGTTCAAGCCCACACTGCTCCTTGTGACCCTGGGAAAGACACTTACCCCCTCTTTTACTAAGGTGCACTATGCTTTTTAGCGCACGATAAATATTACGCTAATGCGTGCATGTTATCCTATGGACACGTTAGCGGTTAGCACACGCATTGATTTTAGTGCTAAACATGCACTAAAATGCTTAACGCACCTTAGTAAAAGAGGGCCTTAATCTTGCATCGCCCCAGGTACATTAGAGAGATTGTGAGCCCGCTGGGACAGACAGGGAAACATATTTCAAGTATCTGTATGCAAACCACTTTGAGTGTAGTTGTAAATTTTTTTTAATCTTTATTCATTTTAAATCTTAAATCAAGTACAATAAATACATATAATAAGTTAACTTTCAAAAACAACTGACATCTTATAATTAATCCTTATAAAATAAAATAATATCTCAGTTTTGACTGTTTTGATTTTATTTTCACTTCTTCTTTTTAGTTTATGATATATTTTTTAATCTCACTTATTGTTTTACCACTTATTTTGTTTTATTTTATCATTCAAATTTCATTTAAATTTCCCCAGAATTCTATTGCTTCAACGGTTCTCCCTCTGCATCTATTCTTATCTCCCCTCTTTTTTCAACCTTTCAAAGTCCTTTAGATCATTGTAGTCTTATTAGAATGTTTATTTTCTTATTTTTCTCATCTATTCTCTATTTTATTTCTTCATTACTCTACTAATTGTCAAGTTTCCAGGTACTTTAGTTAGATTGTGAGCCTTCGGGACAGTAAGGGAATTTCTAAGTACCTATTTTACTTATAATTTTAATGCATCCTATTGTCTATTTTTCTGTAAACCGCTTAGAATCCTAACGGAGTTTAGCGGTATATAAGAAATAAATTACATTACATTACATCTCCCTCCCTTATACAATTATAAAAATGATTTATTTGAGATATACTCAAAAATACCCTCCCCCACCCCCTTTAATATCTTAAACTTTATTATTCAGGGAAGAATATTTTTAATCTTTACAATAATCCATAAATGGCCTCCACACCTCTTGAAATTTGTTAAAATTCCCTTTTTAGACAGCTAACGCCCTTTCCATTTTATATATATGACAAACAGAATTCCACCAGAAACAATAATTAAGTCCATTCCAATTTTCCCAATTGTAAGTGATCTGTTGAATGGCAATACCAGTTAAAATTAACAATAATTTGTTATTATTAGATGATATTTGTTTCTTTGCTCTCATTTCTATATCAAATAAAACTGTGTCATATGATAATGCCACATGATTTTCTAACAGGGAATTAATTTGATTCCAAATTGATTTCCAAAATTCTAATATATAAGGACAATAGAATAATAAATGATCTACAGTCCCTGCTTCAAGATGACAATGCCAGCATCTATCAGATTTAGAGCGAAATAATTATATAAATAATTCCTATTAAACTAAATCCAAGGGAGGGAGCTCAAACTTCAACCTGCCATACGCTGTGCCTCCAAGGTCCGGAATCTAGTTGTAAAAATTACAAAAAGGTGGTATATAAGTCCCAATCCCTTTCCCAAGTGTCAGAAACTATTCTAATCTCAGCTGTTGGATGTCTGAATGGGTGGATTTGCTGTCTTGTTCCAGATAAATTTTCACAGGGCCTAAACTACAGGTTTACAAATGTCTTTCTACACTGTAAATTGGGCTGTATGAGGTTGGAGTTTTCTTTATGCCAGTGATTGTGCTAATGGTAGAAATGGAACTGTTATTTCTTAAAGGCTGCCACATTAGTCTGAGGCTTTTTTTTATCTCCACCTCTTTTTATTGATTTGCAGTGTAGATTGATGATCTGGCCCTGGTAGTTTTTCCTTTTATCAACAGTTCATTTTTTGTCTATATCATTCTGGATTCTGCTGATCCCCTATTGGAGCTGTGTGATATTATTTAATAACTACCCATGCAATCACGTACATAACCGTATGCACCATTTATAGAATTAGAGGTTAATAGAGAAATAGCACCATAGTAACCCAATAAAGCTCGACCTTGCACAGGCACCAGAAGAGAAGTTGACTTGCTGAAGGCCGTGGTGAGCAGAGCAACTCATAGGTGCAGGTTTTTAACTCTGGATTTCTCCACTACACCACACATTTCCCTAACAAATAATTCACAAGTGATACAAAAAACATTGTCACTTGCAATCCAGATAGGATTCAAAACCACTGTTTCCGTACATATTTAATATAAGGTACATAACTATTGCCTATGGGCTGGCTGCCCTGGGTAGGCCTGTTCTTGCAATCAGAAGTTAAGCAGGGTCAGGCATGGCTAGTACCTGGAGAATGCCAAGTGCAGGGCTCCATGTCGGGCAGAAGCAACATAGTGGAGCCACACACTGAGCAACAGAAGCCAATGGCAAACCTTACTGTGCATACTACTACTAATTATTATTTCTATAGCACTGAAAAGGTGTACGCAGCATTGTACATTTTAACATACAATAGACAGTCCCTGCTCAGAAGAGCGTACAATCTAATTTAGACAGGACATTACAGGGCTGTGGAGTTTATGGTAGAGAAAATGATACAGTGGGAGTTCAGAGTTGAATGCAGTTTCAAAAAAGTGGGTCTTTAGCTTGGATTTGAACACTGCCAGGGATGGGGCACGACGTATTGATTCAGGCAGCCTGTTCCAGGCATACGGTGCCACAAGAAAGAAGGGACGGAGTCTGGAGTTGGCAGTGAAAGAGAAGGGTACAGATAAGAGGGGCTTGTCCGATGAGCGGAGATCACGGGGGGGGGGGATCATAGGGGGAGATAAGTGAGGAGAGATATCGGGGCGCTTCAGAGTGTAAGTCAGCAAGAGGAGTTTAAACTGTATTTGGAAATGGACGGGGAGCCAATGAAGTGACTTGAGGAGAGGGGTAACGTGTGAGTAGCGGCTCTCACGGAATATGAGTCGTGTAGCAGCATTTTGAATGGATTGAAGAGGCAAGAGACGGGTGCGCGGGAGGCCCGAGAGAAGTACGTTGAAGCAGTCAAAGCATGAGGTGATGAGAGCATGGACAAGAGTTTGGGTAGTGTGTTCAGAGAGAAGAGGATGCAGCCATGGGTCAATGGTCAACTCAAAGACACACACGGCTATTGCTATACTAAGTCAGACCAAAAGTCCACAAAGAGTCAAATATACAGAAAGCATCTTCCCTTCCTATTTGTATATCATATGCTCTCTAACAGTAGCGGAATCTTTCAAATACAGTATTTAAGTTTCATTAAAAATGTGATACAACGCTTATAAAATTTTTAAACGATTTCCATAATTAAAAAATGGGGGGAAAAGAACATATAAAAACAGACATCGACTTTTACTTATTTACTTAAAGAAAAACGATACGGACTAAAACAATAAGGCATGGGGTTAAAAGCTGACAAGGTGTCCAAGGTATTAAAGTCAGCTTTTTTTTTGCTGTATGTTATTTACAGCCATTAAAAAAGCTTTTAGATTATTCAGTCTTACAAACACTTGTGCATGCATTTGTCACCCCTCACGTGGACTACTGTAATGTAGTCTATGCAGGATTATCTCAGGTGGAACGCAACGTTTACAAACCCTACATAACAGTATTGTATGGTTCCTTTGTAATGTAAATCGCTTTGATCTCTGTACCCTGCTCTTGAAACTACTTCATTGGCTACCAGGTGTTTTTTTTTTATCACAGCCAATACAAGATATTATGTCTATCTCATAAAGCTTTGCACTTAGGTACCTCTTCTTACCTCTCTAATTTGATCTTGGCCTATATAGTCCAACTCGATCCCTGCACTCATTAGATGCAAATTGTTTCGTTCTCCCCTCCCCCACCCAATACTCTGCTTTTTTTTTTTTTTCCTGGGATCAAAGCTTTAGAATGGTCTTCCACAATCAATTACAGACCTTGCAGAATTTGAAGCCTTTAAAAACAGTCCTTAAAACTCATTTTTTTAACAAGCTTACTCTTGATTCTATAAAGCAGGGGTAGGGAACTCCGGTCTTCGAGAGTCAGGTTTTCAGGATTTCCCCAATGAATATGCATATTCATTGGGGAAATCCTGAAAACCTGACTGGAATACGGCTCTCAAGGACTGGAGTTCCCTATCTCTTCTATAAAGTATTACCTGTTGGGCTTTTGCAACACAGAACATTAGAGGGTTTTTTTTAAATGTATGACTGTGTTTTTTGTAATGATTGCATCCTTTTTAAAATTGAAGTTCCTTTCTGTCTTTAAATTTAGTCTGTACACTACTTTGATGTTTTTGGAAAGGCAGTATTCGCAAGTTTTTTTTTTAAACAAATAAATAATAATAGCCTACCTCTAATAATGGCCTACCCGTATGTTTCAGCATTGAAAAACCCTGTAAATTTAATCTTAAAAGCCAAATTTAGATTCCTCCAATAACAGCCCACTCCCCAGAATTCTCAGTTACTGGCATTGCTGTCCTCCTCGCCCCCTCCCCCAATAACCATATTCCCTCTTACCATTTCTCACAGTTCTATCACTGGGTCAGTGTGGGGCATTGAGCATACACTGATACTCAAGGCTTCGAGCATGTGCAAGTGCTCAAGGCCCTTTATCAGCCAAGCACCATAATATTGAGGAGAGGTAAGTTAGAGAGGTCTGGTAATCTGTTTGGGGAGGGGGAGAAGAGTGGAAGAAAGCAATGCTGGTTACCTCAGGATAGCAGGCTGAAGGAGAGAAATTGTGCCTACATAAAAGCCCACCCTGGACCTCAGAAAAACCCATTGTTTCTACCCTTTTTCCCCGAAAATAAGACCTATTCCAAAAATAAGCCCTAGCAAGATTTTTAAAGATGCTCCTAATATAAGCCATACCCCCAAAATAAGCCTTACTTAAGATCGACCCCCGAAGCCCCCCTCCCCCTCCCCCTGAATGTTCCTGACACTCCCTGACTCCATCCCTGAAACTAGTGCTGCCTGATTCGCCGAAAAAATCGAACTCAACAATTCAACAACCCTCGCCCCTGCTGCTTTAGGAGGCCTCTGGCCTCAGACCGGAGGAATATCAGTCTCACAGTGGGAGGGTTGGTGGGGTTCTGCTGCACAAGGGGATGGGTGAGAGGGGAGGAAAGATACTGTACATGGGGGGTGGGAGGAGGGGAAAAGGAAAGAGGAAGAATTGGAGTAGAGGAGAGGAAGGGAGAGATGATTGTTGTACATGAAAAATAAGACATCCCTTGAAAATAAGCCCTAGTGCATTTTTTTGGATTCAAAATTAATATAAGACACTGTCTTATTTTCGGGGAAACACAGTAATGACAGCCAGGGTGATTATTAGAGAGAAAACAGTATATGGAAAAATGGCGACTTTACTTGGCCCTTACCTGTGACTTCTTGTAACTCTCATGTAGACAATTTACATGTCTTGATTCTGTCCACGTTCTTAAGGAGAATTTCTGGAAGGCTCACAAACTTTGTGCTTTTAAGAGGATGGTTTTCTTCCACGTCAATTTCTTTTTTTTTCCTACTGTATCTCTTCTCAGACAGGTTTGTTTCCCAGCATTTGGCTACTGTGCTTGAGCAGTGTCTGTGTGCAAAGCTCCGTCACAGCTCGGCATCCAGCTGAAGCCTCTTTACTTATTCATGGAGTTCCTGAGCAAAACCACCGTCTGCTTTGTGTTAAGGTGAATGGATGAATAATTCAATCAGTAACAGCAGCGACTCCGCCAACAAGAGCCATTCATAGAAATTTTTTAAAATATATTTTAAAATAAGTCTATGCATCGACTATATGGAATTTGGTTTAATAACAACATCATCTTCATTTTACTTACAGTTTAGGAGGAAGGCGAAAAAGCGCTTTATTTGGTAGGCTTTTCTTTTTGTTCCCATAACAAAGCCAGGACCTTCAGGCCTGTTGTTGGCATTCAGCCAGCCAGACTACAAATCCCTGCATGCTTAGTCCAAAAGGTCATATCATGTTGACCAATCGTTAAAGTCATGAATTTCTTTAAGAATTCTTTTGCTGCATTCAATTGTATTGAAGCTGTTGCCCTTTCTGTGGATGCATTTTTCTTGGGGTAAATTATGTAATGGCATGGTGCAATTTTATAAACTGGTGCCATAAATTAGGCGCCACAAAAAAAGTCACACTTTGTGCCAAAGAATTGCTCGTACCTACAAGGCGGCACAATGCAGCATTGGTGCACCAAACATGGCCACTTAATGTCAACTCAATGGCAGGTGAAAGTGGGTACATGCAGCTTCTATTATTCTATAAGTTGCACGTGTTCCTAGGTGAAAAGTGCATGACCTGAACATAAGAATTGCCATATCGGGACAGTGGCCAACCCAGGTTACAAGTACCTGGCAAATCCCAAAAAGTAAAATTGATTATATGCTACTTATCCTAGGAATAAGCAGTGGATTTCCCCAAGCCATCTCAATAATGGCCTATGGACTTCTCTTTTAGGAAATTATCCAAACCATTTTTAAACCACGTTAAGCTAACTGATTTCACCACATTCTCTGACAACAAATTTCAGAGTTTAATTACATGTTGTGTGAAGATATATTTTCTCCGGTTTGTTTTAAATCTATTACTTAGTAGCTTCTAGTCCTAGTATGTTTGGAAAGAGTGAACAAGCGATTCACACCTACCCTTTCATCTCCACTCATTATTTTATAGACCTCTATCATATCACCGCTGAGCCGTCTCTTCTCCAAGCTGAAGAGCCCTAGCTGCTTTAGCCTTTCCTCATAGGGAAGTCGTCCCATCTTTTTATCATTTTTGTCACCTTTCTCTGTACCTTTTCTAATTCCGCTATATCTTTTTTGAGATGCAGTGACCAGATGCTCATGCCATTGTATGCTAAGGGTGCCATTTTTTAATGTAACTCATTTAGTTTTTCAGTGGGTGATAAATTTTTTAAATAAATAAAATAACACGTGGAGGGGCATAATCGAAAGAGACGACTAAGTCCGTTACGTTCATCGCGCAAGTCATCCAAAGTTAAAAAGAGCTTAAGACACATTTTCGAAAGATACGTCCAACTTTTTTTTCGTTTCGAAAGTCGTCTAATTATACGTCCTGCCGATCTGATCGTCCAAGCCACTAAATCGTCCATCTTTATACCACATTTTCGTTCAACTTTCCGTCCAAGTCCAAAACGCCTAGAACAAGCCCTGTTGGACATGGGAGGGGTCTGCAAAGTGATGGACTGCACGCCCAGCCATGCCACCTAAACAGTGGGGTACCTTACAAGGCACTGCTGTGAACTTCACAAAAAGGGTGCCATGGCTTCTCCTCCCTACAGCTCCCTTATAGGTTACATTGAGCCCCCAAACCACCTCTAGAATCCCCTAAACCCACTTATCTACCACCCCAATAGCCCTTATGGCTGCAGGAGCCACTTATATGCCAGTACAAAAGGGTTTTGGGGCGTATAGGGAAGTGCACATGTTTCAATATCAATGCAGTGATTACAGGGGCTTATGGGCATGGGTCCATCTCTCTATGGGTCCCTAACCCACCCCCAAGATGGTTTAAGATGCCTCTGTGCAGCATGACTAGGCTTTCCTATGCCAGGCTACCAGGTGATGATGGTCTGGAGGCTGAATTTTAAAGGTGTGATTACGATTTTTATGAAGTTGGGGGGTAGTATGTGGGGGTCTGTTTTATGTGTTTGCAGTGCTTATCTGGTGACTTTAGGTGGTTTTTTTGTGACTTAAACCATGTTTTACATGGTCTAAGTCACAACGTCCAAGTTCCGTCTAAGCTCTGTTGTAAAACTTTCGGTTATACATGCTGTACGACTAAGTCTAAGCCGGCCCACGTCCCGCCCAACTCCCGCCCTCGACATGCCTCCCGAAACGCCCCATTTATCTTTGGTCTTTCAGCAGCACTATGAAGGCCTAGGTCGTTTTTAAGTAAAAGCAAGAACTCAATTCAAACTCTACTGCTTACTTTTCAAAGTAACCCATGGTATGGCCCCCAATTACCTGAACAACCGTCTTTGCCGCTACCGACTACCCTCAGATCAAGAAGAACTCAGAATCTTTTCACCTTCCCCCCTCATAATGGTACCCGACGTAAGAAACTTTACGACAGCCTACTAGCAACTCAGGCAGCGAAAATTGACCCCACCATCACCAAACTGATGATCAAAACAACAGACATCAAAGTGTTTCAGAAAGAAATCAAAACATTTATTTTCAAAAAACACGTCCTTACTTAATATTCCCCTCCCCAATCGCACATGCACTCTCCCCAGCAAATAACACACTAGTCATCCCCTTGAAACTCATTTACCAAAAATATACAAACTCCTAAATAAGCACCTCCCTTAGGTATCCATTTAACCTTCTCCTAAATAAGCACCTCCCTTAGGTATCCATTTAACCTTCTCCTAAATAAGCATCTCCCTTAGGTATCCACTTAACTGATTCCTTCAAGGTTAGGTACCTTTCTTCAGTTGCCTATATTGTTTTCCCCACTGAACCTTGTAACTACTTGAACCCTGTCAAGCTATTCTATCGATAAATCCAGATATCTTATACTTGTATTTCTATACCACAACATGTAATTTACTTAAATCGTTGTAATGTAATTCTCTCGGTAATGTCCTGATCTCTTTTAACTGTAATCCGCTTAGAACCGCAAGGCACAGGTGGAATAGAAATCACAAATGTAATGTAAGTATGTCCAAATCCCGGTTTTATTATCAGCGCTTGGACGTTTTTGAGAAATGTTCGTCCAAGTGCCAACTTAGGACGGTTTTTGGACATTTTTCTCTTTTGATTATGAGCCCCATAGTGCTTAACATGTGTAACTGCCAATTATTGGCACCAATCATGCTTGTAAGTACTATTACTCTATAAATATATACGGCTTTATTAGCACCTAACTTTAGGCGCACTTTATAGAATTGTTAGGTCCAATATTAAAAATGATTTAAATGGGGCGGGGGAGATTCAGGGGGCGGGTTTCCTGGTGGTGGTGGGGTTTTGGTTTCTGTGGGTCTTCGTGCAGGAATAATGCGAAAGACCTGACTGTTCCTGCTATTTTCTTCTGTTTGCTGTTTTGTTGTTGTATTGATTGTATGTAAAAAAAACAAAATATTCATAAAAATTATGTTATTAAAAAAAACAAACTGATTTAAATGGCTGGAAGAGGCTCCTGGCCATTTAAATCACCTTTCCAGAGCTAATCAGGCATTTTCAGTGGCATTTAAATGGACAGTACCACAGAAAATGCCCAGTTGGGTGCCCAAGCCAAAATTGATCATTTTGGAGATGTTTCAGGCAGCGGCATAGTGAGGGTGAGAGACGCCTGGGGAGGTGACATCCCTCCCCCGCCCTCATCTCCACCCCCCACGCTCCTTCCCCGCTCACCGCTGCCACACGTGTGTTCCCCCCTTCCCTTCCCCTCCCCCGTACCTCTAGTTGTCCACTGTCGCAAACAACAAAAACTTCAACATGCTCCTCACGGCCCCGTCATCTGTCCCGCTGACATCACTTCCTCTGCTTGGCACCCAGGAGTGACATCAGCGGGAGAGATGACACAGTCGCAAGGAGCATGTTAAAGTTGTTGCTCACGATGATGAACGACTGGAGATACAAGGTAGAGAATGACACGGTGACGGTTTACCCGCGGCCACCGCATTTAAGCCTCGGGTCACCGCCGAAAACGGGGAAGAAAACTAGCAGTCGCTGCGGTGACGGGGACAAGGCCATTCACCGACCGCAGAAACGGTGAACAGGTTTGTCCCCGCGGGCCAATGTACCCCCTTCTAGGAACCGCTATTTACCTGTGTTTCACCGTGCTCCTCATTTGTCAGATCAACCCTTCCTGCCAATCGCAGCAGAAGGGTACCCAACCCCTCCTGCCGGTCCTCCCAACGGCCCTCCCGACAATCGCAGCAGAAGGGTACCCAACCCCTCCTGCCGGTCCTCCCAATGGCCTCCCCTAAGATCGCCGGCAGGAGGGTACCCAACCCCTCCTGCTGGACCCCCCCCAACGAACCCTCCCACCCCGGAACCCCCTTAGTCTTACTTTCCAAGTTGGACCGGACAGCTCCTCGCTCGTCTGGCCAGCAGGCCTGCCTCCGTCCAAATGAGGCGGGCCCGCCCCTCCCCTCCCCTGCCTAACCCACAGGATCCTAGGGCCTGATTGGCCCAAGCACCTAAGGCCCCTCCTATAGCGGGAGTGGCTTTAGGTGCCTAGACCAATCAGTCCCTAGGATCCTGTGGGTTGGGCAGGGTAGGGGCGGGCCCGCCTCATTTGGACGGAGGCAAGCCTGCTGGCCATACGTGTGAGGAGCCGTCCGGTCCAACTTGGAAAGTAAGACTAAGGGGGTTCCGGGGTGGGAGGGTTCGTTGGGGGGGGGGGGTCCAGCAGGAGGGGTTGGGTACCCTCCTGCCGGCGATCTTAGGGGAGGCCATTGGGAGGACCGGCAGGAGGGGTTGGGTACCCTTCTGCTGCGATTGTCGGGAGGGCCGTTGGGGGGGTCTACAGGAGGGGTTGGGTGCCCTCCTGCCGTGATCGCTGGGGGGAGGGGAGACTTGCAGCCGTAGCCGCGGTCACTATGCTAATCACGGCAGGGAGATCTTTGCCGCGATTAGGTACAGCGGCCGCGTCTAATTACCATATAGGCTAACATTGTAAGCATTTAAAGTACATGTCGTGTTTGTTTTTGCATTGCTAGCCCCAGGGGTGGTGGAAGATTAGTGATTGAAAAACTGTATGAAAAATAACTATTTTAAATTTAGTGATCAAAATGTGTCAGTTTTGAGAATTTATATTAATTAATTTTTTCTCTGCGTGTTTTGTTTTTGTATAGTTATTAACTAATATTTAACTAAGTTTTAAAGTTTTAAAGTTTTAAAGAATGTTTCCTTTATACGTAAATAAAGAAAAGTGAATGGGATTGCAGTGGCGGTGACGGGGCGGTGAATGGGGTGGCAGTGGCGGTGACGGGGCGGTGAAGAGGATGGTGAGACGGGGACGGGGCGGTGACGGGGATGGTGAGACGGGGACGGGGCGGTGACGGGGATGGTGAGACGGGGACGGGGCGGTGACGGGGACCAATTTTTTCACCGTGTCATTCTCTAATACAAGGGAAGGGAAGTGGGGGTGCGCATGTGGCGAGGGAGGAGTGGGAAGAGGCGAAGGGTGGAGAGGAGGAGGATTGCCCGTGCTCCCACTAACATGGTACCCAGGATGTACTGCCCTTCCTCACCACTTCGCTCTATGCCACTGGTTTCAAGGCAGAGTCAGCACTTAGCCAGTTGGGTTCCAGACATGGCCTGGCATTGAAGTTCTTGGTATAATGTTGATTGCCTTCGGTTAAATATTGGGCTCGCCCTTTAGATATTTTGGAAGTCACTTTCACACTGCTCGCATAGCTGAAAATATCAGAGATGTGTTTTATCTTAACACCCCCCCCCCCTTTTTTTTTTTTTTTTACTAAGCCATGGTAGAAGTTTTTTTACTAAGCCATGGTAAAAGTTTTTACCACCCGGCATGCTAAATGCTCTGATGCCCATAGAATTCCTATGAGGGTCGGAGCAGTGTTGGATTATTTAGTGCATAAGTGCTTTTGCCTTTTTTCACAGAAAGATAGAACTGAACTAGTTAAGTGCCAAGAAATAGCAATAAAGACATGTTTAACCTTTGTTATTGTAGAATTCCAATAGGCTACTAGCCTTGGAGAGAATGGGCTGTGACACTTTTTATTGAAAAAAAGGGAACAGCTATCCACAGAGGATTGGTACCCAGGCTTTGGAGACCAGTCAGATTTCAGCTTCAGATAAATATTTTATTGCCTGACTTATGCATCGGAAACAGGGACCCATCTGGGCTCTGAAGCCCAGGTTTTTCACTCTTCTTGAGCAATAACTTTTAAGCTGGCCCAATAAAGAGGTATCACAGCTTGCATCAAATATTTCATGTCTTTACAGGGCATATTTCAGTTAGGAATAGATGCTTCTAACACAAAAAAATGAATAAAAAAACATTTATAATTCCTAATCTGTTTGACTAACAAAATTAAACCTACACTTTTTAGGGACCCTTTTACTAAAGTTTAGTTAATTCTTTTTTTTATATATATAATCTTTATTAAATTTTCCAACTACAGTTGTGCATACAAATAATTCATGTACATATAATTTTACAAGAAAAGCACAATAAACTTACATATAGTAATAAGCAATTATTTTCCCCCACACTCCCACCTATTAATCAAGAAAATAAATACCCACAAGAAACTAAAAATTCCACAAAACAATTCCAGTACAAACCCCTCCCCCCTCCCTCCCACCCTGGATGTGTATGTTTAAAGGTCAGTAAAATAAAATCAGTTATCATTCCTTAAGTTTAGTTAATTCTGTTAGAGCAGGGGTAGGGAACTCTGGTCCTCGAGAGCCTTATTCCAGTCGGGTTTTCAGGATTCCCCCAATGAATATGTATGAGATCTATGTGCATGTACTGCTTTCAATGCATATTCATTGGGGAAATCCTGAAAACCCGACTGGAATATGGCTCTCGAGGACCGGAGTTCCCTACCCCTGTGTTAGAGCATGCTAAGCTTTAGCAAAAGGGCCCCTTACTAAAGCAAGCAAAAATCCCCACTGTTATATGACTAAACATAAAATAGTAAAAGCACAGCTCGACTATTATTGGAGGACTTAGGCTGAAGTGAGTTCCAGAAGGCTAGATTTCTTCTTCTTCTCTTCTCGTTTTATCCACTTTTATTTCATCTCCCCCTCCCCTATTATGGTTCTTACATGATGATATACTGAATAGTTTGGAGAACTCTTTCCTGTATCCTTGATTTTGCTGTTATTGTATCAAGCTTTTTCTATCCTTTTGTTGGAAGTTTTTCATTTTATTTTAGTTCTATTGTTGCATTTTACTAAAATTTTCAATAAAATATCATGGAAAAAAAAAAGAACCAATCATTTAATAAGGCTATTTTTTTAAAAACAGCATTACAAGTTTTTCATTTGAGATAAATTATTTTTACCTCAAATAATTAACCCTTCCTTTCCCCCCAATAGTAACATCCTGGTCTCTTAAGGCACAAACTATATATTCATTACAAGCTAATGATGTCCCTGGTGAACTAGTTGCTCTTTTTTTTTTTTTTTCCAAATGCCGCCACAGGCACAGGATAATGCCCCCCCCCCCCACTCCGTGAACGCCAAACTAAATCTTCTAATTTAATTGCACACTATCACACCCTGTAACCATTTTAATGTATTCAGTTTCTCTCTTAAATGACAGCTGCCTTTCACTGGTAAGAAGACGAAACATTACTATAAACATAAGTACATCTTATTCACAGAGGGCAGAAACAAATTTATTTGTAATAATGCTTAATGTATCTCTGTGGACAACTTAGCAATCATCATATTACAATGGCCTCATCAGGCAAAAAGCAGTATGGGGTAATTTTATAAGGGAATTAAGCACTCAGGAGTAAATATCCTTTGAATACTGTGCTCAAAATTTTATTGCTTTTGCATGTGTTGTAAATGAAAAAGCTATACAATTTTGCGCCAGCTTTCAAAACTGCGCACTTTATGCAAAGAGTGCACACACTTTCCCAGTAGAGCACAAACTAGAGGACAGGCCGCGTTCCTGGAGGGATTTCCAGATCTGGCGGTTTATCCGGGTTTTGGAAGTCCCCGAGCTTGGGCCACATTTGGAGGCCCTCTGCGCATATGCAGATGTTGACGCAATGACATGCATGTGCGCATGCATGCAACATCATTACATCAACATCCATGCATGCTCAGAGGGCCTCCAGATACAGCCCTGAGCTCGAGGAAGGAGACTGGAGGTTCAAGAAGGAGCGGGGCTTGAGGCGGAACAGGGCGTGGCCAGGTGTCCTCTTTTTTGAAAGAATAAATGCAGAAAATTTAGGACATGGTAACATATTTAAATTAATATGGGGCCCATTGGCATCTTATGTTACCTCATTGTAATTGTTTGTTGACTGTGAATCAGTTTGTTCTTTACTATGGTACATATCCAGAGCAGGGGGGGAGGAGAGGAATTCTTTATGTCATAAATTGATTTTTAAATATTTATACACTTCTCCCTCATTATTCACGGGGGATAGGGGCAGAGCCGGACCGTGAATGGTGAAAAACTGCGAATATCCCACCCCCGCCTCCCTTCCGCCTTCCCCTGGCATCCCGGCCTTACCTGGTGGTCTAGCTGGTTTTTGGGGCAGGAGCGATCTTCCTACGCTCCTGCCCCATGCAGATAGACATTAGGAAATGGCTGTGGGGAGTTCCCGTAGTCTCTCTAATGGCTATCTGCACGGGGCAGGAGCATAGGAAGATCGCTCCTGCCCCGAAAACCAGCTAGACCACCAGGTAAGGCCAGGATGCCGGGGGGGGGGGGGAAGACAAAAATATGGGGGGGGTTTCCCTCCTCCCCCCCAAAAAAAAATTGCAATTATGTGAAATCGCGAGTAGGGAAACCGCGAATGGGGAGGGGGAAGTGTAATTGGAATGGGTGTGAAGATATCATTATTCAGAATAGATAGGACAATTATATGTTTGTGTTATACGGAATGATAATTGTTTGGGTGGATGGGTGGGTGGGTGGGGGGTAAAGGATGATTATGAACATGAGCAGATGAATGTGCTTTTATTGTTTTACTATGAGTTGCATTAGTTGTATTGAACTGTTGTACTTTTGAAAATTAATAAAGAATTAAAAAAAAAAAAAAGATGAAATCTGGCAACCACAAACCATCTTTCCAAAAGAGTACATGCCAATCTGTTAATTCATGATTCAGCAGCTAACTGGTCATTTTCAGCAGCATTTAGCTGATTATTGCCACTAAAAAAGCCCAGTTAGAGCCCAAAAAAGTCAGCGATGTTGAGGGTGTTCTGGGGGTATGACGCTTAAGCCCTGACATTCAGAACTTAAGTGGCCAGGTATAGCAGGCAAAGTAGGCCTACCTTTGCCCGCTAAGCCATGGCCGGATAAGTCTGAATATGCCTTAATCAGCCATGTGCTAGCTGTTGTTAAACAACCTGGATATTCAATGCTGGTTGCTGGAAACAGCCCGACATTGAATGTCCAGATTGAACACCGACTGCAGGCAGTCAAAAGTGCTGCATGCCGCCAGCTGAATATTGGGCCTCTGAGGGGCCGCTGAAAAGTTCTCAGCCCAACCAAGCAGAGAATGATGTGGAGCCATGAAACTTACAAGTTATTTCACACTTTTTCATGGCGCTTTTTGTTTCATTTCATACTATTGAAACAAAAAAATGTTCAGAAAAGTCTGGAATAATTTGTAAGTTTCATAGCTTCATAAGAACATAAGAAATGCCTTCACCGAATCAAACGCCATGGTTCTGTAGAGTGGCATTATGACTTCAGGTTTGCGGCTGACGAAGCTTCTATTGATACAAATGATGGGATGTATCAATAGAAGCTTCGTCAGCCGCAAACCTGAAGTCATAATGCCACTCTACAGAACCATGGTGAGACCTCATCTGGAATACTGTGTGCAATTCTGGAGGCCACATTACCGGAAAGATGTGCTTCGAGCTGAGTCGGTCCAACGGATGGCCACTAGGAAGGTCGCTGGACTCAAGGGTCTCTCATACGAAGAAAGACTGGGCAAGCTGCAGCTCTATACCCTAGAGGAGCGCAGGGAAAGGGGTGACATGATCGAGACATTCAAGTACGTCACAGGTCGTGTAGAGGTAGAAAACGATATATTCTTTCCCAAGGGACCCTCGGTCACAAGGGGGCACCCGCTCAAACTCAGAGGAGGGAAATTTAGTGGTGACATCAGGAAGTATTTCTTCACAGAAAGGGTGATAGATCACTGGAACAAACTTCCGGTGCAGGTGATCAAGGCCACCAGTGTGCTCGACTTTAAGAATAAATGGGACATCCACGTGGGATCCCTGCGACGGTCGAGTTAAGGAACTAAGTCATTAGCAGTCAGACTTAACAGGGTGGGTAAATGGAGTGGGCAGACTTGATGGGCAGTGGCCCTTTTCTGCCGTCATCTTTCTATGTTTCTATGTTTCTATCTAGTCCGGCGACCCGCACACACGGAGGCCAAGCCAGGTACTCTCTGATGAAGACCCTGTTTTACCTGTATCCCTCGACGTGGTTTGCAAGAAGGTGTGCATCCAACTTGCCCTTGAATCCCAGAATGATGGTTTCCGTCACAACCTCCTCCGGGAGAGCATTCCAAGCGTCCACCACTCGTGGTGTGAAACAGAACCTCCTGACTTTTGTCCTGGGCCTGCTGCCCCTCAGTTTCAGTCCATGACCTCTTGTCCGAGTCACATTTGACAACGTGAATAATGGTGTTTCTTGCTCTATTTTGTCGAATCCTTTTATTATTTTAAAAGTCTCTGTCCTATCCCCTCGCAGTCTTCTCTTCCCCAGGGTGAACAAGCCCAGTTTCCCGAGGCGTTCTTCGTAGCTCAAATTATCCATACCCTTTACATCATTCTCCTCTTGGTTGGGCTGAAAACTTTTCAGCGGCCCCTTGCACTGTTCCTGTAATAACAAAATGCCGAAAAAAGAAAACTCCTGAACAAAATAAATATTCCCATATATGACATGGGACATGATATTTGACATGAAAATTTCCAAGCCACACATCCTCAATGCTTAACAGGAACCTGTTTCCAAGGGTCTTTTTCAGCCTGCAACTTCGATGGAGAAAGGAGGCTTCGCAATATGACTGGCACCAGAGGACTGGCCCCTGAACACGCAGGAGCTGCATTGAAGGGTTTGGACTCAGAATGCTGACTTTTCATTCTGGACAAGCAGATAGATCGGTCATTATAAGGCAAGTCTCGATCACCTACCCAACAAAACTTCTAAATCCAAAATATAATAATAATAATAATAATTTTATTCTTATATACCGCCATACCCGGAGAGTTCTAGGCGGTTTACATCAGTTACTGTAGTATCTGAGTTGACACGCAGATTTACAAACAGTTTGAACAATTTTAAACAATTTATCAGCAATACACAATTTATCAGATAAAAACGAATGTTAAAGCAGGGTTTACAGCATTTTATCATGTAAAGACAATTTATCCGATATAAATAGTTTATCGGATATAAGCAGTGTTAATCGAACTTTACAGAGGATGACTGGCGGAGGGGAGATAGGGGAGAGGGGAGCAATTAAGGGGAGGAGAAGAGCGGGGGCGGGTGGGGGGGCGTGTAGTAATGTAAGCGGGGGGGGGGGGGGTTGTTAGGGGTCTTGTTTGCCGAATAGGTAGGTTTTGAGTGATTTTCTGAAGCCGAGGTAAGTGGGGGCCTCGAGTATCATTTGTGGACATTCTCATCCTTTCACATTTAGAATCAACCTCAAGATAAAACACCTGTGTATCTCATAGCAGTTGGATTAAATAGCCTGATATAAGCTTTTCGTATTTGAAATTTATAAAACAAAACAATTAGCTGAATTGTCTGCCCAATCATTAGCTCCAGAAGAGTCCAATCTGCTCAGGGAATCAATTATTTCCTGCAGATGATTCACTAAATAACATTAATATGTACGTCACAGATACTGGTTTTAATATTTGAAAATCAGCATTTGCTTTCCTTCTCCCAGTCTAATTGTAAGCATTAATTAATTAATTTTCCTTTTCAGTCAACTCATTAGAAGCTTGTTAGACGGAGATGACAGACTGAAGCTTTAAGTTAAAAAAACGCAAACCATAAGGTATGATCATATTTTATGTTAACTTTAGTGCAGGGCTACTCAAAGCTTGGACTATGGTCCACAATCTGGACTGCAAACCAGATTCCTGTGACCACAGCTGATCCTTAACATGAAAACATATTTATTACAAAAAAACCCCAAGAGTTTTTGCCCTCAAAATGAAACCCAAAGATGACCGCACCCAAGTTCAGTTTCAAAATTCATAGCTTAAGGACACAGTAGTGCGGGTTGGAATTCAGTGACATTTCCTTAGCAGGGAGGCTAGAGGTAGACTATGGTGATTTTGCTTGGGCCCAGTCCTGCCTCCTTCCTGCCACATGGGAGTGAGGGAGCAGAGGGCGGCAGGAGTGCAGGGCAGCGAGAGATGAAAGGTGAGCAGGAAACAAGCAGCAGTGTCAGGTTACTGAGAGAGCCCGGAGCACAGGATGAGAGGGAGCGGGAAGGCGAGGAATTGGGGTGGAGCAGAGAGATCAGGGGTTAGTTAGTCTTTGATTTGCAGTAAAATGTAAATCTTAGAATTGCAGTTAATATTGTGGACCACAAACAACTCGGCAGTCAAAAAAAAAAAAAAAAGGTGGGGGGCTGGTTGATAAAAAGTTTACATACCCCTGCTTTAAAGCATTTTCAATGTGTGCCCCTACTTACTTTAAATTCACCACGTACGTGATGATATTCTTGTTTTAAGTTTAAGTTTTATTAGGATTTTATATACCGCCTATCAAGGTTATCTAAGCGGTTTTACAATCAGGTACTCAAGCATTTTCCCGATCTGTCCTGGTGGGCTCACAATCTATCTAACGTACCTGGGGCTATGGACTTGCCCAGGATCACAAGGAGCAGTGCGGGGTTTGAACCCACAACCCTAGGGTGCTGAGGCTGTAGCTTCAACCACTGCGCCACACACTCCTCTTGAACAGAAGAGGACCATACAATCATGACTGCGAATTCATGCAGTTATTTTCCTTGAGCAGAAGATAGGTTCAACCTATCTTTTCACTTAAAGCCTGCATTAAAGATTAGAACTGAGAATAAGGGATTTTTTTTTCTTACACTTTCAATATATAAATTTTGGAGGAGGATACCATTAATGAACTGCTTTTGGCAGAAGGCCTCGCTCTGAGAGCAAAAAAAAAATGAACACCTTCATATCCATCTAAGCCTGCCGAATATACAGGGGGGCAATTTTAAAACTGCTTGATAAATGAAGAGTGCAATGCATACTTTTTGCTAGGTGGGCTTTGCCAAAGCCTGGGTGTACTTTCACTTTAAATGTTACCTCCATGGAAACTATCACACAGATTTGTACCTGCTGTTTGGTAAACACAGGGCCCCTTTTATCAAGCTGCGCTAGAGGTTTTTAGCGTGAGCTGGTGCAGTAAATGCTCCGACGCTTATAGAATTCCTATGGGTGTCGGCGCACTTACCTCGCCAGCCCATACTAAAAAGCTCTAGTGCAGCTCGATAAAAAAGGGGGGGGGGGATAGTGTGTCTTTGAAAAATTAAACACATATGTTGAAGTATGTAAGAAACATAGAACTATGATGGCAGATAAAGGCCAAATGGCTCATCCAGTCTGCCCATCCATAGCATCCACTTTCTCCTCCTTTCCCTAAGAGATCCCAAGTGCCTGCCCCACACTGTCTTGGTCCCCACCACCTCTACGGGGAGCCTATTCCATGCATCTACCACCCTTTCTGTAAAAAAGTATTTTCTTAGATTACTCCTAAGCCTTTTAACCTCATCCTATGCTCTCTCATTCCAGAGCTTCCTTTCAAATGAAAGACTCACTTCATTCGCATTTATGCCATGTAGGTATTTAAACATCTCTATCAAATCTCTCCTCTCCTGCCTTTCCTCCAAAGTATACATATTGAGATCTTTAAGTCTGTCCCTATAAGCCTTATGATGAAGACCTCTGACCATTTTAGTAGCCTTCCTCTGCACCAACTCCATCCTGTGGTCTCCAGAACTGTACACAATATTCTAAATGAGGTCTCACCAGATTCTTATACAGGGATATCAATACCTCCTTTTTCCTACTGGCCATACCTCTCCCTATGCACCCTAGCATCCTTCTAGCTTTTGCCGTTACCTTTTTGACCCGTTTGGCCACCTTAAGATCATCTTATACTATCACTACCAAGTCACACTCCTTTTCGTGCACAAAAGTTCTTCAGCCTCAAATTTACCGTTCCCTCTTGTTTTTGCAGCCCAAATGCGTGACTTGCATTTCATAGCATTAAATCTTAGCTGCCAACTTTCAGACCATTCTTCAAGCTTCGCTAGGTCCTTCCCTCATGTTATTCATATCATCAGGGGTATCCATTGCAGATTTTTGGTATCCCCTGCAAAGAGGCAAATCTTACCCGACAGCCCTTCAGCAATATCGCATAGAAAGATGTTAAAAAGAACAGGGCCAAGAACTGAACCTTGAGGCACACTGATAACACCCCTTTCCTCAGAGATATCTCCATTGACCACTACACTCTATCGCCTTCCACTCAACCAGTTCCTGACCCAGTCCGTCATTTTGGGGCCCATCCCAAGGGCACCCAGTTTATTTATTAGACATCTGCGTGGAACACTGTCAAAGGCTTTGCTAAAATCTAAATACACTACATCTCTGGTCACACAGTCAAAGAAATTGAGTGCAAACACAGGCTTTTATATTCACAAATGGCTCTGAAAATTACCTTCACGACATAAAGAACAGATCTTGGGGATCAGAATAAGATGGAAATGATGGCAATAGGAAAGAAAAAGGAAGATTTGAACACAACAGTAAACAAGATAAATTCACTTTTTTGAGTTGTAAGTATCGTACAGTGACTGTAAAACAGAAGACTGAACATTAGACAGAGAAATCAATACAAGATCCATTAAGGCAACACAAATAGGACGGATGGCACCTTTGCTCCAACACCAATATATCTAAAAGCACCAAGGCTTATCTTATCAAGCCTATTTTTATACCACCATTATGGACTCTAACACCAGCCTATAAAAGAAAATAATTAAAATAGAAATGAGGTGTCTAGGAATAACCCAAGTATTGATATGAAGAGAAAGAATCAGACATGAGGAGTCCTTGTTCTATCCACCAGCCATGTAGCCAGACCTTGGGTCTTGGAGGGGCAAGCACAAAGTGTGGGAGGAGGGCTAGACATTCTGCCCTACTCCTGACTCTTCATCCCCTGTGACCCCCACATGCCAGAGATATGGAAGAACCCCAAGCCCTGCGAGTGGAAGCATTCCTCCACCTGCAGTTTGTATTTTCCCTGGGGTGTGGCTGCTGCCGCCGCAACTCCAGCTCCCCCCCCCCCATTTCATGCTTAGTTTCTGTGACGCTGAGCATGCATTCTCAGTTTTGCAGCAACCGAACTTGGATCACTGATACAGTTAACAGCTGAATCTTGCCTCCAAACGTACAGTGCCATGTTAAATAATAATAATAATAACTTTATTTTTATATACCACCATGCCATAAACAATTCTAAGCGGTTTACAAGGGGAGAGACTGTAGACAGACAGTGACATTACAGAGAACTTTTGAATTTACATTGGCATGTTAAGTTTAGTCAGGTTTTACTGGAAGTGTATTGGAAGTACATCAGGTTGAAGTGGGATCAGAGAAATTTGTCAAAGAGATAAGTTTTGATTGACTTCCTAAACGTTTGGTACGAAAGTTTGTTTGAGATGAAGTTGGTTAAACATTTGTTCCATTTGCCTGCTTGGAATGATAGTGTTCTATCAAGGTATCTCTTGTAGGTGCAGCCCTTTAGGGATGGAAAAGCGAACAAGTAGGTACTACGTGTATTAGTTGTGCCTGGGAATTCAAATTGGTGAGACAGATAGGTTGGGGATGAACCTGTCATGGTTTTGAAGCAAAGGCAAGCAAACTTAAAAATGACCCTTGCTTCCACAGGCAGCCATTGTAGTTTTTTTGTAATACGGGTTTGCATGGTCTGATTTCATGAGGCCATAAATGAGACAGACTGCAGCATTTTGGATGACTCTCAGTCGTTTGATAGTTTTTTTGAGAGAGATCCCTGGACTATAGACTTTTTAACACGAACTTGCTGAGCTTGTGTAAGAGGATTGAAAAATCCACCTAAAAAGCATAGACAGATGTCGATCTCACAAAATGCCACTGTGGTAAATGTGGAAATCCAAGATGTTCTAAATTGGAACCTACGACAGAGAAAATGGTTCCACATGGACAAACTTGTGTATGTCCTTCCCTACACATGTAGTAATTAGCATCTGCGAGTTCCTCTTGTCGTGGAAGCTGCCTAACTAGCACTTAAACAGAGAAATGTCTACCAGGGTCCTGGCGGCAGCACTAAGAGGGATATTCTATAAATGGTTCTAAAAATGAGGTACTGATAAAAATCAGTAGCATAGTGAGGGTGGGAGGAGCCCCCCATGCCCTTCTCTCCGCCCACACCACTCTTTCTATGCCACCTCCCCGGTGCCCTCCTCACCACCCCCCTGCTCCCCCACACCACATTTGCGCCCTACCTTCACACCCCATACCGCTTTAAATCTTTGCCAGCACGAGCAGCTTCCCCGTCCTGCTGCTCGCACTGGCTTTCCCTCTGACGTCACTTGGTGGCCCCGCGACCCAGAAGTGATTTCAGAGGGAGCCATGCCAATGCGAGAAGCAGGCTAGAGTAGTTGCTCGTGCTGGTGAAAACTCGAGTTTTGTGGCCTTCATCAGGAGGGGGAGAATCTAAAATACCTTCATGCAGTGGCACTAACCAGACAAGCTGGCAAGATGGAGACTGTAAAATGAGAGCCATAACATTATGGACCATCCTCAGCCCACTTCTCATTCTAAAAGGCATAATGTTGGCCATTCTGCAATTAAAATGACCAAAGCTTTATGGAAATTTGTCACAGATTTTGAGGAAATAAAGCACTTAGATGGTCACGATCCCCAAAACTGATGCCAAAAGAAAGCTTTCTTTTCCTCAGACACAACTACCGTGTTTCCCCAAAAATAAGACCTACCCCGAAAATAAGCCCTAGCATGATTTTCAGGGTATGTCTTAATATAAGCCCTACCCCCGAAAATAAGCCCTAGTCGCTGGTGGCAGCAGCGCTCCCCCCACGACCCTTTCATCTCTCCAACCCATCCGAACCACGACCATGAGACCGAAATACAGTACCTTATATCAAAGTGTATCGTCGGCAGCACAGGCCCCATCATGGCTTTCTCACGCCCGGGCTAATGATGATGATGTCATCAGCAATGTGGCAGAGGAGTGCCCAGATGTGAGAAAGCTAAGATGGGGGTCTGTGTTGCTGACAATGCAGTTTGTTATAAGGTACTGTATTTCGGTCTTGTGTTCGGGGTTCGGATGGGTGGGAGAGATGAAAAGATTAGCAGGGAGAGGGAGGTGCGTGGCAGTGGTGGGGGGATGGGAAGGATTAAAAAAATGCTCTATGGGGGATGGGAGGGATAGAAGCTGCAAGGGTTCTGCTGCACAAGCGATGGGAAGGAGGGAGGGATAGAAGCTGCAAGGGTTCTGCACAAGGGGAGGGAGGGATATAGGCTTCAAGGGTTCTGCTGCACAGGGGTATGGGAGGGAGGGAGGAGAGATAGAAAGATACTGCACAAGGGGATGGGTGAGAGGGGAGGAAACATGCTGTACATGTGGGGGAGAGAAAGGAAATAGGAGGAATTGGGGTGGAGGAGAGGAAGGGAGAGATAATCTTTGTACATGAAAAAAAATAAGACCTCCCTGAAAATAAGACACTGTCTTATATTAATTTTGGGCCCAAAAAAAGCACTAGGTCTTATTTTCAGGGAAACATGGTATTCCCATCCTGTGAGATCTGTCTTTGTTCCATACTGTACCTGTGGACAGTGATGACTCAAATACTCCTGACTGCTATTGCTGAACCAGTTTGAGATTCACACCAAATGTACTGATTATGTCAATTAAGGCTACAGGGTTTCTTTTACAACAGTTTGCATGGAGGATAAAATTAGTTGACTGAACTACTTAGAATTTCTCGCAGTGAACAATCAAGAGAAGGGAAGGCACCTTCCACTTGGGAGCTCCTTGTGATCATTTTATCCCACCAACTAAATCCCTTTCGTATCATGGTTGGGGAAAAACAACCTTTCATGGGTTTCTGGAGGGTTAACAGATTTTAAAAAATATATTTAGAGAAACTTAAGTGGTACATTAGATTGCCATGAACATTATTGTTTGACAAGACCTTGTGTCTTCTTCAATCTATTTAAACGTGAGGAATACAAGAAAGAGTTTACTGATTTGACCAAAGCACTCAGAAGTGATATTCCAGTGGTGTGCTAAAGTGGGATCTCTCTGGAATCATTGGTTAAAATATTTTTTAAAACCACAGAAGAACTTTTGAGAACACTAGGCACTACAGTGAAACAATTAAATAAGATTTTGGAAAAGTGGTCTAGGAATAATCCTGCACCATGAAAGACTTGACAAGATTCTGAACATCGCAAACTGTGTGCCGCGGCGAGATTCCAGGTGTTCTGCGAAAGAGATGAGTTGGTAACTTACGGCACCAATGCCTCTCCTCCTCTCACCCCAACCCCCAGCAATGGAGGGATTTTACTAACTCGATAGTTTGCCCAGGTTTTGGATGGTTCCCAAACTCAGGACTGTGTCTACAGGGCCTCTGAGCATGCACAGATGTTGACATGATGATGTCATGCACATGCGTGTGATGTCACCAGTCGACACCAGAGGCCCTGTAGACCCGGCATCAAGTTTAGTGCGCCGTGGCAGAAAATGTTTGCGAGCTACTGAGCTAAAAGACAACAAATTGAATATGTGGGTCTGTGACAAGCAAAAACACACGTTGAAAAAGGACTTTGCAGTCTGTGCTTATACAAGTGTATCACAAACTGTGTGCTGTGGCACAATAATGTTGCACAGAAAGATTCCAGGTGTGCTTTGAGAGATAGGCGCCTGTCTCTGCTGGCACCAGCACTCTCCTCCTCCTCTCTGCCCCCGTCCCCTGGTATACCAGAATTTTAGGATTACCAGATACATAGTAACATAGTAACATAGTAGATGACAACAGATAAAGACCCTAATGGTCCATCCAGTCTGCCCAACCTGATTCAATTTAAATTTTTTATTTTTTTCTTCTTAGCTATTTCTGGACAAGAATCCAAAGCTTTACCCTGTACTGTGCTTGGGTTCCAGTACTTTGTCTGGGTTTTGGAAGGCCCCCATGCTCAGGGCCATGTCTGGAGGACCTCTGAGGTCCTCATCATTGGTCAACATTCACACATGCTCGGAGGCCCTCTTGATGCGGTCTCTAAGTTTATTTTTTTAGATCTTATTTTTTAGCCTTCTTTAGGTAGATTTTCCAATCGGAAAATCCAGAACCCCTAGACCCACCCCCAGGTCTGCCCAGTTCCGCCCATCCCCGCCCTAATCCCACCACCGGTCCTGCCCTAGCCCTTCCATTGCAACCCCGCTGCCTGCTCTTGTCCGCAAATCGCGTCGGGCAGGAAGGAAGCCCGTGCATGTGCGGACTTCCTTCCTGCCCAATACGATATGAAGAGGCTTTTCAAAACTCGGACAAAGTGACGGGTTTTGAAAAGATGCCTGTACCCCTGGACATGCCCTCAAAAAGAGGACATCTCTGGATGTCTGGTAACCCTATCTTTAGGTATAGGATAGAATACCTCCTATCAAAGTTATCTAAGCAGTTTACAGTCAGGTATTCAAGCATTTTCCCAATCTGTCCTGGTGGGTTCAAAATCTATCTAACATACCTGGGGCAATGGAGGATTGAGTGACTTGCCCAGGGTCACAAAGAGCAGCATGGGATTTGAGCCCATAACCCCAGGGTGCTGAGGCAGTTGCTCTAACCACTATGCCACTCCTTCCTCTGCCACTGCAGTCTCTCTGCAAAGTAAGTTATAACATTTATTCACTGTAGTCGTATTGAACTTTCAGAATTTGTTATGGATTGTATCCTGAACACCAAGTTAATCTTTGTCTCAGTCCTTCAGCAGTAAGGTGAAAAAGAATCTTTGAGCAATCTTTCGCAGGTTCCAGCCTCATTGTGTTATTAACTCTGATCTTTTTTTTTTTTTTAATAAGTTTTTCTTATAAAACTTGATTGCTCCCCTCATATCACAGACCCACAAAAATAAAATTACAGAATCACCAAAATTTCACACCCTTAGTCCTACCAATACGTTTATAATATTCATAACCTGTCTATCATAAGAACAATAATAGCTAAACCACAAAAAAACCCTAAGGACTCAATAGCCAATAAAGTCCAGCCTAAATAACGAAAAAGGAATTGGCTCACAATAAGAATTTTCCCAGAAGGGAAAGATTGAAAGGGAAAAAGTTTAATTGGTGATAAATCTTTTTTTGAAATAATATTATTGAACAGGCCTCTAATACAAAAGCCCTTAATCCAATGCATTGGATTAAGAACAGCCATACTAGGTCAGACCAATGGTCCATCTAGCCCGATTTCCTGTTTATAATAGTGGCCAATCCAGGTTACAGTACCTGGCAGAAACCCAAATAATAGAAACATTCCATTCTACTGATCCAGGGTATGCAGTGGCTTCCCCAAAGTCTGTCTCAATAGCATGCTATGGACTTTTCCTCCAGAAACTTGTCCAAACCTTTCTTAAATCCAGCTACACTAATCACTGTAACCACATCCTCAGGCATTGAGTTCCAGAGATTAACTATTATTCCACTTCTGTGCAGAGAACAACCAAGCATTTATAATAAAAAGAGACCGAGACCAATATAATTAGAGAATTAAAATGCCCAGAACACAAAAGTAAAAAAGAATTATGAGAGTATTTTCAATTTAGTGATATAAACAAATTCTTTTTTAAAAATATTTGTTAACTTCATATTTTGCTCAGTACAGGTAATTCTCTAGTGTCTTACTGCATGCTAAGTGTCTTATGACTCTAGTGTCTTATGGTTTATTCGGAGTTCAGTTTAATTTTTGTGTATATATTTCTACGAGGGGGTGGTCAAAAGTTAGCCCAACCAAGAAGAGATTGATGTGGTTATGGTTCAATCAGTGATCTGAAACAATGTCAAAACTTTGAATTTTGTTTCTGCAAATTAGCACTTAATGAAATAACACTCTTCTCAGCTATAGTGGCAAAATAACGCATACAATTTAGGAAGTTGTTTGGTTGCACTGAGAACTTTTCAGCACTTCCTCTTATGTAATAAAAGTAAGCCAAGTATAGGACAATCAAGCCATTGTGACATCACTGATGAGGCTGGCTCTTATTGGTTGAATGAGGCATTATGGCATCACAGTATCAACTCTGGTTACCAGAGACAAACTTTTCACACTACGAGGAGCTACTGAAAAGTTCTCAGCCCAACCAAGAAGAGAATGATGTGGTTTCAGCTGTAGCCAAAAAATAATGCTCAGAATTTAGGAAGTGGGTTGGTTGGATTGAGAACTTTTCAGCATCCCCTCGTATTTTTAATTTGTAGTCACTTAGGGGGAAATTCAGTACTGGAAGGGCTGCAGTTAGGTGGCAGTAGGCGCCATACTAACCTAACAAGAGGCGCGTTTCTTAAAAAAAAAAAAATTGAAGGTGTCATTCTAAGGTGCCAGTCTCACGCCTAGAGAGGCGCATAGGGATTCCTACAGATGCCTAAGGCTGGTGGGGGTGTAGTTTGCACCGGAAGTGGCCTCAGGTATTCATAGGCATCCTTATGCACCTCTGTAGGCATGAGACCGGCGCCTTTAAAATGCTGGCCAAAATTTAAGGTGTTTGTGTTAAATACAGCCGTGATTCTACAAACAGCGCTGGTGCCGAACTCTATCTTTATGTAGATGATGCGGTATACAAACTTAAGGTTTAGTTTAGTTTAATTCATGGCGTAGCAGTTAGAAGAAATCTAATCGAATCTTCTATTTCTGCGTCGCTCATACCTAGGTAGGCTCAAGGCGACTTAAAGAGGAGGGGTGAGGAAGGAGAAGGGGGTGGAGGGGTGGGAGAAGAGAAGAGAAGAGGAGGGTAGGAGGTGGTAGAGAGAAGGGGGGAGGGGGGAGGAGAGGATACAGGTGATTAAGTGTCAAAAAGATGAGTTTTCAGTTTTTTTCCGGAATATGGTGTAGTTAGGTTCTGTTCTGGTCACTTCAGTAAGGTCATTCCAAGTTTTTACACCTAGAAAGGTGAGCATGGAGTGGAAAACACGTTTGTATAGCAGATTTTTTGTGGAAGGGAGATTTAGAAGTATTCTATTGAGGGTTCTGCGGGAAGTAGACCATGCCTTGGAGAAGAATTAGATGAGAGGAGCCGCAGAGTTTCCGTAAAGTATACGTTGAATGATGCATGCAGTTTTGAAGGTTATTCGTGACGGGATAGGTAGCCAGTGCAGTTGTCTGATGAATTCTGTAATCGAGTCATATTTTCTCAGGTTGAAGATTAGAAATGAAGTAGAAAAGCCTGGTTCCTACTCGGGTCTGAAAGATATGGGGGCTATTGATTGCATATTCTAATGATTAGACACCTTGGACACCTTTTTATTACATAGGACTATGTTTAATGTGGGGATGGGGAGGTATGTTATGTGATTTAATGGGTTTATTCCTGATGAATGGGATGGGTGGGGGAGGGGTCTTTTTTATATGCATTTGACAATAATTGTTAGAATGTCAAGTGATTTGTACGAACTATCTGATTGAATATTGTACACTTATTGCAAGAGTTAAAACTGAATAAAGAATTTTTTTTTAAAAAGAAGAATATTCATTGCTCTCCTTCACATGCACAATTTCTGATTTTGCAGCAGAACCCCCAACCATTATTGAACAGCACAAAATCATTGGTTACATTATTATACCCCCCCTCCTTTACTAACGCGTAGCCCGGGTTTTAGCGCCGGCAACGGCGGTAACTGATCCGACGCTGCTAGGAATTCTTTGAGCGTCGGATCAGGTACCGGCGCTGTCAGCGCTAAAACCTGCGCTACGTGTTACTAAAGGAGGGGGATAGTTAGTGAACGTGAGTAAGTAATAAATAATCCCCCTGTGTTTGACATTTCCAAATATTTACATCAGATGTTTATAAAACAATTTCCAGGACACGTATTTTCTTTGCTACCAGAATCATTTATTCATATTTCAGCATTTGTACTTTGTGTTGGTTGATTGATAATACTATAAAGTAATAGCATGTCAGGATTGTTTAAAAATAACAAGAAATCTTGCCGCGGGTAAATGCTATTGTTTACTTTTTAGTTTCGTTACATCCTGTTCTATGCTAAAATTCAATTTTCCTATTAGCGTTGAGCTTGCTAGCACCAACAAACCAAGAACTGGAGGCAATAATGTTTCAAATACATTACAGTGTGCTTTATGTAGGTTTTGCCATTGGGTTTAACTACACAATCCTAACCCTTAAAAATCCCCCTCTCCAGTCCAACTAAACTATGGGGCCCTTTTATTAAGCTGCATGAGGCGCCAACAGTTACCTAACGCAGCTTAAAATGGCGAACCATGGGACGCACTCAGACATCCTGCAGTAACTGCCAAATTAACAAGCACTAACTGCGTGCTGACAAATATTTTTTTTATTTTGAAGGGGCAAGTCAGGGGGGGTGGAAAGAGATAAGCAGGTAATAAACAATTACTGGTTACCGCCTGGGCCTTTAAGATACGAATCTATAAAAGTTAGTCGCAGTTTATAGAATCACGCCTAGCAGTGTTGGCCATTCCTTCGTTAAAAGTTATCAATACGAGACGTCACACTATTTTTTCAATAACTGCTCCTCAGTCTTGGAATGACCTCCCATTATTTATTAGAGAGGAAAAGAATTTGGAGAAATTCAAGACCAAGCTTAAGAGTTTTCTTTTTATAGATGCTTTTAGTGAATAAAATTAAAGATTCTGTCTCTTTTTATCTTATATTTTATGACAAACTATATTCGTTTCCCCTCCTACTGTTTTTTCCCTAAACATATTTAAACTAAATATTGATTGTAATACATTAATAATTTTCCTTTTGTTTTGATATTATATGTATAGGATAAACTATGTATAGGAATGTTCATATTAGTGATTTTAATTTGACATGATTTTTGTATGTTTGATTTGTTACCTGTATTTTGATTATTTTAAAACTGTACATCGCCTAGAAATTGTAATAGGCGATTAATCAAATTATATAATAAACTTGGAAACTTGGTCTTAGATGCCAGTAGGCTTCCTAACCTTAGGCACACCATATTTATGCCAGGGTTTTCTTGACCTAAATACTAGTATCTAAACTAAAACAGGCATCTACAAACAGCTACACTGGCTGCCGTTGGAAGCTCGTGTAAAGTTTAAGTTTGCCTGTCTCTGCTTTAAAGTTCTTTACGGTCTAGCCCCTAAATACATAACTGACCTCTTCTCCTTCTCAGCCAACAGACACAAGAGACGCTCCCACTTGCACTTCGTTTCTTCCCCGGTTAGAGGTTGCAAACTAAAAAAAAAACACCATGAACACCTTCTCTCACATCAAGCAGCTTTATGGGGTAAAGATCTAGAACTGCTCTCGCCCACCACTTACGAGGTATTCAGGAAGCGCCTCAAAACTCACCTGTTCCTGAAGTGTCTAGATAGCTGACCCGTTCCTCTCTTTCCCCTCTATAACGGTTCTCTCGCCCTATCCTCCTCTTGTTTTCCCATCCCTTAAGTTCTCTCAATTTGCACTTCATTATTCTTTTGTAAACTTAACGGTATTGCGGTATATAAACTGTTATTATTATTATTTATTATTATCTACAAGTAAAACAAGCTCATGATCTCCCCCCAACCCCCTTCACCATGCCTACTATCTGGCAGCCATTTGTATTCACCAATACTTCAATATATGACCTTAAAGACTCTTCTCTAAGACCTCGGCGGTGTTGCTGCATGTAATAAGGTTTCAACACATGCAGACGATACACACCAGAATCGTCATTGATCTGTGATTCAATTAAAGTGCTCCATAGCGCTGTTTAATTTATAGGACTATGTTTCGCCAAAGGCTGTTTCAAGGAATTCCCCCTCTTAGTTTGACGGTGCAATGTTTCCCACGTTACCAAATTTAGACAGCTGTGGTGTTTCCCGCGTACCACACTGAAACTGCCTGTGGCGAAACATAGTCCTGTGTCGGAAAATATACCCCTTAGCCGCATTTCTGCACATAAATTTTTCCTAATATGTCCCCCCTGAAATTCTTAACAAATTGTATATTGTAATTTGCTGCATTTTAAAATTCTGTATACTGTAATTTCACTGACTATCTGCATATTGTAACTCGCTGATTGTCCAGCTCTCTTCAGTTGTGAACCGCCTAGAAGTCGCACGATTATGGCGGTATAGAAGAATAAAGTATTATTATTATAAGTAAATTATGATAAGTATTTTACTTTAGAAACTTTAAAAGATAAATTAAAAAGCACTATGGAGCACTTTAATTGAACCATAGATCGATGACGATTCTGGTGTGTATCGTCTGCATGTGTTGAAACCTTATTACATGCAGCAACACCGCCGAGGTCTTAGAGAAGAGTCTTTAAGGTCATATATTGAGATATTGGTGAATACTAATGGTGATATTGAAATATACCTTGAATAAATTGATGAAAGTTTGATGCCTATAGTGTGATGTACTCTCTGGTAGGCCTACCAATTAAGTGCAATTAACATCAATTACAAGTTGTTAGTTGCCAATTATCATTGCCGATTAAGCTTTTTAAATAATTGATAGGTGCACAGATTGGCTAGGTGTTGGCATCTTTACTGCTGGTCCTCCTGAAGTTGCCAGCCCTGGTGGTATTTATTGTGACATGCGCTAATGTTGTCATTAGTGCGCTGTCATTTTTTAAAAATAATTGCCTCGTTATCACTTACGGCCCATTTTGTAGGCGAAAAGGCCCAGATTCTACAAATAATGCGTAAAGTTAGGTGCCTAGACTTTACGCATTATTTGTAGAATCTGGGCCTTTTCGCCTACAAAATGGGCCGTAAGTGATAACGAGGCAATTATTTTAAAAAAATGACAGCGCACTAATGACAACATTAGCGCATGTCACAATAAATACCACCAGGGCTGGCAACTTCAGGAGGACCAGCAGTAAAGATGCCAACAATCACCAGTATGGCAAACCGGGATAAAATTGATTATTTGTTTTATTAAAAAATTTATATATCGTACATATCCTGTACGGTTTACATAATAACATTCATGCACCCACCAGTCGCAAGCCCTCCCTCCCCGAAGAACACCAGCGTTGCTATCTTGCCACCCCTAAGATGACCTGAGCCGTTACCTTCCGTGCGCAACCCCCCAGCTGACAGCGCGCTTACCCATCAGCTCTTGAAGAAAAAGCTGCCGCAGCCAATATTGGGTGTTGATCCGGTTCAGGGCCTTGAGCATCTGTGCATGCTCAAGGCCTGCCAGCTCCTGCTCCCTTCTAGAAACACCGAGCATCTCAGAGGGGGCGGGAACCACCAGGCTTTGAGCATGCGCAGATGCTCAAGGCCCCGGGTCATATCAACACACAACAATGGTAGCAGCAGTTTTTTTATTCAAGAGCTGATGGGTAAGCGCAGTGTTGGCTGGGGGAGGGGGGTGCGTATGGCATGGGTCATCTTAAGGGTGGCAGGATAGCGGTGCCAGTGTTCTTCGAAGAGGCAGGGCGTGTGACTACAGCACTGATGGGGACACGCATGGAGGGCAACAATGCAGGTCATTTGAATATTGTTATATTGTTTTACAGGAAGGAGGAAGGTTTGTCCTGAAAGATCCTGGGGGCACCTCCTACTCCTTCTTTAGAAAATAGTGAAATAATAATAAGATCAAGTAATAATGTCTGAAAGTAGATGGAAAACATGACTGAACTTTCTTGGATAAAAAAAAAAAGTATATTAGTTGTTGAAACCTATATTTTAAATTAGACCAACACCTAGACTCTTCCTCCCTTCCTTTACCCTCTTCAGTACAATAAATATTGCTGCACCTGTGGCTCCTCTTACTATATATACTCAAATATAAACTGAGATTTTGGGGGTCTATATTCAAGTATATACGGTATATTTGAGTACACATAACATCATTCAGTGCTTCAAGATGGTATTTTAGCAGTTACTATTTCCCATGGTAAATGAATAACACTGCTTGTGAAGCATCACTTAAGCAGCATTATTTGGCTATTCCAGGAGCATCAGGTCAGTCACAGTTCTACACCCAAATTCAAAAACTCCTGCCCCCAAATGGATCACCATATATTTTACCCCCCTGAACTGACAGGTGTCCCTATTCACCACCCAAGTTAATACTCCTCGCAAATGTTTCCTCTTAATCAGAAGTTCCCTCAGTGGTAATGCCCTACCACCACCTGGAAACAATCTCAAATGATAAGGGTACTACCAGTAGAGGCAGTGGCATAGAAAGGGGGAGGTGGGCATCACCTTAATGACATGGTATTAAAAGCTGCTGGAACATAATGCAGCAGACAGTGCTAACAAAAAAGTCTGCAAAAAAGATTCATGGCATGCCTTTCTAAAGGTACACATTGCTTCTGTTGTTCAATTGAACATAAATGATCCAAGAACAGGGGAGAAACAAGCACAGCATTTATTTTCAGTGTACACAATGGGGAGGATCAATTTGAAAAGCATTGTAAAAAAAGGAAGCAGGTGTACCACTCAACAAAGCCCAAAACATTAAAAAAAAGAGAGTGCACTCAAAAATTGACCAGTCAAAATATGAATTCAAAACAAGGCCTTAATCAAAAAATGTAAATTTACTGAAAACACAAAGCCCAATGTGGCTGCGTTTCACCTAAAATGTCTGCATCAGGGTAAAAATGTAAAACAAAATATAGAAATAATCATATCAAACAAATAACACAAATCAAATTCATAAATATAAAAAAGGTAGACACTATTATAAGAAAGGGTGTGGCTCACTGGTTGAACTGCTGCCTCCGTAGGCAGAGGTTCTGAGATCAAATCCTGGTGCTGCTCCTTATGACCTGGGCAAGTCACTTAATCCTCCAGTGCCCACTGCTTTGAAATGCCAAAGCGACAAAAAGGCAGTATACAAGTCCCCCATTCCCTTAAGCGCACACTCTGGGGCCTTTTTACTAAGCTGTGTTAAAAAGTGGCCTGCACTATTTTTAGTGCATGAATTACCCATGTGCTGAGACCACTTTTTATTGCTGCTTTAAAAAGGATGGAATTTGGCTTTCCCTATTAATAGCCACTTGCTAATTTTGGAATTACTGCACGTGAACTCTTACCTAGGGATACCAGATTTTCCGGAACGAAAATCTGGACCCATGGCCCCTCCCCCAGACCCACCTAGCTCCGCCCCCAGCCCTGCCCCTGTTCACTTGTCAGGAGGGCATCTGCGCATGCGCTGGTATGCAACGATAACGTCACAAACATGCGCATGATGTCACCGCATTGCATCCACGCATGCGCAGATGCTGCTAGCTGGAAGCTTTTCAAAACCCAGACTAAGTGCCGGGTTTTGAAAAGCCATCCGTTCATGTCCGGGGAAATCCAGACGTCTGGTAACCCTACCCTTACCTTCACCTATTTTGAAGGCAGTAAGGGCTCCTGTGCTACTCGGTCAGCATGTGCCAATGCCCATGTGCAAACTGAATAGGGTAGAGCACGCCTACTCTCCTCCTCCAAACATGCCCCTGAACTAAAAACTAAAATGTATTTTTTTTAGTGTATGGGTGGTGTGTACTGAGCCTACAGTTAGCAATTGGCTCCTGAGTGCCTCCTGGGTTAATGCTTACCACCAACTAATAAAAGGGCTCCTGGGGGAGGGTTGTGCTTTGGTTTTCATTTTGAGTGAAATAAGGCATTACATTTTTTATTGGACTAACTCAATGCATTTTATGATGAGCTTTCGAAGGTAACCCTTCTTCTTCAGATCAGAAAAAAGCAAATGTAGACAAATATCAGCCTATATGAGGAAAACATGAAAGCATTTTAAGGATAGGAAGAGGGAGGGGTGGGTGGGCAGGAAATCAAAATGATAAGGTATTATGACACCTACCAGCAGTGATGTAGTAAGGACGGGAGGGGAGTAGTCTACCCTGAGCGCCATCTTGGTGAGGATGCAGGTGTCCATCCTCCTCTCCGCCACCCCGCTCCTTCTCCGCCCACGTGTGCGTGCCGCTTTCCTTCCCCCCACACCTCTGTAGCGTTCCTGGCATGAGCAGCAACCCCCAACCTGCTGTCAAGCCAGCGTTGGCTCTTCTGATGTCACTTCCTGGACCCGCACCTAGGAAGTGATATCAGAGGAAGAGCCGATGCTGGCATGACAGCAGTTTGGGGGGTTGCTGCTCACGCCAGGAATGTTACAAAGGTATGGGAGAAAGGAACTGGTGCATGTATGGCAGGAGGGAACGGGGAAGGAGCTTGTGGAGGTGGTGGGGGGCTGGAGAAGAGGGCAGGGAGGGGTGCCACCACCCCGGATGCTTCTCTTACTCGCTACGCCACTGCCTACCAGACAAGACTTAACAGCGATCTGGGCTTTCTTTCCCACTATAAAGACATTTATTTTATTTATTTATTTAAAAAATTTCTATACCACCAGGAACTCAGTGGTTTCCAAAATTAACATACATAAAATATAAAACACAAATACAATGAACAAAAACTCAATATCAACATACATATAGCTATAATATAAAGGGCTCCTTTTACAAAGGTATGATAATAGTTTTAATGCGCGCTAAAATACGCATGCGCTAGCCACTACCACCTCCTTTTAAGCAGGCGGTATTTTTTTGGCTAGCGCGCACTAATCCTGTGCATATGCTAAAAACGCTAACGCACCTTTGTAAAAGGAGCCCAAAATATCGCCCATAGAAACATAGAGTATGACGGCAGAAAAGGGCCGACGGCCCTACAAGTCTGCCCACTCGAATAACCCACCCCCCTATGCACTTCCTCGAAGTGAACCCACATGTTTATCCCATTTATTCTTAAAATCGAGCACGTTGCTGGCCTCTACTACCTGGAGTGGAAGATTATTCCAATGATCAACCACCCTTTCGGTGAAGAAATACTTCCTAATGTCCCCATGAAATCTCCCACCCCTGATTTTTAGCGGATGCCCTCTTGTCGCCATAGGTCCTGTAAGGAAAAAGACGTCTTCTTCCATTTCCATACGGCCAGTAACATATTTAAACGTTTCTATCATGTCTCCCCTCTCTCTGCATTCCTCGAGAGAGTATAGCTGCAACCTACCTAGCCGTTCTTCATATGGGAGATCCTTGAGTCCCGAGACCATCCTAGTGGCCAATCTCTGAACCGACTCCATTCTCAACACATCCTTTCGATAATGTGGCCTCCAAAACTGAACACAGTATTCCAGATGTGGTCTCACCATGGACTTGTAAAACGGCATTACCACTTTGGGCTTTCGGCTGACGAAACTTCTCCGGATGCAACCCAGCATTCGTCTAGCCTTGGATGAAGCTTTCTCCACTTGATTGGCAGCCTTCATATCTTCACTAATGATTACTCCCAGGTCCCATTCTGTAACAGTTCTAGTTAAGGTCTCCCCGTTCAGAGTGTAGGTTCTGCAAGGGTTTCCGCTACCAAGGTGCATAACTTTACACTTCTTGGCATTAAAGCTCAGCTGCCAAATAGTAGACCATTTCTCCAGTAAAAGTAGGTCCTGTGTCATACTGTCGGGTACAGTACCTCCGCCTACCACATTACATAATTTAGTGTCATCGGCAAATAATGCAATTTTACCCTGAAGTCCCTGAGGTAGATCCCGTACAAAGATATTAAATAGGATTGGACTCAGGACCGAGCCCTGCGGTACTCCACTGAACACGTCCGACATTTCTGAGGGGGTGCCATTTACCATCACCCTTTGAAGAATGCCACTGAGCCAGTCTTTAACCCATGCAGTTAATGTTTCTCCAAGTCCCAGCGAGCTCATCTTGTTCAATAATCTACGGTGTGGGACACAATAGCCAATAAAGCAGTTTCAGATTACGGTAATAACTATTAAACCATGTCAAAAATAGGCGTCAACAAATAATTTTGTCTTAAGTAATTTCTTAAAAGTCAAATGCTCTAAACATAACCTTATTTGTCCAGATAGCTTATTCCAGCTCTGACACCTTTCTGTCTCTTGCCCACCCCACCCCTCTTCCTATCCCTAAAATGCTTTCTTGTTTTCCTCACATAGACTGATATTTATTATCTACATTTGCTTTTTTCTGATCTGAAGAAGAGGTAAAAGGGCTACCTTCGAAAGCTCATCATAACATGCACCGAGTTAGTCCGATAAAAAAGGTATCACCTTATTTCCTTAGTTTTCATTTTGAAAGATATCTGGCCATATTAATAATGATTATTGCAACTAGATTGTTCCTACGGAAAATTGCTCGCTTTGATAAGGCCCAAAATACAAATGCATTAGCCCTGTCAAAGGAAGGTGGGGTTAGGCACAGGGTTATAGCAGAGGAGAGAAAATGCATGCAGACAACTTACACATATTTCCACTTGAGGAGGAAACACGTACAAGGCCCCACTGTTTTACGTTAGCTCCAATTGTAAAAGAAAACCTCACGCAGAGCTTCCCTTTTATCTCATAGACCTTCAAGTTAATTTTCAAAGTCCCCAGATATTTGAAAGCAGTTTGAATATGCTTTGATAAGGGACGTCATACCCTTTGAGCTGCTTCGAGTCTACATTCCATGAACTGTAGCTGTTATCTCTGATTTGCAACATATTTCTGCACTAATAATTGCATCTATTTATTTTACTGTTAATTAGGATTTATTTACCGCCTTTTCGAAGAAATTCGCTCAAGGCAATGTACAGCAAGAATAAGTGAAACATAAGTAATAGACAATTACAGCAGTAAAATTACTCAAAACAAACTGCAAAGCAGTATATCTAAGCTGTTGTAGACTTAGGGCTCCTTTTATTAAGCTGTGCCAGCGGTTTTAGCGTGCGCTACAATGCCACGTGCGCTAGATGCTAATGCCTCCATAGAGCTGGCATTAGTTTTTCCACGTAGCGCGGGGGTTAGCAGTTGAGAGGCGTTGTAAACTTGGTTATTAATATAGACATATTTTGGATAGTATTACTGCTTTACAAATATTTGAACACTTTTATATATGCATGGAAAGGGTTCAGAGTTAAAGTCCTGGGTAAGTAGGTGGGAAGGGAAGGAAGGGGGATTTGTTCAGAGATGTTTGGGGGGGTTGCTCAATGCATAGAAGAAAAACTGTGCACTGGTATGCTAATCTTTGTTTTGAATTTAAAAAAAAAAAAAAAATACAAGAGGAAATAAAGAAGTAAATAAGAAAACAGATAAATGGGGCGGGACAGGGGCGGGGCATGGACAGGGTGGGTGGGACAGAGGCGGGGTAGGGGCAGAGCCAGGAGGGCCCAGCGTACTTGGGTGCCTAGGGGCCCTCAAAGAATTAATCCTGCCCTGCCAGCAGTTACATTGGCATCCTGAACTTTTTCTCTTCTGTGGTCTGCCAAGGTTCAACCTCATCTGCCCTCAAAGGGGCTGAGCAGAGAGGCAAGGAATCTTTAGTAAGGTCTGGGTAACTACAGTACTTCTAATTTGCTTTCCTTAACTTTGCATCACTGCAAAAGAGGGCTACAGTCTTCATGTAAGACTATGAGATAGATATTCATTTAATAATAATAACTTTAATCTTATATACCGCCAGACCATGCCAGTTCTAGGCAGTTTACAACAAGAGAAACTGAAACTGTCAGTGAATTATACAGAATTATAGTAAGATACATAACAAAACAAATGAACAAAGCAGTAAAAATTTAGGTTACAAATCTATCAAATAATTGCATTTTTACTAGTTTTCTAAAAGAGTTGTAAGATGAAACACACGGAATAATTTCACCAAGCCAGTCGTTCATTTTGGCTGCCTGAAAAGCAAGAGTTCTATCAATAAATTTCTTGAAACGACAAGATTTTATAGTAGGATAAGCAAATTGATGTACTCTACATGTGGGCTTGTTGGAAAGATCCAGGAAGAAATGGGAAACAAAATAAGCTGGAGACATACCAAAGATTGATTTAAAACAGATACAGGTAAATTTGAACAGGACTCTTGCCTCCATTGGTAACCAGTGTAATTTTTGGTAATAGGGACTGATGTGCTTCCATTCTTTCAAACCAAAAATCAACTGTACAGCTGAATTTTGTACCACTTGTAATCTTTTAAAAGTTTTCTTGTAGGCGCCCAGATAAATTATGTAACAATAGTCAAGGATACTTAATATGGACTAACAAGCGGAACGATGCTTCATCAAAATATTTCTTTAAGGTTTCAGTGTTTCCATAAAACCCAGAAACATTTTCTAACTAACCAATCTGTATGTTGCTCCAGGGTGAGGTGCCGATCTAATATCACTCCCAGAATTTTTATGGAGTGGTCAATAGGATAGTCAAAACCATTCAAATGTATCAGATTATCTTTAATATTGTCAAGGGGACTAGCAAAAAAAAAAAAAATTGGTTTTTTCAGAATTTGGTCTTATCATTCCCTCTGTAATCCCCCTACCTGCTAAGCACCAATATCTGCTTATCATTCCCATTATAGTTTCCCAACCTGAGCCCTGTGTATTGATAAGAACATAAAAATTGCCGCTGATGGGTCAGACTAGTGGTCCATCCTGCCCAACAGTCCGCTCACGTGGCGGCCCCCAGGTCAAAGACCAGTGCTCTAAATGAGTCCTGCCTCACCTTCGTACGTCCCAGTTTAGCAGGAACTTGTCCAGCTTAGTCTTGAAACTCTGGAGGGTGTTTTTCCCCTACAACAGACTCCGGAAGAGCGTTCCAGTTCTCTACCACTCTCTGGGTGAAGAAGAACTTCCTTATGTTTGTACGGAATCTATCTCCTTTCAACTTTAGAGAGTGCCTTCTCGTTCTCTTTACCTTGGAGAGTGTGGACAGTCTGTCTTTATCTACTAAGTCTATTCCCTTCAGTATTTTGAATGTTTCGATCATGTCTCCTCTCAGTCTCCTCTTTTCAAGGGAGAAGAGGCCCAGTTTCTCCAATCTCTCACTGTACGGTAACTCCTCCAACCCCTTAACCATTTTAGTCGCTCTTCTCTAGACCCTTTCGAGTAATACCATGTCCTTCTTCATGTATGGCGACCAGTGCTGGATGCAGTACTCCAGGTGATGCACCTTCTTATCCAGTTTGTCTGTCTTGATTAGATTGTAAGCTCTTTTGAGCAGGGACCGTCTCTTCTATATTTTGATGTTCAGCACTGTGTATGACAAGTAGTACTAGAGAATTGATTAATAGTAGTAGTATATTCACTGAGCAGTGAATATCCAATAAACAGAACTATTTGTGTGGTCAGATTTTAGTGGACCAGTTAAGGGGCCCTTTACTAAATCTCATTAAGTGCTAATGTGCATTTAATGTAGGACAAATGGTCTAATGTAGGATGTGGTAAAGTGCTTTGTGCTAGTTTTGCCATTTGTGTATATTAATTTTTTTACATTTGGGGGAAGGGGCATGTCAGGGGTGGAGAATGGGCATGGAAGCACTATTCAGGGACCAATTCTATAAATGGCGTCTAAATCATAGGCACCTAGGGACACGGTGCTTAGCACCAGTCAATCTTAAGTTAGGTTTCGTTAACAGAATTGCACCTAGGAGCGCCTAAAGTGGACTTAAGCACCGATAGTCATTTGAATCTTAGGCGTATCCTGTTTATGCCAGGGTTTTCGTGGCCTAAATTCCGGCCCCTAAGTCCACTTTAGGCGCCTACAAACAAAACACGGCCACAACCTGCCCTTAACCATGCCTTCCTTCTGATAGGTGCCTACTGAATTAGGTACCTTACCACCCTATTGATTGCAATTTAAGCCAAGTGTGCTAATTGCTTCTTACTGGTGCCAATTCATCTTTTTTAATAATTAAGTTAGGTGCCTCGATCAGCTAGCCGTGCCCATCTAGGTGCCTAAATTTAGGCATCTTTTATAGAATCAGGGCCTAAATGAATAACACTGATGACATGGAAGCCCTGGATTAATTTTCGTCAATGGGCACATGCTATTAGCACACAGCCAGAAAAGGAAATAATTGAAAGGCTGAATTTGCAGCCACACTAGTAAAAGGATCCCTTATCTGGTTATCTATTTTATTATTTATTTATTAAAATGTATGAATTGTTTTTTTGAAGATAATGGTTAGCACTGAATATCAAGTTAATTTACTACATTTGAATATCCTATGCCAGCTGTGCCCGTCTTGGCTTCTTTTCTCTAGCTAAATCTAAGAACCCAGTGATTCTGAGCAGACAGATTTTATGAGCGGGGAGAGGCCACATATTGAGGAACCCTATGTGGTTAAAAGCTAATTATAACTGCATGAATTTTTTAATATTAACCTCCAGCTGATTTTGAAGACATGAGAGATGTTTACTGGTGGAAGAGGTAAGGTTTTTAATTATTCTTTATCTCCTTCTCTTTTCTGCTTTATTTTCCTTCCATATGAAACCTCCATCCTGTATCTCTGATTATTTAGATCCATGACAAATAGGCCACAGTTTGTTAATGTGACATGGCTTTCCTCAAGGCTCTTCTCAATAGGTTAGTGAAGAAGATCTCAAGTTAACATACAAACATTGTAGATGATGGCAGATAAAGACCAAGGGGTTGATATTAAACTTGGTTTAAGCCAACAGAAAAGGCTCCTGCCTACTTAAACCACACTGAGAGGACTGGAAGCCAATATTCAGTGGCACTCAACTGGATTGTGCTTCTAAATATTGGCCCTGACTGGTGCAGTACTCTCCAGTTAGTGCCAGGATGGTCAGGTGATAGAGTCGGGAGTCATGTGAGCACTGGAGATATTCAATCCAAGTTTCCACATAGCTATAAAAGTATGTAACAGTTAGCAATGTGGATATGACAGTAAATATGAGCTGTATCAATATATCCAGGTGCTCCCAGTGACCCAGATATACACATCCTGAATTCTATATATGGCGCTTTGAGTTGCACATACAAATTTGGGTGCATGCCAATTTGCTCATGCAGCTTAATTACCACTACTGCTACTACTATTTATCATTTCTATAGCGCCAAAAAGTGTACTGTTCCATCAACACGCAATAGACAGTCCCTGCAGAGAGAATGATAAGATGGACACAGGTAATTTTATGGTGAGCGGGAGTTAGGAGTTGAAGGCAGCATCACAAAAGTGGGCTTTTAGCTTGGATTTGAATACTGCCAGAGAAGATGCCTGTCGTAATGACTCAAAGCTTGTAGTATCAATGGCATGTATTTAACAATTAGGTTTTTCCAGCCCTATCTATCATATAAATATATAACCAAGGAGCTGGATTGTGATACCAAGGGTATCAATATTACCACTTGCATTTAGCTTGAGAAGCTCCACCACTCCACCGCTAGCATATCTCAAAGAAGCGGGAGATTTATATGGTGCCTCATCATTGGCTGCCCGTCTTACATGCTGTTAATAATAGTTCATTACTTAGTCTATTTCCGTGATTTATAAACTTCAATAATATATATAAATATGAATATTAAAGAGCTTTAATACTCAGACTACCAGGTTTGGCTGTGATTAAGCTAAGTATTAAAGCTCTTTAATATTCATATTTATATATATTATTGAAGTTTATAAATCACAGAAATAGACTAAGTAATGAACTATTATTAACAGCATGTAAGACGGGCAGCCAATGATGAGGCACCATGTAAATCTCCCGTTTCTTTGAGATATGCTAGCGGTGGAGTGGTGGGGCTGAGGCGACCTTCTCAAGCTAAATGCAAGTGGTAATATTGATACCCTTGGTATCACAATCCAGCTCCTTGGTTATATATTTATGTCGTAATGACTCAGGCATTTTGTTCCATGCATACAGCGCAGCAAGATAGAAGGGATGGAGTCTGGAGGTGACAGTGGAGGAGAAGGGTACTGATAAAAGAGACTTGTCCGATGAACAGAGTTCACGGGGGGAAGCATAGGGGGAAAGAAGGATGAAGAGATATTGAGGGGCTACAGAGTGAATGCACTTGTAGGTCAGTAAGAGGAGTTTGAATTGTATTCAGAAATGAATGAGGAGCCAGTGAAGTGACATGAGGAGATGGGTAATGTGAGAATGGCTGCTCTCACGGAATATAAGTCATGTAGCACAGACTGAAGGGGAGAGAAATGGTTTTGCGGATGACCTGAGAAAAGCAAGTTGCAGTAGTCTAAGTGCGAGGTGATAAGGGTTTTGGTAGAATGCTCAGAAAGGAGAGGTCAGATTTTGCTAATATGACAGGCTTTAGCAATTTGTTGGATCTGAGCGGAGAAGGAAACAGAGGAGTCAAACATAATCCCAGAGTTGCAAGCCAACAGGACAGGGAGGAGGAGAGTGTTGTTCATGAAAAGAAGCTCATCCATCGCATTGATTAGCAATTCTATTCTATCTACTTTAGTTTCACCGTTGTTACAATTACCCATACATAACTTAAAGAACTTTAAATAAATAACTCTCAAATTAAATTTTTTGCTGGTTTTGCAATTTTATAATCTCAATTATAATGTGCCGTGAAAAACACATGCTCTGTGTAGTGTGCTGGAGCTAAAAATATTTGAGAGACACTGAGGGGTGCTTTTACTAAGAGGAGCTAGCCGATTTCGCATGCTAAATATTAGCGCGTGCTAAATGCTAACGCGTCCGTAGAATATAATGCACCCGCTAGCATTTAGCATGTGCTAAATTGGCTAGTGCGCCTTAGTAAAAGACCCCCTGAAATAGACAGACATGTTTTTTAGTGCAGTTACCCCCTGTTTTACTAAGGTGCGCTAACTGAGTAGCGCACGTTAAATGTTAACGCATCCATAGACTAACATGCACGCATTAGCATTTAGTGCATGCTAAATCGATTAGTGCACCTTAGTTACTGCACCTTAGATTAGTGCACCTTAGTTACTGCAAGCACCTGAGTGCATCCCGGGTTTACCATTTTAAGCTGTTTTAGGAGTGCATTAATACCTCATGCAGCTTAGTGGAAAACCCCCTATATTTTTGCAAAATAAAGATTTGTTGCCTCATTGGGACAAGTTTATTTTAAATGATACCTTAGTGTGTTTCCATATCAAGCAAAAATGTTTATATATTTAAAACATTTGTTTAAACTCTTAGCAATGTTACAAAAGCAAGCTGACCATAAGAATGTACATTAGTTTCATAACTGTTTTGTACAATCCAGCAAATGACAACATCTTTGCTCAGAAAGTAGTGAATATGCCAGATTTTTTACTTAGCAAAATATCCGCCTCTTTAAATATCAACATACAGTAGACAGACACAGGCATAAGGCATTTGTAAATCCTTGGCTTTTAATACACTTCTAGTGCTTGGCAGACATTTTAAGAGAGACGACCAAAAATACCCACAGAAAGATAACACTGAATGAAATGTAAAATTAATTTTTTGAATGTTTTTGAATGTTTTTGTAGTTTTTTTTTTAATGCGTTGAATCTTATGCTAAGTGTAATGGTGTGTCACCTTTTCTTTCACCCTCCCCCCCTTCCCGCCCAGCTTCCCACAAAACATCCCATCTTCCAGGTTCAGCAGAGAGAAACAGAGATACTGTGTTAAATACTAAGAGAACAGTATCCATAGCAACCGCATCACTATGTAGGTACTTAAAGCAACACCTTCCTAGATATTTTCCTTGAGCGGTTCAAATTGGAAGAAATGCAAAATGCCTTTTTATCCGCTATATTAATTTCCTTAGCGTGCATGCGCACTTTAAACCTGGTGGCTCCATGCGTCCATAGCTCCGTGGCCGGCAGAGAAATTGTATTGTAAGAGAAGAAGTTGATAAAGCGTGCGACGCGTATGTTCGATTTGCTGTGAGTGGCAGTTTACTTTACTCAGCAGCAGTTATTCTGTGCCGGTTGCCGTTTGCCGCTTGATTAAAAAAAAAAGGTAGGTGGGAGAAGGGGCACAATAATTGACATCTCCCCTAACATCACCAATATTCCCCCAACATCCCGGACCTCCCCCAACATCTCCCTGACATCTCCACATAGACACAGAAGGACAGGGGGCCAAACAGATGGGACATTGACAGGCTGACAGAAAAGGTGGCAGTGAAAGACACACACAGGAGGACAGGCAGGGAACGAGAGAGAGAGAAAGAGACAGAAAGACACACAGACAGCGGCCAAGGAGAGAGAGAGAGAGAGAGAGACAGAAAGACAGACAGACAGCAGCCAAGGAGAGAGAGAGAGAGAGAGACAGAAAGACAGACAGACAGCAGCCAACGAGAGAGAGAGAAAGAGACAGAAAGACACACAGACAGCGGCCAAGGAGAGAGAGAGAGAGAGAGAGAGACAGAAAGACAGACAGACAGCAGCCAAGGAGAGAGAGAGAGAGACAGAAAGACAGACAGACAGCAGCCAACGAGAGAGAGAGAAAGAGACAGAAAGACACACAGACAGTGGCCAAGGAGAGAAAGAGACAGAAAGACAGACAGATACACAGACAACGGCCAAGGAGAGAGAGAGACAGAAAGACAGACAGACAGCAGCCAATGAGAGAGAGAGAAAGAGACAGAAAGAGAGAAAGACACCCAGACAGCGGCCAAGGAGAGAGAGAGACAGAAAGACAGACAGACAGCGGCCATGAGAAAGAGAAAAAAAGAAAGAGACAGATACACAGACAGATACACAGACAGCGGCCAAGGAGAGAGTGAGAGAAAGAGAAAGAGACAGAAAGACACACAGACAGCGGCCAAGGAGAGAGAGAGAAAGAGACAGAAAGACACACAGACAGCAGCCAAGGAGAGAAAGAGACAGAAAGACAGACAGATATACAGACAGCGGCCAAGGAGAGAGATAGACAGAAAGACAGACAGACAGCTGCCAAGAGGAGAGGGAGAGAAAGAGACAGAAAGAGCGAAAGACACACAGACAGCGGCCAAGGAGAGAGACAGACAGACAGACAGCGGCCAATGAGAGAGAGAGAGAGAAAGAGACAGAAAGACACACAGACAGCGGCCAAGGAGAGAGAGAGAGAAAGAGACAGAAAGACACACAGACAGTGGCCAAGGAGAGAGAGAGAGACAGAAAGACAGACAGACAGATACATCTATTCTAGCACCCGTTAATGTAACGGGCTTAAAGACTAGTGTTCATATAAGTCTAGATTAATGATTGAGGAAGGAGGAAAGGGGCAGAAAATTAAAACTGAGTGTAGGCTAGTTTGCTTGCAAGAGTTTGAAAAAAAACCACGTCATTGTACCCAATGATTTTCCTTCCTGTAACTTTTGGAAGGATGAACATTTCTTTTCTTTTCTTCCTTTATTTGTATTTATTACATAAATGACGCAGTTAGGTACATCATCATATTACATAAGGAAACAAACTAAATCAATGAAAAACTACAGTAGTGACCTACGACTTCTTTTACAAAGCCGCACTAGCGGGTACGCTGCGCTAACGGCCCCGAAGCCCATAGAGATTTAAAGTAGAGAATGACATGGGGAAAAAATCTGTCCCTGTCACTGCCCTGCCACCGGACCACCGTTCCTTTCACCGCCCCGTCCCCAAACTCGCCGTCCCTTTCACTGCCCCAACCCCGCAGCATCCACCCTTCCCTCTCGCCACCTCACCACCCTTCAGCAGCCCGAGAATCTCCCTCCCTCCTCCTTACCTTCTAGGTGTAAAGAAACTTAAGGGAGGAAAGGTTCGCGGTCACCGATCGTGTGCGCGGCCCCATCCCTCCCTACCTCCGGCGAAATCTATCTCCCTCCCTCCACCTCCCCCTTACCTTTGCGGCGCTTTAGAAGATGCCGGAAAAGCCTGCCTGTTCCGACCTGCAGTCGCGTGTGTATGCGAAGCTTCTCCTCTGATGCAACTAGAAGTTGCGTCAGAGAATTTTCCACTCACACAAATGCGACTGCAGGGTGGCACAGGCAGGCTTTGCCAGCTTCAGTTTATTTTCTAAAGTGCCGCAAAGGTAAGGGGGAGGGAGGAGGGGAGGGAGGTAGGAAGGTAGGGAGGGGGCCGCATGTGATCGGTGACCGCGTGCCTTCCCTCCCTTAACTGCGGGAACAAGGACATTCACCGCTCCACGGGGCGGTGGATGGCCTTGTCCCCGTGCTAGCAGTGAACATGTTCCCCCCCCCCCCCATTTCGGCGGGTTACCCGCAGCTACTCGTGGCTAGCCGTAACTACCACCGTGTCATTCTCTAATTTAAAGGGCTTCGGGGCTGTTGCCGCACGGCTTTCTAAAAGAGGCCGCTAGTCCACATCATTGAGGCAATTTTGCACCATAAAATAAATAAATACTTAAAAGTATGAAAAACAGGCAAAATGAAAGCTACTTATATGTCACACTTTATCATCAACCACAATATTAGGCTCTATTAACTTCTGAGGTAAAGATTTATCTTTTAGAAAATTCTCTAATTGAGCTGGTTCCACAAATATATATTTATCTATTCCACATGATACTAAACACTTGCATGGAAATTTAAGGAAGAAAGAAGCTCCCACTGCCAAAACCTTAGGTTTAAGCTGTAGGAACTGTTTCCGCCGAAATTGCGTCTGTCTGGCAACATCAGGAAAGACTCTCAATTGAAAACCACAGAACGGGTCCTGTTTTGTTTTTTTGTAAAATATAGTTTATGAACAGTTTGCTTCTCTAATTCTGTCTTAAATGTAACTAGGGTGAACATTTCTATTGTGCAAACTGAGCTAGCGAAAGACCTTAGCAGAAACACAGTAAGGGCTCCTTTTATCAAGCCGCGCTAGCAGGATTGACGCGCGTGACTTTTAATCACGCACTAACCCCCGCGCTGGCCATAAACTACCGCCTGCTCAAGCGGAGGCGGTAGCGGCTAGCGCGGCTTGATAAAAGGAGCCCTAAATGTTTTGCCCCATTCTTAAAATTTAGTAGCTTTTGGCAACGGTGCCATAGAGAGAGCATGCCAGAACAGAAATCATAGGCCATCTAGAAATTTAACAGAAGCACATACAAAAACCCTTCAATGCATTAAGATCAAATCCACACTACACTCTGATATATTGTGTAAGGATTTTAGAGACCACCAGTATAATTAATTCACAAAAGCACCAACTACAGATCTGCTTAATTATGGCCGTTGGTTTTGTGCCAATCTCAAACTACACTAAGATCGGCGCCAATCTCAAACTACACTAAGATAGGCAATATTTGCAGCGGCTACACTAATAGGTATTCAACATCATAGGTCTCTAAGGCCTGAACGGCCGCCGATCACGTGTCAATCACGCGTTGAGACCGGGTACAGAATCGCGCCTCTGGAAAAGGTAGGCGCCGAAAATGTAGGCCAGGGTTTTCCTGGCCTACATCTCCGGCACCTACCTATGATGTGAATTGCTCCTCTGTAGGTAGCTGTACTGACGGTGGCGTTAGGTGGCCTAAAACGCATATGGAGGCGCGATTCCAGCACTGATTTTTTAGGCCCTGGTAGACACCTTGAAACTCAATTAAAAACATTGTTTCAATAGTAATTTTTACTGAGTTTGGGTGCCTACCGGTGCGTAAAAAATCAGCACTGGCCAGAGAATCTGGGCATAAGTATATTGAAAGTGCTTGTGCTAACATACAGAACATAAAGTCCACCTTAGGCCCTCTATTACTAAGGTTTTAGCCGCTTCTTAAAAGGAGCCCCAAATAGAATGGCAATAGTCCAAAAAGTGCCTTATAATAAATACACCCAAACTTAAAAAAACACTCTAGCCCCTAATGGTAACCAATGCAATTTGGCATAAAAAGGACTAACACTGTCATATTTTTAAGACCAAAAATCAAACAGCAGCATTCTGAACCAATCGGAGTCTTAATAAAGGCTTTTTCGGTAGCCCCAAATAAACAATATTACAATAATCCAAAGTGGATAATACAGTAGATTGGGCCAACAACCGGAAAGACTCCATATCAAAGAGCTTCTTGATGCTCCTCAATTTCCACAGTATTGCATAACTTTTTATAGTTAGCAAATCTGTATGCTTCCTAAAAGTTAAACTACGATCCAAAGTTATTCCCATCTTATAAAGGAACTTAGGAAGTAAAATGTAATAATAAACTGGATTGTTGGTTCAACATTGTCTTGATAATGAATGTGACTGTTGGGCAGACTGGATGGACTATGCGGGTCTTATACCTGCCATCGTTTATTATGTTACATTACTTTATTCATTTATTTTAGGTATTTATATACCGCCTATCAAAGTTAGCGAAGCGGTTTACAACCAGGTACTCAAGCATTTTCCCTATCTCTCATAGAATATGATTTCAGGGAAAACAACTCAGAATAAATTTAATTCAAGTCAAGCTGAATGTAAACAATGTAAATTTAAATATGAGAAAAAAGATGTCTTCATAGACTTGATATTGCGCATACTATAGAGGCAAGACCCAAAGGAAAAGTTCCTATTTATCTAATTATGTAGTGCAGGCAGTGGCGTAGCAAGGGTGAGAGGCACCACTTCCCCGCCCTCTTCTCCATCCCTACCTCCACATGCTCCTTCCCCACCCCCCTCCTGCTTCCCTTTCCCATTCTTCTGTAACATTCCTGGTGTGAACGGCAACCTCTAAGCTGCTGTTGCACCAGCGTCGGCTCTTCCTCTGACATCACTTCCTAGGCGCGGGTCCAGGAAGTGATGTCATAGGAAGAGCTGACGCTGGCACGACAGCTGATTGGGGGTTGCTGCTCGCACCGGGAACATTACAGAGGTACGGGGGATGGAAGTGACGTGCACGTGTTACAGTGGAGAGGGGTGGGGAAGGAGTGGGGGCAGAAAGGAAGACAGGTACCTGAGCCCTCACCAAGACGGTGTTCAGGGCAGATCACCCCTCCCCCCTACTTACTACGTCACTGAATGCAGGGTGTTAAGAGTCATATTATCCTGGGAGAAGCTGCAGTATTAGAGGATCTGATGCCTGTAAAAGATCAATAAAATGATATCATCCAATGGAGGACCTGGGCATTCTTATAACAAACTTAAAGTAGATCACATTATCTAACTAACCTCTAGAAATTGTAAGGTCCAATTTCCCACCAAATACAATAGGCCAGGGATAGGCAACGTTGGTCATTGAGGCCCTGATTCTAATAACAGCACCATTTTAATTGGTTCAGTCAGCACAGTAATTGACTGTGCCGATTAAAAATAAATTAAAACACCATTTTAAGAAATGGAGGCACCTGCAGGCTCCTCCAAAAACAGCACCATTGTCCTGATTAAGGAGGCATCTTATGGCACCTACAGCCACTATAGGCATGGTTAATGCCGGAAGTGGCCTTAGGCGCATTAGGCACCTCTGTAGATGCACTCCTCATAAAAGGTAGGTGCTGGGAATTTGAGAATGACACGGTGACAAAATTCATCACCGTTCCCGTCCCCACGGATAACCGCGGGAAATAATCCCATGTCATTTTCTAGTATCTATTTCAACCTCGGTCCTTCTACACCAGCATTCTTCAAAGCAAAGCTTGCGGGTCAGTGGCTGTGCTTATGTGAGCCAAGGATAATGAAGCCATTGTGACATCACTGATGTGATTGGCTCTTAGGCACTGGTGGAATGAGGCATTATGACATCACAATATCTGCTCTGAATACCAGAGACTGTCATTCTGTAGTGTCTGTTTCAACTTCGGTCCTTCTACACCAGCATTCTTCAAAGCAAAGCTTGCGGGTCAGTGGTTGTGCCCAATTATACTCTGATTCTTCCCTCTCTCCTTAAAGAATGACATGAAGATGGTTTCCCGCGGTTATCTGCGGGGACGGGAACGGTGATGAATTTTGTCACCATGTCATTCTCTACTGGGAATGTAGGCCTTTAAAACCCTGGCCTACATTTACGGCACCTACCCTTCACATAGCCGCAATTCCCCAAACAGCGCTGTTGTGTGATAGATGCGATCAGCACCACTTTTGTAAATGACCGCCGATGTAGGCACTGTTTGGAGAATCTGGACTACAGGCAGGTTTGGTTTTCAGATTATCCGCAATGAATATGTATGAGATGCATGATTTGCATGTACTATCTCATGCATATTCATTGTGGATATTCTGAAATCCAAACCTATCTATGGCACTCGATGACCAAAGTTGCTTATCCCTGCAACAGAGAGTTCTGGTTTTTGTTGGGGTTTTTTTGTTTTGTGAGGGAGAAGAGCCTCAGTGAAGCCTTCGGCCTAATGGGAATTTGCTCCAATTCTACTCACTGTCTTGTTAATGGAGAAACGTAAACCCAAGGCTTATAAGCTATATACATGATTCAGAGTTTGTTCCCATCATTCTAGCAGAGATGGGATATCAAGGCACCATTCAGTGACTGACCCCAAAAGAAAACTGAACCAGCCGACTCCATTAAAGATATGACTTAAGAACTGCCAAATGGAGTCCTAAGGAACCTCTGAGTTCAAGCTAGAATGCTCCAGGCCTAAGTTGCAATGACAATCCAACACAATTTGAGCATAAAAAAATAAGCCATTAAGTGCATTTTGTGTCAGTTATGGATTTCACTGAAAAAGTTCAAATTGCTTGCTACCACATTAAACAAGCACCCTGTTTGAGCAAGGCTGGAGGGTTTGAATGGATTTCAGAGAGATAACTACTTAAGTGCATGTCCATTATCCTGACATTCAAAGTATGCTTTGACTGCCTCAATGTATGCAAAACAATTGCCAACAGCAGCAAATAACTTGTTGAGACAGTGATAATATCAGAGAGCATTGTGCATGGATCAAAAACGGAAAAATGAAATCAAAATACATCACGAGCATCATTACTTCAAATCATTACTTCTAAAGGGTGTCCAATAAGAGCGCAAGATTTGAATTTCTGTTCTGTTATTTAGGCGTGGCTGAAAATTTCACAGCTGTCACGTAGACAGATTGAGGGGCATAATCAAAACATATGTCTAAGTCCGATTTGGGCGTATGGTGCTAGACGCCCAAAGTCGGCAGTGGGAAAATGTCCATTTTCGAAAAATACATCTAAAATATTTTTTTCCCCAAAAATCATCTATCTGTACATCCAGGTTATTGTTCATTCAGACTGCCAGGACATCTATCTTTATACCACATTTTCTACCAAAATTTCATCCAAGTCCCATATCCCCAGAACAAGACCATTTGGACATGGGAGGGGCCAATCTTATAATGGACTGGCCACCCAGATATGGCAATAGAGCAGGACACTGCTGTCAACTTCACAAAAAGGATGCCAGATAAACATCTAACCAGAACTCCCTTATAGGTTATGGTGATCCCCTCAAAACCCACTATACCCACCTGTCTATAACCCCAATAACCCTTATGGCTGCAGGTGGCACCTATATGGCAGAAGAGTAGGGTTTGGGGAAAGGGGTTTGATGGGCACTCGTGTTCCACCATAAATGTATTGTTTAGAATGTGCGTGTCTGGCCTACAAGATCCTACATGGCATCCTTCCTGCCGTTATCCCTCTATCCTGGAACTCCCCAACCCCTACTTCCTCCAGATCCTCCCAAATGTTTAAACTATCCTTCCCTTCCATAAAAGGTATTTCCCATGTAGGCAAACTTGGGTCATCCCTCCTCTTTAGAATCACTGAGATCTGGAATAACCTCACCTCCCCTCTCCGAACCTCAAGCTCCCTCCAACTCTTCCGCAAACACCTAAAAACCTGGCTATTCTCAAAACTGTAACACTTCCCCCCTCTTAGGCCTCTCACCTTCCCCCTTTACACCTAACTCTTTAATCTCTCCACTGTAGTTCCTCTCTCATCTTTCTTCCTGTAAACCGTGCCGAGCTCCGCATTCGTGGAGATGGTGCGGTATATAAACCCAAGGTTTAGTTTAGTTTAGTTTAGAATGGCTTATGGGCCTGGGTCCTCCTCTCTATGGTTCATTAGCCCACCCCCTGGGCTATTTAAGACACCTGTGCAGCTCTACTAGGCTTTCCTATACCAGGTACTGATGTTCTGGAGATAGGTATGTACTTTTTTATTCCGATCTTTGTGGGGTGTGTGTGTGTGTGGGGGGGGAAGGGGGTCAGTGAACACTGGGGGAATGTGTGGGGGTCATTACTTTGCCTCTGCAGTGGTGGTCACTTTGCATACCTTTTTGGCACTTATACCTATTTTTACATCATCTAACTCACAACATTTAAGTTTCATTCAGGATGTCTAGTAAAACATTCAATTATCCCTGCAGGACGACTAAGTCTAGATCAGTCCCCATCTCACCCATATACTGCCCTAACCACCCCTCCAGGTTTGCCTCTTTTAACTCTGGGCACACAGCGGCATTCAGAGGCACAAAAAGTCCCGCGACACGTCCAGAAAGTCGGTTTGATTATTTGCACATGGACAACCTGTCTTTTAAGTCGTCCAAGTGCTGACGTATGCGGGATTTTAGAGGGGGTTTAAGTTTTGATTATGAACCCCCTAGCGATTTGTAGTCATGGATTACTGCACGAATTAACAACATGTTATTATTATGAAAACTTATTACAAATGTGGGGAAAGTTTTGCTGAAACAGTTTGCAAATTGCGTGCAATTTTTGAACATAAGAATTGCTGCTGCTGGGTCAGACCAGTGGTCCATCATGCCCAGCAGTCCGCCCTAACTGAGACTAGCCTTACCTGCGTACGTTCTGGTTCAGCAGGAACTTGTCTAACATTGTCTTGAATCCCTGGAGGGTGTTTTCCCCTATAACAGCCTCCAGAAGAGCGTTCCAGTTTTCTACCACTCTCTGTACCAAATCAGACCCCAGAGATCGTGTGATCTGACATCATGTGACTTCTTGGGGTTTTACAAAGTCTCACATCTAAACCAACAATTCAAAATTGGTTGAAATTGAATGAGGCAAAGACTGAGGTCTTATGTGTTGGTCAAGAGAGGCAATTGGAAATGTTTCCATCTGAGATAGAATTGGATGATACTATAATTCCTGTGTCTCATGAGTATAAATATTTAGCAATATTGCTGGATTCTATGCTATCCTTTAAGCTACAGTTGTGTCTAGTGCATTTTTAAAGCTTCACTTATTGCATAGATTGAGGGACTATCTTTCTGTAGATAATTTCCGGACAGTTATTAGCACTGTGCCGACCCCTGTGTTTGATTACTGTAATTCTTTGTGCTCAAGGTGCTGCAAGTTGCCCAGAATGCTGCTGCACAAATCATTAATACGGGCTTCTAAATTTGATCATATTACCCCAATTATGCGGAATTTGCATTGGTTACCAATTGGATCATGTGCTGAATTTAAAGTTTTATGTCTGAATTTTAAACTTTTGAATGATAAGAGTCCAGGGGTGTTTGAGATCTCTTCTGCATTCCTATGAACCATTGTGGTCACTACAGTCTGTAAATAGGATGCTTCATGAAGTTCCTGCCTTGAATAGGGTTAGACTTTCAGGTTCTCGTCATGCCATGTTGACCATGCAGGGTCTGATACTATGGAATGCGCTGTCCATTGAGATTTTAAAAAAGGCATCAAGTATTTTGCAGTTCAGGAAAATGGTAAAAACTATGTCATTTGAGTGAGTGTTTTCTCAAATGAAAACCAGTATACATTTATTGAGTCTGTCTGTGTTACTTTTGTTGTGTATGTTTTGCTGTGACTGGCGCAGAATTGTTGGATGCAGCTGGCTATAAATTTTAAAATAAATTCCTCAGCTGAAGGAGGAGATTGGATGTGTCACTGTGGGAACTGAGCAGCAATTATGTAAAAATGTAATCGAAAATTTCATCAAAAGAGCAAGGGTGTGCCAGCAGAGTCATGGGGAACATTTGTCAGATACTGTGTTCCACACTTAATTGCAATGTGCGTACTTTATACTAAAATAAAAAATATCAGTACTTTTCAAATGCCATATATACTCGAATATAAACATCTCACCAGAACTCCCTTATGGGGCTCTTGTCTTATATTCGGGTCCGTGCCAACCCACCCTCCTCCTGAACTTGTTGCAGGCTTCCGTTGGCCTGCCATATGACCTAACATATGACCTCCCACTTCCCCCTCACCCCCCTCGCTGTGCCACTGGATGGTAGTTTAGGTGCAAGCATTTAGTCCGGCCTAAAGTTAGGCATAAAATTGATTTAAGCATCATCCCAGTGCCTAACTATGGGCGCCATTTACTGAATCTACCCCTTAATACAATCTGGTACCCGGTGTTAATTCCCCATACAACTAATCCAAACATTCATGTGTATCCGAGTTAGATATCTTCTTGTATGAATGACATCTTTTGAAACTGGATTTAGTCTGGCTCCTAATACAAGCCAGAATACAATTCAAATTCCAATGCGTACTATTCAAAGCTATAAACGGAGACAGCCCAACCTATTGGAACAATCGACTACTTCAATCCACCTGTACCAGACACAGGAGAACCCACATACTATTCACACACCTGCCTACCAAAAATGTCAAACGAAGAAAACTATATGACAACCTACTGGCCACCAGAGCAACGAAACTGGACAGACAACTCACCAATCTGCTGATTTCAACCACAGACTACAAAACCTTCAAGAAAGAAACAAAAACCCTACTCTTCAAAAAAAATACATAAAACCAATATAACACAACCAGACATGTCCCAAGCCCCACTTACAATACTACGCACTCACTGCTCTTTGGTACCCCTTGCGCGGTCCGTGCACCTCCCTCCCTCCCCCTTACCTTTGCGGCGCGTTTTAAGGTTTCAGTAGCTTGTTGAAAGCTGCCGAAGTGTTCGTGCAGTCACCTGCATGTGTGAGCGGAAGCTTCTCCTCTGACACAACCAGAAGTTGCGTCAGAGGAGAAGCTTCTGCCCATACACGCACGCGACTGCACGTGCGCTTCGGCGGCTTTCAACAAGTCTCAAACCTTAAAATGAGCTGCGAAGGTAAGGGGGAGGGAGGGAGAGGGATAGATAGATTCGGGTATGTAGGAAGGAGGGAGGGGGCTGCGTGTGATTGGTGACCGCGCGCGTTCCCTCCTTTAACTGCGGGGACAAGGCCATTTACCGCTCCAAGGGGCGGTGTATGGCCTTGTCCCCCATACCTGCGGTGAGCACCTTTCCCCCCTCCACCGTTTTGGCGGGCTACTCGCGGCTAGCCGCGGGTAACATCCACCGTGTCATTCTCTACACAGAACCCATGCAAAATGGAAGGGATCCTCTTGGTGGCAGCATGCTACACACACTGCAAACTCACTGCAAATCCGATAAAACATTGCAGTCAGTGCAAACTGAAACACTGTGTTTTACTCCGACATTCACAGCATGTTACAAGCTTCCACATCACCCAATCGCCTCCACTTTCATGCGTCGCTGCCTCATTCTAAAGACAAAGCTAAACTCCGCAGACTGCAGCGTAAGGCAAGGCTTAAAGTGACCGTAAGATTTAAGGTAACCAGCAGTGGGAGGAGGGGGATAGGAAGGTACATTTTAAAGCATTAAAATCCACATTTTTTGTGTGTTCTGTTTTATGTTTCATCTGCAGGACACATAAAGCATTTCATGTTTTTTTTTTTCCATGCTCTTACAAGCAGATACATATATATGTAATGCACCACAGCATCAAAGTCATCATGATTTGGGCATTTGTGAGCCTGCCGGGACAGATAGGGAAAAGTACTTAGAGTACCTGAATGTAAAACCGCTTCAGACAGAGGCAGTATATAAAGAACATAAGTAAGAATTGCCATACAATTGCCATACTGGGACAGATCGAAGGTCCACCAAGCCCAGTATCCTGTTTCCAACAGTGGCTAACCCAGGTTCCAAGTACCCAGCTAGATCCCAAGTAGTAAAACAGATTTTATGCTGCTTCTCCTAGGAATAAGCAGTAGATTTCCCCCAAGTCATCTCAATAATAGTCTATGGACTTCTTTTTTAGGAAATTATCCAAACCTTTTTAAAACCCCGCTAAGCTAACTGATTTCTCCACATTCTCTGGCAATGAATTCCAGAGTTTAATTACATGTTGTGTGAAGAAATATTTTCTCTGGTTTGTTTTAAATCTACTACTTGGCAGCTTCATCGTATGCCCCCTAGTCCTAGAGCTCCTTTTACTAAGTTGCGCTAGCGTTTTTAGCGCACACTAAACCCGTGCTATGCGGCTAGAACTAATGCCAGCTCAATGCTGGCGTTAGTGTCTAGCGTGGGCGGCAATTATGCGCGCTATGCGTTAGCTAAAACCGTTATCGCAGCTTAGTAAAAAGGAGCCCCTAGTATTTTGGATAGGAGTGAACAAGTGATTCACATCTACACTTTCCACTCCACTCATCATTTTACAGACCTCTATCATTTCACCCTTGAGCCCAGTGATGTAGTAAGGGGGTGCGGGGGTGCAGTCCGCCCCGTGCGCAATCTTTCTAAGGGTGCGGCACCCCTCCTCCTCTCTGCCAACCATCCCGCTCCTCTCCTTGTCACTATGAGGAAAGGGAAGGGGGTACAGGTGCAGCGGGGGGAGGGGAAGAGGGCGGGGGAGGGAGCGCCACCGCCCTGGGTGCCACTCACCCTTACTACGCCACTGCCTGAGCCAGAAGGGGACACAAGTGTGGCGGGGGAGGGGGACGCCACTGCTCTGGGTGCCGCTCACCCTTACTACGCCACTGCCTGAGCCAGAAAGGAGCACACGTGCAGCGGGGGAGGGGCGCCACTGCCCCAGATTCCGCTTACCCTTACTACGCCACTGCCTGAGCCAGAAGGGGACACAAGTGTGGCGGGGGAGGGGGACGCCACTGCTCTGGATGCCGCTCACCCTTACTACGCCACTGCCTGAGCCAGAAGGGGACACAAGTGTGGCGGGGGAGGGGGACGCCACTGCTCTGGATGCCGCTCACCCTTACTACGCCACTGCCTGAGCCAGAAAGGAGCACACGTGCAGCGGGGGAGGGGTGCCACTGCCCCAGATTCCGCTTACCCTTACTGTGCCACTGCCTGAGCCATCTCTTCTCCAAGCTGAAGAGCCCTAGCCACTTTATCCCCCCCGGCCCTCTTTCCCCCCCCCCCGCCACCACGTGTGCTCTCCCTCCCCTTTCCCTGCACCTTTTTAACTTCTCCAGCGTAAGCAACATGCCCGCATCAGTGTTGGCTCACCCTTTTGACATCACTTCCTAGGTGTGGGTCCCGGAAGTGACATCACAGAGAGTGCTGATGCCGACGCAGGCATCAATCTCGTGCCGGGGAAGTAAAAAAGGTACGGGAGAAGGCAAGGGGTGTGCGCGCATGACAAGGGTTAAAACCACAGGTTCGCTGGGCTAGTAAGTAAAGAAAGAAAAAAATGTCGCGGCTCAGATGGGTCTTAGACGCATGCGCAGACCATCTACAGATGGTCTGCGCATGCGTCGGGATCGCACACTAGCGATCCATGCGGTCGGAGGAGGGCATTCCTCCGATCGCCCTCATTTCTTTTTTTTTTTAAATAAATCTTTATTAATTTTCAATTCGAAAACAGTGCATTAAAATATACATACAATTAATGTTATAGACAGCACTTACAATCAATCAAAGAGTACTATAAAATACTTTTTCACCCCCCTCCCTCCCACCCACCCTAATTTGAGAACAAAAACAAAGTGCTTTAAATTATGCATACAAATAATATCCTAAACAGCACTTGCATTTAATCAATGAATACTACAAAATATATTACCCCCCTCCCCTCCCACCCTCCCTGGATGTGCAAATCAAACGGGAATAAAAGGCATATTCCAACTAATCAGAGTTAACAAAATTTGTCAATGGACCCCATATGAATTTAAATATCTTATTATTACACAATATTTCTGAGTTCATTTTTTCATATTTATAACATTTCAATATTATTGTTTTGGGAATTCGTCGGGCTCGCTGGAATTGGCTCCGGATCAGCCCCAGAAATCAGGTTAGTGAATCTAGCCTTTTGACTGCTAACACAAAAAGGCGGTATATCAAGTCCCATCTCCCCTTCCCCCTCCTAGTCTATAAAGACATTTCAGCATAGAACTGTGTTTATAGAATTCACACTTAGCGCACATCATCCTAGTGCCTAACTTTGGATGATCTTTGCTGAGTTCCTCCTATAGTGCATAAAATATATGTGACCCGCTAAGCGAAAAGGTACCAAAAGTGAGGTTACAGAGATTAAGGCTGTAACTTTGGAGGGATAAATTTCATTTTTGAAAGTTTTGTGTACTACAGAGTCAGTGGAATGGGACTATGAATTTTTTTTTCTCACAAATCTGATATTTTTCAAGTGCCCACAAAGTTTTGAAAGTGGGGTATGAGACTTCTGGGGTTAAATCATTTTTTTTTTTTAATTGATAAATGCCTTTCTTTATTTAGTGATAAAAACAAAAAAAAAAACTGTGGATGCAGATGTTCTGGAGATAATTTATTAAACACTGACATATAAAACCATGAAAATTCAATTTAAAAAGTACAATGATAAAAAATGCAGTGATAAAAATCCAGCCGGGTCCAGTTGGATTTTTATCACTGTATTTTTTATCATTGTACTTTTTTAATTGAATTTTCAAGGTTTTATATGTCAGTGTTTAATAAATTATCTCCAGAACATCTGCATCCACTGTTTTTGTTTTCATCGGTGGATTGTTTTCAATGTGGATCATTGAGTCTCCCCATTTTTCTTTGTTGTGTTTCATTATTTAGTAACATACGGCCCTTTTTATCAAGCTGCATGAGAGGTTTTTATTGCGGGCTGGCACGGAAAATGCTCCAACGTTCATAGAATCCTTTGAGTGTTGGAGCACTTACCTCACTGGCCCACGCTAAAAAAATAAAAGGAGGGGGAAAATAGTAACATAGCCAATGACAACAAATAAAGCCTGAACAATCCATCCAGTCTGCCCTGTAATCCCATGCATTACAATTTTATGATTAAATTAAAATCTCTTTTTTCCTTTGTTATTTCTGAGCCATAGACCTTAGAAGTCCACCTGGTACTGTCCTTAGTTGCTGTTGAAGCTCACTCCAGCATATCCAAACCATCTCCTTTGCAGGATTCAGACTGTGAAAGTTTGCTCATTCATAGTGACATAGTGAGGCTGAATGGCACAGTGGAGCCCCTCCCACGCCCTCTTCTCCACACTCCCGTCTTTCCTAACCCCCCCCCACCTTGCGTGCGCCCCCTTCCCCCTTCCCTCTTTAATTTTCCTGGCGTGAGCAGCATCTGCCCGCAAACTTGCTGCCCTTGTTGTGTTGGCTCTTCCTCGGATGTCATATACTAGGCATGGGACCCGGAAGTGATGTCACAGAGAGTCAACACCGATGTGGGCAGCAAGTTTGTGATACAGCTCGCACTGGGAAAACTAAAGAGGTACAAAGGAAGGAGCACATGCATGTGGCAGGGGTGGGCGGGAAGGAGTGGGGGGGGGGCGGAGAGGAGGACAGGAGCCGGCGCCCCCAACAAGATGGTGCCCACTCCCCCCCTCTTATTATGCCACTGCCCATTCATATTCTAATTAGATATCCTCTATATTCATCCCACGCTTTTTGAATCCTGTCACTCTTTTCCTCTCCACCACATCCCTCGGGAGGGCATTCCAGGCATTTACCACCCTCTCCATGAAAAATAATTTCCTAACATTACTCCTACGTCTACCACCCCTCAACCTCACTTTATGCCCTCAAGTTTTACCAATTTCCCTTCTCTGTAAAAGATTTGGTTCTATATTAATACCTTCCAAATATTTAAATGACTGTATCATCTCACCCTTGTCCCTCCTCTCCTCCAGAGTATACATGTTGAGGTCTAGTCTCTTCTTAACTTCTTATGGTGCAAACCCCATACCATTTTTGTTGCCTTCCTCTGGACTGCTTCAAGTCTTCTTATATCCTTGGCCAGAAACGGCCTCCAAGGATATAAGAAGATATGAAATGGTCCAGAGGAAAGTGATGAAAATGGTTTGTTCCAAAAGATCCTCTATCATTTTCATCCCTTTCCTTTGGACCACTTTAAAGACGTAATTAGTCCATACCTGAGGCTGAAATTTATCCTTCTATCTGTGGTATAAATAAGTCACATATTGCTCTTTTGGTACCTTATAGCTCAACGGGTCACAAATTAAGGCAAAAAGGAAAGGACATCCAGGAATATGACTACAAAAAGACACACTAAAGCAATTTGATGTATTGAAGAATCTAGCTACTACAGTTATTATTTTCACACACATACAGTATAGAGAAGAAATTAGTGTGTAGAGGGTACACATTTGGGCCCTGATTCTATAAACAGTGCCTAGCAGCATCGTTCAGCACGGTTGTTAATCACTCGCTAGGCATTGTTTATAGAATCGCACCTAGCGGTGTCTAACTCGATTTAGGCGCTGGTAGGCATCATAATGTTAGGTGTTTATTTATTTGGCCAGGGTTTTCCTGGCCTAATTGACCTAATGCAGATATCTGCTAATGCCTAAGTCATGCCACAACAATTCTCCATCCCTAACTGTGCAAATAGAATGCTAGGCATAATCAAGAAGGGTATTACAACAAGGACAAAAGAAGTTATCCTGCCATTGTATCGGGCAATGGTGCGCCCGCATCTGGAATACTGCGTCCAATATTGGTCTCCGTACCTTAGGAAGGATATGGCGTTACTCGAGAGGGTTCAGAGGAGAGTGACACGCTTGATAAAAGGGATGGAAAACCTCTCATACGCTGAGAGATTGGAGAAACTGGGTCTCTTTTCCCTGGAGAAGAGGAGACTTAGAGGGGATATGATAGAGACTTTTAAGATCATGAAGGGCATAGAGAGAGTAGAGAAGGACAGATTCTTCAAACTTTCGAAAAATAAAAGAACAAGAGGACACTTGGAAAAGTTGAAAGGGGACAAATTTAAAACGAATGCTAGGAAGTTCTTCTTTACCCAACGAGTGGTGGACACCTGGAATGCGCTTCCAGAAGACGTAATAAGGCAGAGTACAGTACAGGGGTTTAAGAAAGGATTGGACAATTTCCTGCTGGAAAAGGGGATAGAGGGGTATAAATAGAGGATTACTGCACAGGTCCTGGACCTGTTGGGCCACCGCGTGAGCGGACTGCTGGGCATGATAGACCTCAGGTCTGACCCAGCAGAGGCATTGCTTATGTTCTTATGTGCCCACTTTTCAGGTAGGCATGGGTAGGTGCCTTGATGCAGGTGCTGGTAGATGCCTCACTACGTTCTGTGCAGAACTCATAATTAATTGATTATTGATCTAGGCGCCTAACTTAATTGTTTAAAAGGCTTAATCAGTACCAATAATAATTTAGAATCAGCATCTCATAATTGATATTAATTGGACTTTAATTGAATGATAGGCACCTACAACTTCAAGTTAGGTGCCTACCTCAAAATAGGTATGGTTAAGGGGTGGATCATGGGTATGTTTTAGATGTAGGCACCTGTTTTGGACTTAGACACCCTCATTTAGGCCAAGAAAACCTAGGATATGCCTAATGTTAGGACACCTATCAACACCTAGGACAGGGGTAGGCAATTCCGGTCCTCGAGAGCCGGAGCCAGGTCAGGTTTTCAGGATCTCCACCATGAATATGTATGAGATGGATTTGCATGCACTGCCTCCTTGAGATGCAAATCTATCTCAAGCATATTTATTGTGGATATCCTGAAAACCTGACCTGGCTCCGGCTCTCGAGGACCGAAATTGCCTACCCCTAACCTAGGGCCAGTTTAGGTGCCACTAGGTATGATTCTATAAAGCAGGGGTGTCCAACCTTTTGGCTTCCCTGAGCCGCATTGGCCGAAAAAAATGTTTCTGGGGCCGCACAAACGCGCAAACGCTGCAGCAAAACAGAGGAGGGAGCTGGTAAGATGGTAAACACCCGGAGGCAGCAGAGGAAAAACTGCATCGCCCTCGACCGGGGCCACACAAAATACTTCACGGGGCCGCATGTGGTCTCGGGCCACAGGTTGGACACCCCAGCTTTAAAGTGAGCCTAACATTTATAGAATCATGCCACACTATTTGGTGCCTGAGTTTTAGGAGCCATCAATAGAATCAGGGCCTAAGGGAGCAATTCTATGCAACCAAAAAGGAGCCGCTGTTTTCTCTTCCATGGTACCACATAACTCAATTCTTTCAGTGTCTTCTCTCCTCTGTACAGTGTTGTACAGAGAGACAGAAAGGAAAGGCCAAGATAAGACAGACAATTCCAGGATATTTATTTACTGGAACAAACATGATTAAAATACACAAGGTTATGATTAAATTATGCAATCATAAGAGCCAGGGATAAAGATATAAAAGCAGCCTCAAAAAGATGGGGTTTTAGATGGGATGTTGATGTGGCCAGAGAGAGGACATGATAGACCAGGGTTACCAGACATCCGGGAAAACCCGGACACGTCCTCATTTTAGAGGACTGTCTGAGATCCCGGATGGACTTTCCAAAATCTGATGTTTGTCCAGGTTTTGGAAAGCACCTACAAGGCCTCCATCTGGAGGGCCTCCGAGCATGCACGGATGACGTAACATGCATCCACACATGCTCCAGGCCCTCCAGATGCGGCTGGAGCTCCTCGCAAAGAGAGGAAGCTTTCTGGGGCGTGGCTGGAGGGCAGAATGAGGCGTGGCTAGAGGCGGAACAGGGCAGGGCTGGAGTCAAAATCAGGCGGGGTTATGTGTCCGGGGTTTGTTTGTTTGTTTAATATGGTAACCTTATGATAGACCAGCTCAGGAGGACTTTTCCAGGCATATACACAGCAATGTGGAACATGCAGTCAGAAGTTGGCAATGGAGGAGGAGGGTGGCATAAGTAAGAACCACTTCCCAGTGAAGGAAGCTGCAAGGAGGGCTGCTGGGGTGGAGGGTTGGGGTGGAGGGGTGGGGTGGAGGGTTGAGATATGAGAAGGCTACCTTCATGCCTGCTGCACTTTAATTTTGCAGAGAGAGTTCACATCGAGCTCTTGAGAAAACTCCTTGAATAGACTGAGACGGGTTACCAGGTATAAACAAGCCAATGACCAAAGTCACCAAAAAATGAAATTTTAAAAAAACCCAGAATTCAGATTCTTCCTTCCTTAATGTCACTCCCATGGCTGTCCTTGTTTCTAAGGAACGTGCATTATGCTAACTGCTGTTAACTTTTCTTTCACATGAATATCGGACTGGCTTAGTTATTCTCTGGTGCCGAGACATTTAGCTTCACTTGAATCATTTGTCAAGTGACTGCATCAAAGGGAAATTTTCTTTATTTCTTGGCATTTCCTGCCACAAATTATCTTTTATTTTTCACACCGTATTTAAGAACATAAGAACATAAGCATTGCCTCCGCTGGGTCAGACCCGAGGTCCATCGCGCCCAGCAGTCCACTCACGTGGCGGCCCAACAGGTCCAGGACCTGCACAGTAATCTTCTATCTATACCCTTCTGTCCCCTTTTCCAGCAGGAAAATGTGCAATCCTTTCTTGAACCCCAGTACCATACTCTGCCCTGTTCGTATAATTTGCCTTCAGTTTAGCCCCCCATCTATTTAGCCCAATGGTTCTGTACCACTGATCTTCTCCTAACTATACATCTGAACTGTACTTACCTCCTTGGCTATCTACTAAGATATTTAACTGCATTGTATAGACAGCGTTAATATCACATCTATGTTATATGACTGTTATAATGCATGCCTATTAAAGTATTCCATTTGTATTGTGTTGACACTGTGAATATCATAATCTATGTTATATGAATGTTCTTCCATGCTGTCTATTATGGTATTATTTGAATTCTGCTGACATTTATCATATTTCTGGTATATGGTTGCTTTACAGCACTATTAAATGAGTGTATTTCTGATACTGTATCATAGTAGTCTTATTACTAGGATTCAATTTACCATCTCCACATTTACCTCGTTTATTGAATGTATGTTTATATTTGGTCATTTTATTATCGTCACGCTGTTAATAAAATTATGCGTTTTATGTCAGGTCGTACCTGCTGTACACCGCCTTGGGTGAATCTCTTCATAAAGATGATTAAGCCCCAATAAATAAATAAAATCTTATATTAAGGACCTACTTCGTAGTCTCACAGTCCCATACTTTACGTTAGGATTATAATTGGGATTATTAGCATTTAGAAGCGGGTCTTGTCTGGAACGACAGAACAGCGAGTCCCATCCTTATTGTGGACAACCACAACTTTAAACAGAGGTGAGCAACATTACAGCCAAGTTGTCCTCCTGTGCAGTGGCCATGGCACATTACACTCCCATGAATAGCCTGAAGAGATGCTGCTGTATACCAAAAGCAATTCTTTTTTTTTAAAAAAAGGTTTATCAACAGTCCCTTACACCTTTATCAAGATTATTCCTAGCAAACAGGTTTCCCCAAGCATTTCTTCTCCAGATATCACCTTCTGTAGACAATGAGAAACACCGACAACCATAATTTTTACCCCCACACTGAAAAGTCCTTAACCTAATTTTCCAAACCATGATCAGAAGTAACTTTGCCCTCGAGCCATTTCGCAGCACAGAAATGAAACATTCAGCAGCTGCAGGGCCCCGACTGCCAGTCTGTAGTCTATTTTATACCACATCATCACAAGGCAAAGCCATCAGAGCAGAGGCCAGAATAATCTGGTTTAATCCCCTCACCTCTGTGATCTACCACTGTGCGGTAAGGCCCCTGCTATTACTCCCGGTACCTGAAAACCACAGACCCGTATCCTGTCGTCCCGAAGTTCCTCTTCCAGTGCTAACCTGCTCAGCTATTTCTAACATTTTTCTTCCCCACAGAGACAAGCTTGTCACCAAAAGTTGAGGCACATCATAATTTGTAGGTTGGGAGGCAGAACAGAAATAAACGTTTTCACGTACCTTAGAACGGAGAGCTTTCTGATAGCTGGGAAGGACTGCAGTCTGCTGTGTCAAATTGCAGCCTGGCAGAGAGGCGCGGCGGCAACGGCAGCAGTCAGAGCACTGGTGTGCCCGCCTCGCTTGTGCTTAGCTGAAAATGATTCATTAATTGTCTGCAGGCAGGCGAGGAAAGAAAGAGGAGAATGAGCAGCCGTGCAGCAGCTGTTCAAGCCTATGAAATAGCTCTCCCTCTCATACACACACAAACACACACGCACGCGCACACACACACACAAAGATGGCCTGTTCCTTTATTCACCAATTCCTTCTTCTTGCTCTCAGTGCCCCAGCTTGCAGTTCAAGAGAAATCATCAAGAAGCAGAGAGAGCGTCTCGTAACTGGATTTCTCTATGCTGTAGTTAAAAAAAAAAAAAAAAATTGTCTGATTTGTTTTATCTCCAGCAATGACAGGATCTCTGCAGCAGGTCATCAGTGACCTGCTGGGATGAACCAATCAGCTGGAAACGTGGGCTGTCAGTTCTTTCTTCTTCACTCTATCCAATGGAGGGCTCTGAGACACCAGTGCAGAAGGGCATTAAGAGGGATTACCCAGTCCAATTTAGGCATTCTGACCTGCTCTTCTTATTGATTTAAATGAGACTGCATCTCTGATGCAACCCTGTTCTCATATGTAAAAATAATTACAGAAACTCTAGCCATGGCATAGATACGAGACTCTGAGTTACCTGGCACCAGAGCAGCATAGATAAAAAAAATACTATGACTTTTATTTTATGATTTATACCCTGTTTTTCTCACAAAAATTTAGAACAGTATACAAAATCAAAAAATTATAATTTGCAATAACATTATGAAACCATAAAAAAGTCAAAATACTAAAAATAAATCACATTGATTGCAAGGGGTTTTTTTTTTTTTCTTTCTTTTTTTAATATCCTCATCAGCCTTAATTTAATATGCATAATCTGAAATCATGCTGTGGGAAGGTATCTACAGACCCCTGCTCTGTAGGTTGGGAGGTAGGGGGAGCAGAATGGTTTTCCAGGTAGGAATTTTGCACTTGCTGTTATGAGATCCAACACAGTGACAAAATTCATCACTGTTCCCGTCCCTGCGGATAACCATGGGACACCATCCTATATCATTCTTTTGGGTCTATCTCAACCTCAGTCCTACACCAGCATTCTTCAATACAAGGCTTGAGGGTCAGTGGTTGTGACCATTCAGAATAACATGGAGATGGTATCTTTGGGGACAGGAACGGTGATGAATTTTGTCACATAGAAACATGGTGGCAGATAAAGGCCAAATGGCCCATCTAGTCTGCCCATCTGCAGTAACCATTATCTCTTTCTCTCTCCAAGAGATCCCACGTGCCTATCCCAGGCCCTTTTGAATTCAGACACAGTCTCTGTCTCCACCACCTCTTCTGGGAGACTGTTCCACGCATCTACCACCCTTTCTGTAAAAAGGTATTTCCTCAGATTACTCCGGAGCCTTTCACCTCTTGCCTTCATCCTATGCCCATTCCAGAGTTTCCTTTCAAATGAAAGAGACTCGACTCATGCGCATTTACATTACGTAGGTATTTAAACGTGTCTATCATATCTCCCCTCTCCTCCAAAGTATTCAGATTGAGATCTATAAGTTTATCCCCATACGCCTTATGATGAAGACCACATACCATTTTAGTAGCCTTCCTCTGCACCAACTCCATCCTGTGGTCTCCAGAACTGTACACAATATTCTAAATGAGGTCTCACCAAAGTCTTATACAGGGGCATCAATATCTCCTTTTTTCCTACTAGCCATACCTCTCCCTATGCAACCTAGCATCTTGCTAGCTTTCACCGTCACCTTTTCAATCTGTTTGGCCACCTTAAGATCATCACATATAATCACACCCAAGTCCCGCTCTTCTGTCGTGCACATAAGCTCTTCACTCCCTAATCTGTACCGTTCCCTCAGGTTTTTTGCAGCCCAAATGCATAACCTTGTATTTCTTAGCATTAAATTTTAGCTGCCAAATTTCAGACCATTCTTCACGCTTTGCCAGGACTTTCTTCATGTTATTCACACCATCTGCCATGTTTACTCTATTGCAGATTTTGGTATCATCCGCAAAGAGGCAAATCATACCTGACAACCCTTTAGCAATATCGTTTATAAAAATGTTACCATGTCATTCTCTCAGGATCATTTTTCACAAATCAGATACAGTGGATTGTAGAAATGCACCTTTTGCTCACATATCCTAGCAATATTTCTAAGACAAGTTATGGGGGTCTTAAGACTCAATGCGCAAAACTTACTGCGCCTGTTATGTTGAACGCTAAACAAGTGCCCTAACTGGCCAGCTGACCAGTGTAGGGATCAATGTCCCCCCTCTCAGCCCCCCCAGATGTGACAATAAAAGGCTGTACGATAGCTCCAAATATTACAGTCATTCCTAAGAAAGCAGTAGCCTAGTGACCAGTGAATAAGGGTACCTAGGTTCAATTCACACTTTAACTTTCAAATTTCAGTACAAATATTTGATCCCTCCTGGAACATAGAAATACTTCCTGTACCCAAATATATAAGTGACCTGCAAGTCTGAAGGCTACTCTAGTGGTGGATATTTAGGTATAGCAGGTTTTCTCACCATTCAATGTAAAGAGGTTTAGGTAAGTTTTATACCTAGGACCCTTTATGCGAAGACCACTTCTGTGATGTCTGTGGGACCAGTTTACTAGGAATGCTTCCAGACTCTTTTCCCTGGGTCTTTTTTTTATGGTACTTACAAAGACTAGAGGACACACGATGAAGTTACAGAGTAATACTTTTAAAACCAATAGGAGGAAATATTTTTTCACTCAGAGACTAGTCAAGCTCTGGAATGCGGTTAATGTAGCTGGTTTTAAAAAGGGGTTGGCCAAGTTCCTGGAGGAAAAGTCCATAGTGTGCTGTTGAAACAGACATGGGACGGTAGCATGGAATGCTGCTACTGATTGGGTTTTTGCCAGGTACTTGTGACTTGGATTGGCCTCCATGAAGATGGGCTACTTGACTAGATGTACCATTGGTCTGACTCAGTAAGGCTATTCTTATATTCTTATAATCGACGTGCTGAGCCTGAAACCATTTAGCTCAAAACCATAATTGAACCAGAAAGTTAGACATTTTTCTGGTTCGGTAATGGTTCTGATCTGCAAGTTGATTGCTGCTTGCAACATTGTATACATAGCTGATTACAAGTTTGAAGGTTATTGCAACTTAATGGTTTAATGTATCCAATCAACTCCACTATAAAAATTCTCGGAGTCATCTTGGACCGATGCCTCACTTTGGCAATTCACACCAATGCCCAGGTCAAAAAATGCTTTTCCACCCTTTGGAAACTCCGTTCTATCAAACATTACTTTGATTTCCCCACCTTCAGTTTGCTGGTCCAATCCCTAATCCTAAACACCCTGGATTACTGTAACATCGTATACCTGGGCTCCTACAAGAAAACCATTAAACGACTAAGATTCATCCAGAACACCGCCGTCCGCCTCATCTATGGGCTCAAAAAGTCAGACCATATCAGCCCTTTCTACAGAAAACTTCATTGGCTACCTTTTGAAGCAAGGGTCATCTTCAAATTCGCCTGCCTCTGCTTCAAAACCCTAACTGGCTCAGCCCCGATATACCTGTCACGCCACTTCGTCTTCCCAGGCTCTAACCGTACACGCAATGCCCACCTGTTTGCCTTCCCCTTCCCAAAAGGATGCATCTACAAAAGATTCTTGGACAAAACCCTCTCTTTCCAAGCTGGCAAATGGAATGACTGCTTGACCACCCTCATCTCTCTTGCCCCAACTTATCTATCCTTCAGGAAATCTCTCAAATCCTACCTCTTTGATAAATTCCTCTAAATCCCGCCCTCCCAACCAAACTACTAATCTCAACCTCACCTCCCTCCCTACCCTTCCTCCCCCTCTTCCCTGGTTGTTTTTCCTTTTCCCCTTTCTGCACCCCCCCTTGCAACAGTTATTGGATCATTTTGTAATTGCCACTGGTTTATACCATACACATGATAACTAATTCTCTGTACCTTCATTGCATATGTACAGTTCTCATCTCCTGTAAACCGCTCTGAACTGTTTTGTGGTATTGCGGTATACAAAAAATAAAGTTATTATTATTATTATTATTGTTCTCGGATTATTTGACGCCCGACAGGCATCATTGCTGAAACACAGCTGTCTCGCGTCTGTGCCACCCACTTGTGTATATTATTTGTACTTTGCTCAATAAAGGCTCTCTTGAGAGCACAAGGCCCTTGTGTTCTTTATCGCCATAGGGTCCGTCCTCCCCCCCCCCCCATTCTCTTTGTGCTTCTACTCTCTCCTATAACCATTTGTTCAGAACAGGTGTATGTAAAATTTAATGTTTTACATAAGACATGCTTTCTTTTGATGCTGTTTTCGGGACTTGACCCTATGTTGAGGGACCCGTCCATTGTCTGATATTTTGTTTCTGTTTATTAAAATTCTTGCTATACCGCTTAAACTATAAATAAGAACAAAGTGGTTTACAAAATAATATAATATAGTAATAAAAGAATAAAAGAATCCCATTTAGATAGGAAAGCTCAATCATACACAGCAGGAACATTCATATGCAGACAATCTAATCTAATCTAATCTAATCCTTAGGTTTGATTACCGCATCATCTCCACGTTTGTAGAGCTCGACGCGGTTTACAGACAATACCAAGGAATTCAGACTGTCAAGTCTAGAGAGAAGGCTAGCTTAAAATAATGTCTGCATGTTGTGACAAATCTAACTCTCTTCCTAGTTTTGGCACAGGATTTATGGAAGAAGAGCAGGAAACCCTGAGGCAGGAGAGTTGTCCAGGGTGGCTCCACGGTTTGCTGAAAGCGCTGACTTCACTCGGGCTAGCTCAGGGGGGTTAAGAAACTACAGCTCCCAGAAGGCCAGCCTCAGCACAGGAAGTTGTCACTGAGGCAAGCTCAGCTGCAGAAAGTTTTCTCTCCCTTCCCCCCTCTTCAGAGCAGGGCGGGGCGAGTTGATTGGGGTTAAAAGTGAGCAGCTGAGACAGAGATGGGAGGAGCCCAGGAGGCAGGAGAGCACCCTACTGTTTTACCTTAGGCGGTTGCCTAAGAAGGCCTGAAGGATTCCCTTGTTAAAGGGTTCACGCTGGGAACAGTTAAAGTCACGTGGACCACAGCTCGCTGCAATGATCAGGAGCTCGTGGGTTGTGACAAAGTTGATTGTTTTCTTGTATGAATGATTCTTTTCTTTTAATTTGTTGGGGTTCTTTTCTATTTTATTATACAGTATTATATTTAATTGTATACTGTTTTGATCTGCCTGGTCATTAAAGTTGGTACAGTCCAGACATCCGGATTTCCCTGAACATGTCTTCTTTATGATTCAAGTGTAAGTGCCAATGCTAAAAGTCCAAATCACAATTAATAGTTCATTGGTTAACTTTATCTAAATGGCAACAGATGGTTATCCCAACTCAAATCACAATTCATTCAGAGGAATTCAGTGTAATTCAGTATATTTCAATATCCCAACAAAAATAATCACAATTCAGGTCAAATCACACTTGAATTTTTCTATGAATGAATTTTTGAATGATAAATCATTTTTTACATACATTTATATATATTTTTTTATTTTTTGCACTTTTTGATTAATGCACTTTATGGGCGGGCTTTGTGAGCCATTTTTTCCATCCCTTTATTATTTTTTCTCAGAATTTTTCACTGACCGCTTGTGCATATTAATTATTTGTGGTAATTGAGACCAAATGATGTACGAGGCAGAGCTTATTTAGGTCTAAAACCTGGTGCTGGTCACCTATGGGTTCTGCCCAGGGCCAAAAAAAGCCACTTGATATACATCCAGGCCTGTACTGAGGTGTCTCACATTTATTCATTTATTTATTTATTATTTTCATTTGGACCTGTGAATATTCTTTGAGAATCTAATAATGGACACTGTCAATTTTTGTTTTATAACATAGTTTCAAAGCGAATTACAAATGTAAAAAAAGGGGTAAGAAAAACAATTTTTGTACATATCTTTACAAACAAACAGACTTACAGACAACGATGGGATAGGGGGTGGAACTACATAATTTTTAGAAAAAGGCAACTTTGAAGAATCACATAATGGGAGGGGGATAAAAAGCAGGAACAGAATGCTAAAAACAGGAAGTCTGCAGAGATACATTCGATTAGTGAATTTTAATTTTCAAAAGCATCTTTGAAAAGAAACTTTTAAACTTGTCTAGAGCAGTGGTTCCCAACCCTGTTCTGGAGGACCACCAGGCCAATTGGGTTTTCGGGATAGCCCTAAGGAATATGCATGGAGCAGTTTTGCATTCCTGTCACTTCCATTATATGCAAATCTCTCTCATGCATATTCCTTAGGGCTAGCCTGAAAACCCGATGGATCTGGTGGTCCTCCAGGACAGGGTTGGGAACCACTGGTCTAGAGCAATTTCTCCTCTGATATATCTGGGCAGTGAATTCCATAATTGAGGCGCTGCTACTGAATATATTTCTGCTCGTCTCGCACCGATAACAGAGTTCTGGATGGAGTGTAAGGAATCGTTAACCTGTCTAAGAAAGAAGGAAGATTAGCTTGGCGGATCTTAAATGAGAGTAATGCTATTTTATAGGTGATGTGGTGGGATATTGGCAGCCAAGAAGTGTTTTTTTAAAAGACGTGTTACATGGTCATACTTTCTTGAATTTGTTTTGATTTTTATTGCAGCATTTTGGATAAGTTGAAGTCTCCTTATTTGTTTTTGGGTGATGCCTTTTAGTAGAGAATTACAGTAATCAAGTTTTGAAATAACAATATAAATAAGTATATTGAGTGCCAACGGTTCCAATACATTTGTTAGTGCCCTGATCATGCGTAATTTGTAAAAGCAGCTTTTTACTGTTTGGCTTATGTGATCTTCGTATATTAAATAGAGGCAACCAAACCAAAGAAATTGACCCTGAAATATCCACAGAGAAGAAATTCCAGAAGAAAAACCAAAAAACACTGTGGAGTGACGATGTTCCTGAAATGGACTTTATTGAAAATTTAAAAGTTCCACAAGTCAATATAACCAATCCACACAGAAATAAAACAATCCACATAGAAACCTTGAGAACCTAATCCACTGAGAGAATGGGACCTAACACGGTCCGTGTTTCGACAAGATAATCTTCTTCAGGGGTCCCTGATAGTCCTAATGTAGTAGATACGTGGAATAAACAGTCCAAAAGTGCAAATGTGGTCTCTGTAATTAGCATGTCTATGTCCACTCTCCGCCCATGACATGCCTCCTCAAAAAATAACTTTATAAAATAATTTATGCGTAATTATTATGCGCAAACAGGGAAATTACCACAAGATGCTTTAGCGTGTCCTGCAGTAAGCCTTTTTTTTTGGCATGCTAAGCCTGTGTTAGGGCTTAGCACATCTTAGTTAAAGGACACCTTAATGTGTACAGCACTGTACTGAGCTATAACTGGCCATATGACTCGTCCATGGGCATCCCAAGCACCCCTCCACATTTGGGCCCTGTTCAGCCACACCATTAACACCACCACTGGCTATGTATAATTTTCATATACCTCCAGATTTCATAGAATATAAGCCTTTTATTCTGGTGTGCCCAAATAGATAAGCAGACGGGTGGAAACTTTTGAGGAAAACCCTTACAGCTTGACCGCATGGTAGATATGGCTTTATAATGTGGTGTTTTCTGTTGAGCACGCCCTCATTGATGCAGTAGGTTAAAAATTTGGGAACACTCACATTGTTGGCTTTATACAATATTGTATTATCTTACAAAATCAATAAAATACTTTGAACTAAAAAAAATAAAAAATAAAAAAAATTTAAATAAATATATGCAGCCAAGTCTCTGAAGGGGGTACAAAGATTTTCAGGCTCCAAAAAATACAGTAAAGTATATCCAAAGAAAACCAAGCGTGATTCCTTTTGGTCTTTGGCATAAGAATGCAAATAAGCCAGAGTTATTGGCATGAACAGGACTCACCTTGCTTGAAGGCAGAATACAGGTTGGCCCTCCGGTTGAAATGAAGGACAGCTGTCTCTGAAGCCACAGTAACTCTTTCTGGGACTGTTTCAGCAGCTGCTCCACATCACTTGGCCTCTGGCCCATCAACCCTTCCTGCAAGACACAATTAGCTTTTCTTTCAGCGCTTGTTCCCTTAGGAGTGTGCTAATAAGCTAATTCTTAATCAGCATTACTCAAAAACGGTAATCTATTACAATTTATTAATTGCCCGTAATCCGGTCAGTTTTCCCAGAATAAGTTACAGAAATGGATACTTTCTGAAGTCAGCTAAAATGAAATGTCCCACCTCCCACAAATCTCCCAAAAGAAGAGAATGGGATTGGTATTCAAAGTGATTTACCTGACCAGAAACGGCTCCTTGCTGGTTAAATTGTTTGTTTGGGCTAACCGCTAATTTTCAGCAACGCTTAAACTGGTTAGTGCCAAACTGAAAACCAGCTATTTGGGGAGGCATTCTGGGACAGAGTTAGCACTTGACCAATTAAATGCTGATATACTGCATAAAATGGAACAACATAACAGTCATCCCTATCTATGGCCCCCCTTTAACTAAGCATCAAAATGAAGTGAAAAATTTGATTAACCAATCAAAATCAAGATCCACACAAGGTTATCCTACATATATTGGATGACTAAATGAAAGCAAGAATCTCAGAATTACCGCTCCAAATACTTAAAAGAGATATTGGGTTTAGTAAATTCTGATACTTTTCCTGTACAAAATTGTTACTATATTCCACAGAAAAAGCGGGTATCGCTAGATCAAGGAGTAGACCAGTTAGTTTTCACCAAGTTTGATTTAATTCATTTTCATGAGGACTCTCAGGAGGTAATTCAAACTAGGGCTATCCTTTTAATGACTTGCCTAAGTGAACTAGATAAGAATTTAATTCTGAAGCTATATTTTAAAAATAAAGCAACAAAGTTCTGTGGAGACAATGTTCTCATATTTCCAGATGTAGCTAGAGCAACTCAGATGCGTACAAAGCCATTTTTATTGTTAAAACCTAGGGTGTTGGCTCTGGCAGCTACATTTTTTCTAAAATTTCCATGCAAATGTATAATTAAATTACAGGAGAAGGAATTTATTTTTGGGGATCCTAAACTAAACTAAACTAAACTAAACCTTAAGTTTATATACCGCATCATCTCCACAGAAGTGGAGCTCGACACGGTTTACAGGAATTAAAAAAAGAAGGGAACTCCAATAGAAAGAGGAAGGGAATTGGTAAACAGGAAGGAAATGGGGGACTTAGAATAATGGAGAGGGAGGGAGTTACATTTTGGAGAAAAGCCAAGTTTTCAAATGTTTTCTGAAGTGCTGGAGGGAGGTCGAACTCCGAAGATGGGCAGTAAAGCTGTTCCACAGCTCGGTGATCCTGAAGAGGAGGGATGTTCCAAGTTTTCCTGTTTGGGATATGCCTTTTAAAGAGGGGAAGGATAGTTTGAAATTTTGAGTGGATCTGGAGGAGTCAGGACTCGAGGAGAGCCAAGATAGTGGAAAGAGGGGAGGAAGGATGCCGTGGAGAGATCCTACACAGCTTCAGCAATTTTTAAGTTTTCGTGAACAAGGAAAGAATATAGAGAAATAATTTGAAATAGGTCTTTACAGAGAGTCAAAGATATAAAAGGCACTAAGGAATTTTAACTTGAGTTTTCTCAAGTTAATTTAGTTATTATCTGTATTATTTGAAGTAATTATGGTAGCTCCTCCAACTTAGGGATCCTTTTACTAAGCCGTGTTAGGGCATTAGCGTGCTAAATTGCCAAGTGCGCTAGACGCTAACGCCAGCATTGAGCTGGCATTAGTTTTAGCCGCGTAGCGTGGGTTTAGCGTGCTCTAAAATGCTGCGTGCGCTAAAAACGCTAACGCAGCTTCGTAAAAGGAGCCCTTAATGTGGGCTAGAAAGATTTTTGGTAGAGTTTAAATTTCCTTTTCATGTATGATGTATATCTTTATCTTGTACTGTTTTGAAGAATTGTATATTGAATAAATTTAAATAAATAAATAAAAAAAGAATTACCACTCCAAGGATCATAATAATATTCTCCTTTTAGGAATTGTGGCACGGGTGTCTTTCATAGATCCAAAACCTTCATATTATTTTGACTTATATAATATCAAGTCTATTTCATTTTAATACTACTAAAAAATTTCTTTTATATTTTATAATTTTTAGGTTTTTTTCTTTTTTTTTCAATTTTTCTTATACGCATAATTTAACAAAATGTAAAATCTCAACCATCCTTAACGGTTGTAGACAGAGAAACACTTGGCTCTTGCTTCAAATGATTATCTGTGTCTCCTATGAGAATAATTTAACACCATACTGTAGGATATACAAGCTCAACCAGCATTAACAGTTGTAGGCAAAAAAAAAAGCACTTATCTCATGCTTCGGATGATAGTATGTGTCAGTGAAGCTGCATGAAAGATACCCGTGCCACAATTCCTAAAAGGAGAATATTATTATGATCCTTGGAGTGGTAATTCTGAGATTCTTTTCTTAATTTAGTCATCCAATATACGAGTACATAGGATCCCCTTTAACTAAGCCACAGTGAGTCGGCGTTTTTTTTTGTAGCAGAGACGCCAACGCGTTTACACGCACCGTTTGCAGCATATTACCAGTTTACAATTGTCCCCTGAGGAAGGCTACGGAGTCGCTGAAACTTGGATCCTAGTTGGGACTTTGTTTGTTTAGCATTTTAAGGATTCATCATTGAATTTTAGTACAAACTTTAAATAAAGCATTGGTGACTGCAGGTTGGATTTGACATCTCCGGTGTCTCTTTGTTCTTTTGTTTTGCCCCGAGGTTTGGCATCTTCTTTTCTTTTTTTCAGACTATCCTTTTGGCCAAGCAGAAATTATTCTTCTAAAACTTGAGCAATGAATAACACTGACTTTAAAGGTAAACTGAAGAGAAAATTGGTGCTCCCCACCACTACGGCATGCCGTTGTCTCCTGCTCTGAGCTGCTGCCTCTGTTCTCATGCAGGGCTGCCCTTGTGAAAACAATCCACATATAAGCTTTTGTCTATAACAGATTATTTTCTAAAAGACATTAGCAGTCTCGCAGCACACTTCATTTCTTTCGTAATACAAGGAAGCAACACTTCACCGACAGGATGATGGATGCACAGAAGAGCCTCCCAATTGAGACTGGGTAAGCCGTGCAACTGAACACAAGTAGGCATGCTTCAAGCGCACAGGATCCTGACAGTTGAAAGAAATCAAAGATGGAGTTGGAAATCAACAGGGTCTGCATGATTGCTGCAGATACGAATTTTTTTTTTGTTTTTTTAAAAAGCAGATAGCTAGGTGCTGTGATCATTATCTGCCATCCTCGTGTATACAGGTCACTTTAACTTGCTACTTTGAGAGTTGGCAAGCATAAAAGCTACTTTTGAAAGTTCCTTTCCAATAGGTAACCCGGACATGTCCTCTTTTTAGAGGGCTGTCTGGGCTCCCGGACAGACCTTCCAAAACCCGGCATTTGTCTGGGTTTTGGAAAGCCCCAGTGAGCTCTGGCTGCATCTGGAGGGCCTCTGAGCATGCGCGGATGACGTCACACACAGAAGAGAGGAGGCTTTGCGGGGGAGGGGGGCAGGGCTGGAGGCAGAACTGGGCAGGGTCATGTGTCCGGGGTTTCCCAGAGAAAAACAATGGTAACCCTATATAAAGTGCACAACAATTGAGGCACCAGAATGCAGTGTTCTGAGTGTAAATTCTACAACACATTCTGAGCACCCAGATTCCATTACAGAATACTAGCGTGATGGCATTTATGTGCTAACGTTAGGTATGCCCACTTATGTATGCCATGTCAATAGCAGGTATCAATTTGTGCACCTAACTGCAATATTTATCATGTTGTTGTTGTTTTTTTTAAATGATTAAAAGTATTGCCTAGCCTGCCAATTGGCAGTTAAGCCATTGAATGTATATTTGTGATATTTTTTTATTATTATTATTATTTCTGAAGAGTCAACAACAATTAACAGATGTTTTTTGAGAACTGTACTTAACATTTCGACATTAGTATTGGAAATACTATGCCCTGAGGAAGCCTTGGAGGTGAAAACGGCTGAATCACTGTAGGGTGAAAGCTTTTATTTCTGAAATTTCAATTATGCAGATGTTAATGTATTAGTTGAGTACCAGTATTTGGACATTTATTATTTATTTAAATTTAAATTTTTACAATGGGTGCTTTATGTCATATAACGAGGTTTTTTTAAAAATAGGATCAATGATAGTATACGTTACCGAGGGCTGGCTCAACCATCGACCAGGTGAGGCTCTGGCCTAGGGTGTCAGAGATACAGGGTGGCAAAATCCCTGGCTCCTGAGCTCACTGTCAGTGCTTCACTTAGTTCAAAGTTTTCTCCCCCTTCTCTCGCAGTCCAACATTTCTCCACTTCTCTCTCCAGTTCCTAGTCCGGTATTGTTCCCTCTCCTCTCTCCCTCCATCCTCCTTCCCTCACAGCCCACTAAACATTACCTTGCCTGCCGATACCTTGCACAGCCGGCTGATTTCGCTCAGCCCTAGGTCTTCCCTCTGCCAAATCTCTCCTGCAATTTCCTGTCAGCAGGACATGGTAGAGGGAAGACCCAGGGCTGACTGAGCTTGCTTTGCATGCTATTGCTACTGGCAAGCAGGGTAATCTTTATGAGACTGCAGGGGAAGGAGGAGGGAGGGAGAGGAAGCAATGCCAGACTAGGGGCTGGAGAGAGAAAGGGGGAAAGCTTAAGCTTTGGGGGCAGGGGCACCACCATCAAAGTTAGCTCAGGGTGCCATAACCCTTTGAGCTGGCCCTGTAGTTATCCCAGTAATAGGTGACTAGTTCAGTGTCTGGGAAGAGAAGATGTGAATCGCTTGTTTACTCTTTCCAAAAATACTAGGACTAGGGGGGCATGCGATGAAGCTAAGTAGTAGATTTAAAATAGACCGGAGAAAATATTTCTTCACACAACGTGTAATTAAACCCTGGAATTCATTGCTGGAGAATGTGGTGAAATCAGTTAGCTTAGCAGGGTTTAAAAAAGGTTTAGCTAATTTCCTAAAAGAAAAGTCCATAAGCCATTATTAAGATAGACTTTGGAAAATCCACTCCTTATTCCTAGAATAAACAGCATAAAATCTGGATTGGCCACCACGAAGACAGGCTACTGGCATCGATAGCATGGAATGTTGTTCCTTTTTGGGGTTTGCAGGTAATAGTGACCTGGATTGGCCACCGTGAGGATGGGCTACTGGGCTAGATGGATCATTGGACCGACCCAGTAAAGCTATTATTATGTTCTTTACTTTTTGGAATCTTGCCAGATACTTGTGATCTGGGTTGGCCACTGTTGGAAACTGGATGCTGGACTTGATAGACCTTCAGTCTATCCCAGTATGGCAATTCTTATGTTCTTATGTTCCTCATTTGTGTACAATACCTTATATAAGTACTTCCCTCTAACAATTTTGCTTTTGGTATTTGAGTATGCTATAACCTACATGTGTACACTTTCATGTACCTCCCCCCATTTATGCCCTCTTTGATTTACGCACTATGGACTGGATTCTATAAATGGCACTCAAAATGGGTGCCAGAAAAGATCAGCGCTAAGTGCAGTTCTATAAAGGGATTACTGTGAGCACCAATTCCCATGCCCTAATTTTGGGTTCCAGATTAAGCCTGTCGAATCTGGTATAAATGCTGGTGGCCAAGTTGGAAGCACTGACTCATTACTCAAGAGCAACGCTTGCAACGTTTTCAAACACCCTTAATACACTAATGCCCCTCCCATGGCCACACACCCCTTTTGAGTTGCGTTCTATGGGATTTGGGCACCTGGCATTATAGAACAGTCAGATGTGGATGCAAACCCCAAATGGTGCCAATTAATGTCAATAATCGGCTGTTAGCATCCAAATATTAAGATGTGTGCACATCTCGGAAGTACCTCCAAGTGTGGGCACTCAAATCTGGGCACCATATATAGAATCCGGGGATATGTGACTTGCTTGCTGATATTACTGTTACTAACAAGAAGAGTGGCCAAATCCAACTTGGGAGAATGGAGGCCGACGTCGGACAGATGTGTACAGCCTGTGTTCCGCACATGGCAAGGCACAGGAGAAGGTTCGACAACTCCAATGTGTTGATCATTTTACTGTCACATACTACGAGTGGGGGGCAGCAGCTTGGGAGGGAGGGGGAAGGCATCTTGACTGTCAGCAATACACCATATATCATCCCCATCATGTTTGGCTGCATATACTGTATGGTTGGCATGGCAGTGACTTCACAACCAGCATTTAAGCATGGGTGACCTGAGCCTACATGGAATGATAGGTGAGGCTCTGGCCATCTTGTTGGGCAGACTGGATGGACAGCGAGGGTCTTTTAATGTCATTTACTGTGTTACTGTGTAACACTGCTGAGCACACACTTAGTACTTATATGTGTTAATTTTACATTCATGTGCGGAAGTGGTAGCATTCTAGAATCTTAGCATGCAAATGACGCCTACATTTATGTGCTAAGCTTATAGATGTAGTAGGGAAAGTGACTACATACAACCAGTCACAAAAGGAATGAATCCAGAGATTTCCTGGAACAGGCTTATGACCCTATCCTGCTTTTACTTCATTGCATCTACAAACTTGTAGTGCTTGTTCTCAGCGTAAGAGTAACTGGCGCTAGATGCAACAGAAGAAAAACGAAGGCTGGCCTCTCCTGCTGCTTAAGACATGGAACATGAAAGTAGATTTAGATTTACCTTCAGACAGCACAGCCGGTTTTTGAGCTCTTCACACTCCACTTGCAAAAGTTTAATTTCCATGTCTTTTTCAGTAGCCAGATCTTTGTTGATGCCTTGGAACTGTCCTGGCCCCCCATTGACGGAACGCATCCTCTGCTTTGCTGAAGGCTTTTTAAGAGCTGCTGCTGGTGAAATACGGCTTTCTGGCTGAAAAACACATAGTCCATTTTTTTTTTTATTCTATTCTACCAAAAACCTACTCTTCTTCTTATCTCATCTCACCACCACCTTGCAGTAGACACCAGGATACTGGATCCTTTTGTCACACATGATACTAGTGGTATAGCCAGAGAGCCAATTTAGGGTAGGCTTGAGCTCTCTCTGCCCCCACACCCTGCCCTCCACCTGTCAAAAATGAATACTTGAGCTGGTGGGGATTCCTAAGACTCGCTAGAAGAAGACCTGCTCTTCCTTTGGCAGCCGAAGCTTCCTCCGAGTGGCAGTGAGTGGAGGTTTTTCCTCATGCACAAAAACTGAGCCATGCATGGAGGGACTGGTGTCAGCATTGGTTTGGGGACACTGATGTTGGCTGCCTCTTAGAAGAAGATCTGGCTGCCAGAGGGGAAAGAGACTTTCAGCTGATGGGGATCCCCACCAGCCACAGGAAGAGTGCTACACTTTCAGGTGGGCCTGAATCCAATGGCTACATTACTGTGAGACACACAAAGACATAACTGTTTCGTATTCATGTAATTTTAATTCTCTTTCCTTACTCCCCCTACATTTCTTCACAGTGCCCTTTTCCCCTTCCTTCCATCCCTTACCTTTCATTCATTGGCAGCAAAATGGAGTAGGCCACAGGGACCATGGCCTCACCAATATTCTGCCCAACACAGCATCAATAGCTAGAGAACTTGAGGGCGGGATTGATTTGTTTGGCCCCCTTCAACCAAAACAATGTCCTGCTGTCTCTGTCTTTTCTTACTGGAGCTTTTTACCCCTCCCAAAGGAGCCTTTTTCTTCTCTTCTAACTCTTCTCCCTGTTCTAACTTCGTCTCTCCCCCTTTCAGCCTCTCTTCCCTCTTTTTTCTGCAATATTTAAACATCTGCTATATCCTGACCAGTAGCGTAGCAAGGGAAGTTGGCATCTAGGGTGGAGGCATCCAGCATCACCGCGCCATGGGCCCCTCAATGCGCTCTTCCCTGCTGCATCAACTCCCTCCCCCCCAATCCCCTGTATCTCTTCAAATCTTGACCAGCAGCAAACATGTTCTCCTATCTGCTGCTCGCGCTGGCTGAACATTCCTTCTGACATCGCTTTCTGTTCCTGCAAACAGAAAGTGATATCAGAAGGAGGGATGAAGCTGGCATGAGCAGCGAGAAGGAGAGCCTACTCACTGCAGACAAAGATTTGATGAGGTGGGAGGGAACAGTGCATTTCAGAGACCCCCCCCCAATGCTGGAGGGTGGACAAGAGGAGAGGTGCTAGCTCCGCCCCCCTTCCGCTTATTACAACATTGGTCCTGACCATAAACAGACTACTTATATACTGCCTCTCAAGGTTTATCTAAGCAGTTTTTACAATCAGGTACTCAAGTATTTTCCCTATCTGTCCTGGTGGGCTCACAATCTATCTAGCACCTTGATATTCAGAATAGTTTAACTAGGCAGGAAAGACACCAGCCCAGTCAAACTACTCTGCCCATTCCAGTTGCTGTTATTTAGTGACATGTAACCAGATAATGATCTTAAGGTAGCCAAACAGGTTACAAAGGTGACGGTGAAAGCTAGAAGGATGCTGTGGGTGCATAGGGAGATGAATGGCCAGTAGGAAAAAGAGACATTGATGCCCCTGTGTAAAACTCTGGTGAGACTCCATTTAGAATATTGTGTACAATTCTGGAAACCGCACTTTCAAAAAGATATAAACAGGATAGAGTCGATCCAGAGAAAGGCTGCTAAAATAATTGATGGTCTATGTCATAAGGTGTATGGGGACAGATTTAAAGATCTCAATATGTATACTTTTGAGGATAGTTGGAAGAGGGGACATTTGATAGAGATGTTTAAATACTTACATAAATGGACTTTATTTGAAAGTGTCAAAGTTCCAAAGGTACACTGAAATCATCCACATAAAATAATGTCATCCATATAAAAATAAATCATCCACATAAAAGCCTTAAAGGACCTAGTCCGCTAGGGATATAGGACCCAACACGGTCCGCGTTTTGACAAAAAGAATTCTTCAGGGGTCCCTGGGGGTCCTATAAAGGTGAATACGTGAGAAACAATTGTGTGGTGAGCCGGAAGTGAGACACTGCTTGCATTTGCAATAGAAAAGGCAGTGTCTCACTTCCGGCTCACCACACAATTATTTCCCACGTACTCACCTTTATAGGACCCCAAGGGACCCCTGAAGAAGACTTTTTGTCGAAATGCGGACCGTGTTGGGTCCTGTAAAGCTTTTATGTGGATGATTTTTTTTAATGTGGATGATTTCAGTGTACCTTTGGAACTTTGACACTTTCAAATAAAGTCCATTTAGGAACATCGTCACTCCACAGAGTTTTTTTTTGTTTTCTCTGGATTTTCTTCTATGTGGATATTTTGGGGTCAAATCCTTTTGTTAAATACTTACATGTCAAGTCTCTTTCAATTGAAAGGAAACTCCAAAGTGAGAGGGCATTGAATGAGATTAAGAGTTGATAGGCTCAGGAGTAATCTAAGGAAATACTCTTTTACTGAAAGGGTGGTAGATGCGTGGAATAGTCTCCCAGTAGAGATGGTGGAGATAAAGACTGTGTCTGAATTGAAGAAAGCATGGAACAGGCATATGAGATTTCATAGGGAAAGGAGGCGATAGTGGATGCTGCGAATGGGCAGACAGGGTGGGCCATTTGGCCTTTATCTGCTGTCATGTTTCAATTGATTTATTTTAAAAATGTATATACCATCTACAACTAAGCAGTTTACAAAATACAAACATTAAAAAACTTAGGAATAAACATTACAAAGCAAAATCCTAAAACCAACTACTCTTAAAATAGCCCACCCTGGCACTCTTTGCTTAGTTCCTTTCCTAAGGTTAGGTCATGTAGTCTAAAGAGATTTTGGACTACATGAGCTAAGCTTAGGATAAGAACTAAGCAGGAATGCCAGGGTTAATTTCTTTAATATATTACCATGATTATAATACAACAAAACATCAAAAAACAATTAAAACCTCAGAAAATCATAATGAGCCATATGTGAATCAAATCATCTCATGGAAGCACCTGGTCTCCATCATAGCCCCACTGTTCTTTAATTTTCTCAAAACCTATTTATTTTATGATGGAAACCAGGTGCTTCTGTGAGATGATGATTCACATTCGGCACATTATGATTTTCTGAGCACATGTTTCACACAAATTTTTTAAATTTTTTGTTTTATTATAATCATGATAATATATTAAAATAAATTCGATTTTAGATTATATGGCCTAACCTTAATATAACACATATAGCATCAATAGGCTTCACTTTATCAATAAAAATAACCACTTCTCTTTACACAATAGTTCAAATGGTTATAGACTTGAATTTATTATTCATATAGATTTAAAAAAGACCTCAGTGACAACACTCAAAACACTATTGACTTGCGGGGTTTGTTTGTTGGTTTGTTGTTGTTGTTTTTTTTTTGGGGGGGGTTGTATCAACATTTTATTGAAATTTTTCAAAAAGTATACAAGAAATTATAAGACAAAAACAATGCACTAGTAAGCTACAAACTCACAAGTCAGAGATATAAAGGAGTCATATGAGATTAACATTCAAGACCTTACAGAATGCATCAAAAGGAGCCCAAGTCCCAGTAAAACTGGCAGTGTTATTTTGTTTGAACGCTATTATTTCTTCGTATTTTCTGATAGTGCAGAGATGATTCCACCATTCGTGAAAGTTAAGTTTAGAATTATCTTTCCAATTACATATACAGTGGTACCTCGGAATCCAAACTTTTTTGGGGAGTAAATTTTCTCTTGGAATCCGAACTCTGCTTTGGAATCCGAACACCCTGCACATTGTATGTGTGTGTTTGTGCCCCAGAATCTGAATGCTGCTTTGGAATATTTAATATTTTACCTTAAAACCCAGTGTATATCCTGTTAAAATTTGAGTTTGTGGGACCCAGGAACGGATTAATCCAATTTCTATTATTTTCAATGGGAAAAATTGTCTTGGAACTCGAATGCTTTGGAACTCAAACGGGGTTCTGGAACGGATTCCAAGGTATCACTGTACAGTCAAACCTTGGTTTGCGAGTAACACAGTTTGTGAGTGTTTTGCAAGACGAACAAAATACACGAGCAAACTTTAACTCGCAAAACAAGTGTTGACTTGATAAGCGAGCGCGGCACACCTCCAAACCCTTACCTCCAGCAGACACCACCAATCTACGCCGGCACCACCGTCTTGCATCCAACTCCGCCAGAAATGGGAAGTGCAATCAAAAGGGCGTGGAGCTTGAACGACAGCATGGATGCAATGGCGGACTGGGATGCAGAGATCGACAAGGAGGCCGGGCACTGGGGGTCCTCTGTGGGAGAAAGCCCTTCGTCGTCCGCTTGGAGAAGCAGCGAACAGTGGCAGAGTCCTCCTCAAGAGAACTGGAGGAGCCGCACGGATAGGTCTGTGGCCGAGGCCGCGGTGGAGGCGTTGCTAATGGTAATTAATCTATTAAAGTTTTTGGGTTGTGGAACAAATCGTCCGAGTTTCCATTACTTGCTATGGGTAAAGTTGCTTTGGTATACGAGCATGCTTCTGGAACGAATTATGCTCGCAAATGAGGTAATGTGATGAATAGCTAAAGCATAAAGCAATTATCATATCAAAAATTTTTGATATGGATTTGAAGAGCGCAATATGATGGATTTATAGGACATAGGTAAATTGCTATCCATATGAATTCTAGAGAGAAGTCTTGTCCATATGCCCAACCAATACATTTGTAGGTTAGGACATGCAAATCGCCCTGAAGATGAATGTGAAAACTTGGCAATTTTAGTAGGGGATGCAGTAGGCCCTATGCAAAGTAAAATATGTAAATTGACATAGTGGGTCGAGCTGAGAATGACCAAAAGGAATTCCAATTTATTACTCCAGGATTTAGATTCAGTTCTACCGGCCAAATATCATCAAAAAGATTGCCTCCTCACTATGAATTTCACGTGTAATTTTATAAAGCTTTGATGCTCTTTTATTTCCCAAGGATAGAGAATGTGCAAACTTAGAGAAATTAGATAGAACAGATGCCCCCATAGAGACAATAAGGAATAAAGAGATTCTGAAATCATTTGCCAAAAATGTGAATCAATACCAGGATAATCCAAAGTATGCTTCGGGTCATTCACAGAAAATATTTTACCATCTGTTTTGGAGTTAGACAACGGTATTTAGGCCACGAAAACCCTGACATAAATATGGTACGCCTCAGGTTCGGGCACCTAAGTCCACTTTAGGCACCATGAGGCCTGATTCTATAACCAGCGCCTAACTTAAGATTGGCATGTGCTAAGCACGGTGTTCCTACTATGGTTTAGGCGCCGTTTATAGCCTCAGGCCCTCTGTTTATAGAATAGCGCCTGGCACTTACACGCATAACTGCCAATTGTTAGTACCAATCATGGCACATTCGAATATGCTATTGGTTTCCTAAATTTAGACACCCTTTACAAAATTCCCTTTCACCTGCCTTAACCTCCACTTAACGGAGGGGGAGATAATTGAACCGTGGTTTTATGCAGGTAAAACACGTTTGGTCACATAATAATCTGTGAACATTGTGATTTTGTGAATATTGTGATTTAAATCATTCCTGATTGCCAGTCAGCAGTCCCTTGACAATTAAAGTGCAGTTTTTGTATTTTAGTAGGGTTATGTGTGATGTGTTGTTTTTGTTGTTAACTTCCAGTGGTTCTTAAACCAGTCCTGGGAGACCCTCAGCCAGTTGGGTTTTCAGGATATCCACAATGAATATGCATGAACTTGATTTGCATACACTGCCTCCATTATATGCAAATTTATTTCATGCATATTCATTTTGGATATCCTGAAAACCTGACTGGCAAGGGGGTACTCAAATTTCAAGTTTCAAGTTTCATTAAAATTTTGTTATACCACAGGACTGATTTGAGAAACACTGGCCTAGAATAGTAAATTGTGTGGTCTAGAAATGTCTAAATCAATAAGAATCATTTGTTCAAGTACCTTTGAAGTTTGTAGTCATTTTGTCTGTCCATTGCAGGATGTTAGCGCTGGCTTTTGCAAGTTCAGTCCTTAGGGCTGCATACAGGCCAGGTTGTCAGGATATCCGTAATAAATTATGCATGAAAAAGATTTGAATGTCCACTACCTCCATTGCATGCAGATCTCTCTCATGCATATTCATTAGGGATAGCCTGGAAACCTGGTCTGCTTGCAGCACTCAAGAACTGAACTTGGACAAGCCCACGCTAACTAATAAAATTCAATTATATGAAGCACCATCTGCAAATCTTCAGCCATCCAGCTCAAAACCTTCCCCTGAGATTCTGATCATTAAACTCAGCAAATATAAGGATCCTATCACTACTCCTCCTATAATGGTGCTGCAAAAGAACATGTCATTGGATTTCGAGAGCACAATTTTCAAAAGCCATTTACCCAGAGGAAAAATGATTTATTTATTTGTTTCTTTGTTTAATTAGGCCGTTCTCCCAAAGGAGCCCAGAACGGGTTACAAGTTACAATCACAATATGTTCGAGACATGACAGAGATGACATGAGTGACAATATAGACATCCACAAACCCTTTAAGGAGGTTTATTAATCTATACCAATGTTCAGAGGCTGTGACAACTTTTTCACTGTCACTTTATATACCCCTTATAAATCCTTCCCCAGATCCTCTATGGCACCAATTTGGGTTCAAATAGTTTCACTGCCCAAAGCTTTGCGTGTCAAATCGTCACCGGATCTGTTAACCTTACTATAATGGTAATTTTAAGCTGTCTGATTTAACTATTCTTATTTAATATGATCTTAATTAATTTCAAGCAAATACTTAACATAGTGGTCTCTGGCTGGGGATACTTGCACCAACATGTTTCACAATAATGCTTTATCAAGGCATGACCCTCTACCACATCCGCGTCAGTTTCTGGTGATTATGTGGCCACGGAAACTGATGCGAATGTGGGGCTGAGGGGTGAGGCTGGGGCGTGACTTGGGCAGAACAGGGTGGCGCTGAGTGGAACTGGGCAGGCCTGGGGGGGGCGGGGCCATGGGTAACCCTAGCCATTGCCAGATCAAAGGTCAGCCCAGTCATTAGGTATAACTAGGCAGTAGCCTAGGATGTCAGCTTCTTGGGGGGTAGAAAAGGAGCAGCTGCAGTCCAAGAAAGCAATATGTCCTGACTGCCAACAGCATATATTTTAACTTGCATTTTATAGGATTTTTGTGTGATAATTGTTGAGCTTAATTATCAAAACCTTAGGGGGAGGCTGCAGACTAGGGATCTGGAAGTTATTTGAGAAGGGTGTGAGGCTCAGGATTTGTCTGGGATACCCAGTACCCTTGTGCCAGCTCTATTCAAATCCAGTTATAAATCTAATCTTTTTGAAGTTACTTTTAAATCTTACCTACTTGTCAATAAGAAACACATGCTTGTGGACTCTCCTGTTTGCCACGACCCCCTGTGTATATATGTTGAATACTGGCAGATAACTGGCTAGGTGCCACTCGTATTTAACTGGCTGGGAGCCGTTTCCAGCCTGCCAAATAGTGCTGTATATCAGGCCCTATTTGTTTTAATACTAGTGAATTATATTACTATTAAAACAATGAAGAGCAAATACTGTATTACAGATGAAAGACAAATTCACTTTGCATTTTCAATCACTGAGCATTGCTTTGTGAAATGTCAGATGAAGACCGCTGGAACTGGAAGTGGCCACCCAACAAGAGAAGAAAATCTGAAATGGGTGGTGATGGAGGTAACCCAACTTGGTCTTGTCTCCCTTCTAAATTAATATTTAAAGGCAGCATGAATACTCTGCGCTTCTGTCTTGTCTTTTTAATATAAATTGTTAGAAAGAAGCTGCAGTTGTTCTGCAGCTGAGAGTCGCGAGGCTGATTTTCTAGTAAAGTTCTTTGCAAAACTGGTGGCATTCACTCTGTATTTCATTTCTAAGGCACATTTTTGTTGCATCTGGTTGCACTATATGTGGTTGCCAAATTGCAAGATCTATGCAGTTAACATATTCCTGTTTTCACCCTGCTGAGTCAGTGAAATCCATTTTGCTTTTCACTGAGGGACGAGAGATGAGGCAGCAGCAGAGAGGGTGGATATGAACCTGTAGCAGTTTCCATGGCAACTTGTTCAAGTCAATGCAGAGTTTGGGTTGCAGGGGAGGAAAGGCCGCAGTCGGAAAGCAGAATCACCAATATCCCATTCAAAAGTCCATTAATAGAATCCATTAAGCACTTTACCCCTTGCACTCATTCAGTTCCATCTTCCGGATTCAAACATGCCCAATCGTTGGATAATAACCGTCCTTGATATTAGTCTATGCTGGAAAATACACTTTGCTGTGGAATCATCTCTGTAAACTGGGGCCTTCATCCCTAGACTAATTTTGTAGCAGGGAAATCTGGAGGATAACAAACTCCAAGTTCTAAGTTCCAAGATTATTAAAATTTGATATTCCGCCTTATCAAAATTCAAAGCAGTTTTACATAAAATTTAAAGCAAAACATAGAAACAGCATACAATTTAAAAGATTACAGGAAAACAACAAAAACGAGATTACAAGACTAACAGGCAGACCTAGACAAACTGGCATGGGAGGAGAGGGGAGAACTACAAAAGTTTGTATAGGAAAGAACAAAGACAGGGAAAACCAGAAGGGAGGGGGAATACAGGTTTTAGCCAGAAAGGCTAGATTGGCATTGACCTAAAACGTCCTTAAAAGGACGGTCATAATTCAAAAGCGTCTTTTAAAATAAATGTTTTTAGGCTGGACTTAAAGTTATCTAGCGATGTGATGTCTCTTATATAGTTTGGAGCCGAGTTACAGATTAGCAGCTTACAGTTGTATGGGTGGGTTTCAGTGCGTGAAGACTTACTGTATACTCAGATCCAGTGGCATAGCCAAGGGTTGGCCCAGTAGGTCTGAGCTTACTAGGGTTGCCAGATTTTCTAAAAAAAAAAAAAAAAAAAGAGCACATCGACATCTGCGCATGTGCACAGGGCCTCCAGACACAGCCCCAAGCTCAGGGACTTCCAAAACTCAGACAAACTGATGGGTTTTGGAAATCCCTCCGGGTACCCAGACAGTCTTTTAAAAAGAGAACATATCCAGATTTTGCTGGATGTTTGGTAACCATAGGGCTTACTTACTTTGGACTCAGGCCCATTCACAATTGTGGCACCCTTGTTAAGGATGGCGAGGATTCCCAAGCCTTACCAGCTGAAGAGGTCTTGCTCTGGCAGCCTAGAACACTCCCATACTCATTGCAGCTTGCAGTACTCTCTATGGGCCACTGCAGCACTGGCTCACCTCCCTTTGCACATGCTCAGTTTATGTTCAAACACAGGAGGGAGGAGAGTTTGGTGATGGCCCATAGAGAGTGATGCTGGCGGCAGCGAGTACAGGAGCATTCTGAGCTGCTGGAGCAGAAGCTCTTCATCTTAGAGGGCTTGGGAATCCCTACGAACACAGGTATTTATTGAATTTAGGGTCATGGAAGGTGGGTGAAATAGTGTGTACTCAGGACCACCCAACCTGGCACGTCTGGCTATGCCACTGCCGAGATCTAAATGATCAGCCAAGTCAGGATTTTAAATTAATGGGTTGAAATACAAAGTGAATTAACTTGCCAGAAATTGCTCCTGGCTGGTTAAATTGCTTGTTCAGGGCTAATCAGTCATTTTCACTGGCACTTAATCAGCCGGTGATGCTGAAAATGTCTGGTTAGCGCCTAACTCAAAACCGGCTATTTTGGGGGCGGAATCAGCACTTGGCTAGTAAAGTGCCAGTATTCAGCCATTTACTGGCCAAGGTAACCACATAAAGAGGTCCAATCTAAATGCAGTGCCCCATAGCTGAATATCGTACTTCACTGGCTATGCTTTTGTGGGCCCTGCAAACCTGGAAATTCAGTGCCGAAGCCTGGACATGCCCTGGGATTGAATTTTCGGGCATAACATGAGTGGTGGTCAGCAAATCACTGAGAGATACCAGCTGAATATCGACCCCTAAGGAATTTAACTGCCCTGCTCATTCCACCATGATCCAGTATTACAGTCCTGAAAACAATGGGTCCAGCGTGGGTGAGGCGGGCAGTGCTGAGATTAGAATGGTCATATGTTCACTGTGAACCCAAAGTTATATAACTGCAAAGATCTCTGATAGCAGTTCTTACTCAAGAAGTCGGCAAATTAAGATCCTTAACAATACATCCAACAAAGATCCGTTACTGAATGATTGATGGTAACGAAAGATTATGGCAGATAATGACCTAAATGGTCCATCCAGTCCTCTCAACAGTCACACTCATTATCAGTTTACAATTAAACCTTACCTGTACATGATCCTGGTATCCTTTTGCCATTTTTGGGACCAAGACAGTAGGTCAGCTCAACATCGTTCTTACATTTTAATAATAATAACAGTTTATATACCGCAATACCGTTAAGTTCTATGCGGTTTACAATAGATTAAGCGAGGTACAAATTGATTGAATTTAAGAGGGGAGAAGAGGAGAGTTAATAGGACCGGAAATGCGTTGTTGAGGAGAAAGAGATTAACAGGACAGAGGAAACACTATAGAGGAGAAAGAAGATGAGTGGGTCAGTTGTCTAGATACTTTAAGAACAGTTGAGTTTTTAGACGTTTTCTGAATTCCTCATAAGTAGTGGGCGAAAGCAGTTGATCTAGGTCTTTACCCCACAATGCTGCTTGATGTGAAAGAAAGTGTTCATGGTGTTTTTTCACTTTACAACCTCTAACTGGGAAGGAAACAAAATAGGAATGAGAGCTTCTCTTGTGTCTGTTGGCAGAGAAGGAGAAAAGGTCAGTTATCAAGTTTCAAGTTTCAAGTTTATTCATATTATTTGATTGAATGCTTTTCCAAATTACAAAGCGTTGTACAGAAGATAAAATAAGATTTAAAGAAATCACTTATACATAGTATATTAATCAAACATACAAGGGTAACTACTTTTAAAAACCACTAGAAACAATAGGAAAGTGGGGAAGAAATACAATTTTTAAAGAAAAAGTACATAAAAGGGAAGTACATTAGGGGGGTATGAGGAAAAGGATTGGTGACAAAAAAAAGATCAAATGAGAGAGCTATTAGTAGTCTTGATTTAAGGGAGGTTGGAAACTATAAGATTTTACCGTGGAAATGAACTTTCAGTTAAAGGCTTCTTTAAAAAGAAGGCACTTTAAACTTTTCTTAAATTTTTGCAAATCCTGTTCGAGTCTTAAGTATAAAGGAAGATAGTTCCAAATCGTTGGAGCAGTTACAGAAAAGACAGAAGCACGGCGTGTTCCGATAATTTTTAAAGAGGGAACATTAAGAGTAAACTGAGAGGATGATCTAAGAACTCTTGACGAACTATGTGGAATCAGAAGCCTATCTATAAATGCAGGTGTATTTGTCTTTATTGTCTTGAAGACTAAAAGAGCTATTTTATATGTAATCCTATATGTTATTGGCAGCCAGTGAGCCTTTTGAAGTAGAGGTGTGACATGGTCAAATTTTTTTGAACCTGAAATTATCTTTATTGCTGTGTTTTGTATAAGTTGAAGACACCTTATATCCTTTAGATATGCCCCTTTTAATAAGGAATTACAATAATCTAATTTTGATATTACTAGGGAGTGAACTAAAGTATTAAGGGAAAAAAGTATCAAGAAGGGGGACAATTGAACGAATCATTCTCAACCTATAGAAACAGTTTTTGACCAATGCACTGATGTGTGAACGGAACGTGAGATTATTGTCTATTAGGACTCCCAAAATTTTTGTGTTGGTAGTTTGATTAAGGGGTTTATTGTCGATTACGATTGGGTTAATGAGTTGTACTCCTTCTTTCCCTGAAAAGAGCACAGTAGTAGTTTTATTGATGCTTAGAGATAGCTGATTGACATTAAGCCAGTCATGGATTTTGGCCAGCTTTTGGTTAATATTAGATATGTCCTGGGAACTTGTGGGATCAATGGTATGCAAAAGTTGGAAATCATCTGCATAAGCATATACTGTGAATCCGATGGATTGACAAAGGGTTAAGAGAGGGGCCAAATAGATGTTAAACTGTATTGGAGACAATATAGACCCTTGTGGTACTCCGTAATTTGTTTGATAAGGTTTTGAAAAATAATTTTTAAAGCACACTATAGAGAATCTATCTGTAAAATAAGATCGAAACCAATCTAGTACTTGGTCTTTTAGACCGATGGAAGAAAGTCGTTGGAGTAATAAATGATGGTCAATTGTGTCAAATGCTGCTGCTAAATCTAAGGAAATGAGAATGACAGATTTATGTTGGTCCATATAGTAGTGGATAGATGTGACGAGACCTACTAGTGAATGTTCTGTTGAATGATTTTTACGAAATCCTGATTGGTTGGGATGCAAAACCTGAGTTTTATCAATGAAATCTGACAGTTGTTGAAATACTACTTTTTCAGTAATTTTTGCTAAAAATGGAAGACTAGCTATTGGATGGTAATTTGAACAATCGCAAAGACTGATTTTTGAATCCTTAATAATTGGAAGGAGAACAGAGTGTTTCCATTCAGTCGGGAGAGATGAAGTAGACAGACTTTTATGAATAATTTGGAGAATAACTGGGCCAAATATTGAGAAATAACGTTTAAGAAGGAAAGGAGGAAAGGATTCAGTTTTAGAACCTTTTAGTTTTATAGTTTGAAATAGATGTTCTATTTCTGTTAAAGTTGGAAGAATAAACTTAGAACATGAAGCTTGTAATGACATATAACTTTTTTGATCTTCATCTGAGATATCAGTAATGGCGCTGGATAAGGATATGCTAGTGCTATGCTTGTCTAGACTAGTAGAAACATTATTAGTTATATTTGCTCTAATTGACGTAATTTTAGTATGAAAAAAACTTGCTAAACAGTTGGCAGAAGGAGTGTCTTCTATTGAAATTGCTGGTTTATGTTTGAAAATTGTTAATTGTTTTAAAATTTTGAAAAGTGATGAGGAATTCTTAGTCATAGAAATTTTTTTAATGTAGTATTTTTTCTTTGTCTTGTTAATCATTTGACGGTAATGTTGAGAATGTTGTTTATAATTATCCAGGTTGTTTTGTGTAGGTTTGGAGCGCCATTTGCGTTCTGCTGAACGCAACTGTCGTTTTAGTAAAGCAAGAGAAGAATTATACCAAGGGTTTTTTTGCTTTTTAGGAGAGATAGTTTTGATTGTTATTGGAGCTATTTTATCTAAAAGAGATTGACAAGTATTATTCCAAATAATTAATTGGTCATTTATTGTTAAAGATTTAAATTTATCTAGATCAAGTAATGGTGAAGTAATAAGCGAGTCATCAATATTTTGGAAGTCTCTTACCTTGATAACTTTGGGTGACCTAGGGGAGTCTTGATGAGGGTGTAGTTCTAGAGTTGTTTGGATAAGACTATGGTCGGACCAAGGAACTTTGAGTATTTCAGGTTCAGAGAAGTTAGAAAGTAATTCACAAGGGGCAAAAATCATGTCTAGTGTATGACCTTTTATATGTGTTATGCCGGTTTTTAATGGTATAAGGTTGAGATCATTTGTATAGGTAAGAAAGTCAGAAGTATATGGGTTAGATTTATCATCGAAATGAAGATTAAAGTATCCTAAAAGAGGAAATGGAGATGTGGTGACAAAGTTTGAAACAATTGATAATAACTGAATGAATGTAGACTGGTTGATTGGTGGTGGGTTATATAATAAAAGTAACTTAATGTTTGGGTTTGTATTAATTTGTAATCGAATATATTCAATGGAACTTACGGCTTGGGTAATTTCGACTACTAGTGATAAATTTGATTTGTAAATGATAGCGAGACCACCACCCTTCTTACCTGTGCGATGGTTGAAACAAAAGTTGTAGCTAGAGGGGCTAGCATAAGAAAGATATGCTTCGTTGCCCTCTGTGAGCCAGGTTTCTACAATGCAGAGAAGATCAATTGATTGATTAGTTAAAAGATCTTTGATAATATGATGTTTGGTTCGTAGAGATCTGACATTGATTAGGCCTATTTTTAAAAAATTGGGTAGTGATGGAGTGATGCATTTAGATGGGGATAAATTGGACAACTGAAGAGAGTTGTTTGGGGCTAAGTTAATCAGGTTAGTAGGGTTAAGAGTGGATAAGGTGACTGCAGGGGGAAATCTGCGGCCCCATAGAGCAGGGATTTGAGATAAATTTGGGTCCATTGACAAATAATTGGTAAGTGAGCAAACTATTATTAAATAAATGTAAGATTTAAATTGAATCTTTCTGAAAATGAATTGTGAATTTAAATTAAAGAAGAAATGTAATAAATAAAGAGAAATGAAGATATTGAATAACTCATAGAGTTGCCCGCAAAGTTATGCACAAAGGAGCGCAATAAGGAGCAGGACCTGCTCCTTATTCGCGCTCCTTTGGCGCGCGCCTTTGCGGTGTGCGCCACAAGAGGGGGAGAATTTATCGGCATGTACCAGCTGATGTGGAGGTGTGTCCAGCGGGCCGCCGCTTTGCGGCGGCGATTCAAAATGGAGGGGAAAGACTGAGGGAACCAAACACAATAAAATTATACATTAATCAGATAACTAAAATAAAATCAAGTAGTTGATAATACAACTTATAAATTAGCAGTAGAAGATAGACATTGAAATTTCAAATTATTTAAAAGAAACAGCGTTGATAAAATCAATTAAAACAACTAAAACAGATAAAAAGGTTAACTTACAGAACATCAGTTAAAACAGATGAAAAAAAAAGGATTAACTTATAAAAAATCAGCTAAAACAGATAAAAGAAAGCAAAGACTTACATACAGACCAGTAAAGTAAACGTACTCTAAATTAGAAAGTGCTCTCTACAGCCAATAGTGGAGCAGTGGATTTAGCGATATTGGTTTAAGAGTTAAGTGCCTAAAGCATTAGCAATACTTTGGTGAGACAAACTAAGGTCCTTATGCGGGATAGGCGTGTGCCGCAAGAGGGGGAGAATTTATCGGCATGTACCAGCTGATGTGGAGGTGTGTTCAGCGGGCCGCCGCTTTGCGGCAGCGATTCAAAATGGAGGGGAAAGACAGCTGATGTGGAGGCGTGTCCAGCGGGCCGCTGCCTTGCGGCGGCGATTCAAAATGGAGGGGAAAGATCTAAATTAGAAAGTGCTCTCTACAGCCAATAGTGGAGCAGTGGATTTAGCGATATTGGTTTAAGAGTTAAGTGCCTAAAGCATTAGCAATACTTTGGTGAGACAAACTAAGGTCCTGTATTTAGGGGCAAGTCCATTTAGCGCTTTAAAGCAGAAGCAGGCGAATTTAAACTTTATGCGTGCTTCCATCGGTAGCCAATGTAACTGCCAGTAGTAGGGTGATACATGATCGAATTTCTTTAGTCCGAAGATTAATCTGACCGCTGCATTTTGCATTAGTTGTACACGTCGCATATTTTTTTGGGAAATGGCTAAGTAGGCAATTTTACATTAGTCAAGTTGACTTAGTATGAGGGATTGGACCAGGGTTCTGAATGCCGACATATCGAAATAAGCCTTAATGGATCTGAGTTTCCAGAGAGTGAAGAAACCCTTTCTGATTAAGGAGTCCACTTGGTCTTTCATGGTTAGGCATTGGTCTAGAGTTACGCCTAGTATCTTTATGGTGGGCTGGATGGGGTGATTAAGTTCATTGATGCATAGAGGTGTTTTGATGTCAAACGGAAGTGGTGAAGCAATGAAGAATTTTGTTTTTTCTGAATTAAGTTTGAGCTTGAAGTATGTCATTCATTGCTCCATCATGTTTATGGCTTCTGAAGCCTTGGGAATAGTTTCCGAGATAGAGTCAGCAAATGGGATTATAATCGTGAAGTCATCTGCATAACTGAATAGTTTTATCCCCAGCTGAGTTAATTGCAAGCTCAGTGACAACATGTAGATGTCAAATAGCAGTGGAGACAATGGTGACCCTTGTGGCACACCGGATGGATTGCTCCAGGTATCGGAAAGCTCATAATTGAAGCGTACCTGATAGGTGCGGGATGTAAGGAAGCCACGAAACCAGTTCAGCACCTCGTCTTTGATACCAATGGCGTCTAGGCATTGTAGCATTTTCCTGTGGTCTACCAGGTCAAAGGCTGAACTCATATCGAATTGCATAACCAATGCATTGAGGCCCCTGCTAAACAGTAGGCGCAGGTTGTCTAAAATAGCTGCAATTACTGTCTCTGTACTGAATAAATGTCTGAAACCGGATTGGGTTTTGTGTAGAAGAGAGAACTGATTAAGATAGTCCTTCAGTTGGGTGTGCACTAGTCCCTCCATGATTTTTACAATAAACGGAATGGATGCTACCGGTCTGTAGTTGGTTATTAGGGCTGAGGGTTCTTTGCAATTTTTTAGAAATGGGGTTATTATTATGTGACCGTTATTAGAGAGGAACTTCCCATTTTTTAGGTTGTGGGCCAGGTATTATAGCAGCGATAGTTTGAATTATAATGGTGCCACTTTCATAATATCTGGGGGGCATGAGTCCAGAACGCAATAAGTTTTAGAGTATTTGTTGTATAGTTTGGTGTAATCATTCCATTTTAGGTCTTGAAAGGAGCTCCAGATCATGTCTGCTGGTATGTCATTTCCTTGGGTGTTAGCTATTTGATGATCATTAGGGTCGTTTGTTGAGCAGTGGTTTCTAAGGTTTTTAATTTTTGAATCGAAGTGCAGCGCTAAGTCATTCGCAGAGGATAACTTAGTGTGGTGTGTGGGTATGGTGTATTGAGTGGTGTCGAATAAATTTGTGACCAGGTTGAATAGCTCTTTTGTATTGATTCCTTGCGAATCATTGCAAGATGAATTAATTTTAGTGGAGAATGCTTTACGTTTGTCTTTTATCATTTGTTTGTAGATTTTTATATTAGCTCTAACTACTGGAGTTGCCGCCCAAGTCTCTCCTACATATCCTAATCTGTCTTGCCATACAAGGAACACAGACCGTAGAAGTTTGGTTAAGGGGTCAGGGCCAATGCATGAGATTTTTCTGCCCTTGCCATCAAAACTGGATAATTCTCTCTCCTATGACCTCTACTGCCTTGACCCTAGCACACCTTCTTTTGCTTGCAAGACAACAGGTCCCAGTCCCAGTCCCATCTCCATTGCTAAAAGAAAGCTCTGTGAGGAAGCACCTCTTGACTGCTTTTGTGATGTTATCCTTCAGATTCTGTTCTAACCAGGCCAGTCAGAGAAGAAACAGAGAACCAGGAGGTCACACTACCTCATAAGTCCCAGCCTATAGGGAGGAAGGCAGTCATCAAATCACCCCTTAAGTACAGCAGCAGAGTCCTTGACAAACATGGTATATTACATTAGTTTTTTTTATTCGATCAATACATTGTGGTTCTAGGCGGATTACAAAAGGATGAGATTATGGTCATATCCAGAAGATTACAGGGAAGTTATTGGTCGGAACCTTTACAGTTTGGTGATGGAATGAGGTAATTGGTTGTTATCAGGAGTTTGTCTTGACATATTTCTTGAATAACCTGGATTTTATTTCCCTCCTGAAGGCTTTGTAGTTTGGTGCTGAGATCAGTAAATTGGAGATGTGGCTGTCTAGTTTTGCTGCTTGCATGGCGAGTAGTCCGTCATCTATTTTTTTACGCTGAATTTCTTTGATTGGGGGTTGGGTGAAGGGTGAGTTCTCCTTGGTCTGGAAGAGTTGTTCCGAGTTAGGCAAGTGTTCAGGTAGGATGGCCCGTTGCCATATAGGGTTTTATAGAGCATGCAGAACAGTACAGAGGGGCAGCAGAGACAGGAGAATAAGCTTAGAGAAAGTAGACTAAGGCAGAGCCACTTGGAGGAGCAGAAGTAATGAAGTCCCACAGGAATCTTCTTGCAACCAAGAAAGTCATCTGTGCTGCCTGTTAGGAAGTGTCAGCTCTGTCCAGGACTGGAAAATGACCTTTCTTTTATTACTTTGAGTGGAAATTTTTCTTAGGTGAAGATTCTAAGTGCTATAAAAGGGAAGGTTAAGGAAGCAAGCACAGAAAACCTCTCACCTTTCTTCTGTGTGACACTTTGATTTATAAATGGGAAAACAGCTCATTTTTCTTATTCGCCTTACACCATAGCTGGCCAATTAAAGCATCAGAAAGCCAAAGTTCAGTCTGGCAGATAACTGTGATGAGATGGATTCATTTTAGAGAGGTAAGCCAGCTTAAAACACTAGAACTAATAAATATGTTAATGAGACCAAGTATGTTCAGCCAATCAGATTGCAGACCTGGTTGCCTAGCCATCATGTTTGTTGATTTATGGAATGAAAGTGGTACAGCAGTAATGAGATGACATTTAGGAAGAAGAGAATCTCTGTGATCCTCCAATTTATTATACAACAGTGACTGCTGCAAAGTGAGGGGGGGGGGAGAGACAATCGATGGAGAACTTTACAGATGACCCTTCCTCAAAATCTTGCCACTCATCTCTGCTGAAGACAAGTGTTTGGGTTACATGGTATTCTCATGTTCTTGCGCTCTTGAACTGTTCAGATCCCATTAAGCTTTCATCCCAGTGTCTGTTCTAATACCTGTGGTTGATGCCAACAGTTCGACTGCTCCTGAGCCACTGTAAACCATCCTGCCTGTTGCGACCAACTCACCCCACAAATCTTCCCAACCCAAGGTTTCATAACACCTTATTAACTGCATTGTACCTTTCCTCACAGTGTTATGTCACTAGTCCCAGGTTTCCATGAATCACTGAAATATCCAGCTCAGTCTGTTATCAGTTTGAGCTGAACGTTTTTGTATATTGTTCTACTTTGTATGGAGCTCCAATAAAACCTGTCACTCTTCACCCATTGCAGGGTCCTGCCATCTAGTGGTCAGTTTTAAGAACATAAGAATAACCTTACTAGGTCAGACCAACGGTCTCAGTCTGCTTTTGGGATTCCTGACTAAAATAAAGCGGCTGTAAGAGCAAGCGTGAAAAGCAGTTATGCCCATTTCAGGATAAATTTTCAATGGGCCAAACACAGAAACAGAGAAAATAAAGGCAGGTAAAGATCATATGACCTATCCAATTTGCCCATCCATACCATCTACTATCTCTTCCTCTCTCTAAGAAATTCTACAGGGCCGATTTTCAGAGTGCAGGAGGCAGCCCAGCTACCTCACACGGTCAGCGATGAACCCGGAAATTCAATGCCAGGACTGTACTAGGCGACTAGCATTGAATATCCAAACTATTTTTAGTTGCGGTTGACATTATTGGCCAAGCCAATATTCATTGTAGGTCGTGAATTGTGAACTTTTGAATCCAAACGTTCATATATTTCAGCATTCAAGAAGTTGAACAGCATTTCAGGACTTTTGCATCTTATAGCTTAGCAATATTGTTTTGAAGCTTCAGATTCCTTTTAAATAGGGTTGTCAGGCGTTTAGATTTACCCGGACAATCATGACTATATATGGACTGGAGATGATATAGTTTGTTTCAAAAAAAAATTTAACAGGAAAAATATGGTTCTCTAGGAAATTATTGCAGATTTTAGGTAGGGTCAGTAATATGTGATATGTGATTTATATTTCTCCATTTTAAGATAATGTATTTTGTATGTTATAATTGATGAAAATAAATTATACAGTAAATTACTGAAATGTTTCTGTAAATATTAAGCTTCTATTTATGTGGAATGAAACTCTAATTAATAGCCAATTATTTAAGTTGTGCTAACCCCCCAATTCTACATATGATGCATAAAATATTGGCGCTGATCAGGATGTGGCTTGGCATGATACTATACAGTATAAAGCTCCCAATATATATAGAATCATCCTTAGTGGCCATATACAGAATAACCTTTACAATCACCAAATACTTAAGCCCTATATATAAAACTTATCTTCTGAGTGAAGCAAACACTGTATAATAGTCTCATAAATAGCCACACTCTTGTATCTAAAAAAGTTGAAATGAAATTCTTCACAATTATATCATTTATCATATTCACCACAGTTCAGCAGTGACCTCAGCGGCTACACTCAAACATCATATTTCATGTAAAGTTCGAGTATTCAGTGGCAAGCCTCCTCATCGGTCAACTTTCATCTTTGCTTCATCTTTGCAACTTAATGCCATCAATATCTTATCTTAGTTAGCAGACTGAATGGGACTCTGACGTGAATTCGTGTTTTGCAAATGAGCTGTCTCAAGGAGCATTCCCATTTAGAGCATATTACTACATTCTCCGTGCTGTTTACGCACACCCATTTAGGCCAAGAAAAACCATGCGTAAATACTTGCGCCGAAGTTGCATGCAGATTGGGCATATTCCATTACAATACACCTAACTTTGAGAAATGCCTATGAACCACTCTTGCTCCTCCCCTGGCCACGCCTCCTTTTGCAATTCATGCACTAGAAGTGACGTGCACCAGTTGTGCGTGCAACTTTTAATTAGTGGCAAATAGCATTGATTGTTAGCACCAGTTGACTTGTTAAACGATTAACTTACATGTGCAAATTGACTGTGCATAACAATTTGTGTGCACAATTTATGGCGCTGTATAAAAAATTTAAGGCTAAGTGTAAAGTTGAGAGCTCATGCTTATACAGAATTAGTGGACTGATGTCTAAATTTAGGTGTAGCTTATACAATTGCCTTTTTTTGTTCTACAGACATTAGGTAAGGCTCACATGTATACTTTGGAGAAAAGGCAGGAGAGGGGAGATATGATAAAGATGTTTCAATACCTACGTGGCATAAATGCGCATGAGGCAAGTTGCATAAGAATTGCTATACTGGGACAGACTAAAGGTCCATCAAGCCCTGTATCCTGTTTCCAATAGTGGCCAACCCAGGTCTCGAACACCTGACAGAAACTCAAATAGTAGCAGATCTGAGATTGTGATATCATAATGCCTCATTCCACCAATGTCTAAGCGCCAACCTCACCAGTGATGTCACAATGGCTTGATTGTCCTGCACTTGGCTCACATAAAAACATAAGAATTGCCATACTGAGACAGACCAATATCCTGTTTCCAACAGTGGCCAACCCAGGTCTCAAGTACCTAGGCAAAATCCCAAAAATAGATTTCATACTGCATATCCTAGGAATAAGCAGTGGATTTCCCCAAGCCATCTCAATAATGACCTATGGACTTCTCTTTTAAGAAATTATCCAAACCATTTTTAAACCCCGCTAAGTTGATTTCAACACATTCTCCAGCAATGAATTCCAGTGTTTAATTACATGTTCTGTGAAGAAATATTTTCTCTGCTTTGTTTTAAATCTACTACTTAGTAGCTTCATCGCATGCTCCCTAGTCCTACTACTTTTGGAAAGAGTGAGCAAGTGATTCACATCTACCCTTTTCACCCCACTCAGTATTTTATAGACCTCTATCATATCACCCCTGAGCCGTCTCTTCTCCAAGCTAAAGAGCTCTAGCCACTTTAGCCTTTCCTCATTGGGAATTCATCCCAAACCTTTTATCATTTTCATTGCCCTTCTCTGTACCTTTTCTAATTCCGCTATATCTTTTTTGAGATACGGCAACCAGAACTGCACACGGTATTCAAGTTGCGACCATACCATAGAGCGATACATGGGCATTATAACCTATTCCTCTTAGTTTTCCATTACTTTCCTGATAATTCCTAACTTTCTATTTGCTTTCTGAGCTGACACTGCACATTGAGCTGAAAGTTTCAACGTATCCTCAACCCTAGATCCTTTACCTGGAATGAGGGGGCATAGGATGTAGGTGAAGGGGAATAGATTCAAAGTAACCTTAGAAAATACTTTTCATGGAACAGGTGGTGAATGCTTGGAACGGCCTCCCAGTAGAGGTGGTGGAATCAAAAAAATGTATCTAAATTCAAGAAAGCTTGGTACAAGGATGTTGGATCTCTAAGGGAGAGGAGGGGATAGTAGAATGCATGGTTAGGTAGACTTGATAGGCCAAATGGTCTTCATTTGCCTTCATTTAAAAAAAAAATATATTAAAAAAAATGTAAGAATTGAAATGTTCCATTCTTTTTCCACACATTGTCTTTTTTTTTTTTTTAATAAATTCTTTATTGTTTTTCAAACTTTAACAGTGCATTACAAATAATATAACATTAGAAGATTACATAAAATGCACCACAATACACAAATAGAATAGCAAAAACAACCATTTCCCCCACCCCCTCTCAATTATGAATACATTAAATCATATTATTTATATAGCATTACACTCAATTAACTCCTCAAAATATCCTAACCTCCCCTCCCCCCACCCTGGATGTCTAATGAACGGTGCTGCACTGCAAAGATGAACAATCTCTTCTCAACCACCCTGTTCCTGCTAGTTACCTGTGTTAAAGTTTCACTCTCTGCTCTATCCTCTCAGATCCCTAGACAATGTGGAACTGAATACTAGTGACCTGGATTGGCCACTGTGAGAAGGGCTACTGGGCTTGATGGATCTATGGTCTATTCTTATGTTCATAATATGTAGAATAGCTATAAACAGTCTCACCATTTTCAGATCCTACTTCATATAGTGTGGTGTAAGAAAGTTTGAACACATAAGAACCTAAGAATAGCCTTACTGGGTCATACCAATGGTCCATCAAGCCCAGTTGCCAGTTCTCACGGTGGCCAATCCAGGTCACTAGTACCTGGCCAAAACCCAAGGTGTAGCAATAGTCCATGCTACCGATACAGGGCAAGCAGTGGCTTCCCCCGTGTCTTTCTCAATAACAGATTATGGACTTTTCCTCCAGGAACTTGTCCAAACCTTTCTTAAAACCAGCTACACTATCCACTCTTACCACATCCTCTGGCAACTCGTTCCAGAGCTTAACTATTCTCTGAGTGAAAAAAAATTTCCTCCAATTGGTTTTAAAAGTATTTCCCTGTAACTTCATCGAGTGTCCCCTAGTCTTTGTAATTTTTGATGGAGTGAAAAATCGATCCACTTGTGCCCGTTCTATTCTACTCAGGATTTTGTAGATTTCAATCCTATCTCCCCTCAGCTGTCTCTTTTCCAAGCTGAAGAGCCCTAACCATTTTAATCTATCCTCATACAAGAGGAGTTCCACCCCCTTTACCATCTTGGTCACTCTTCTTTGAACCTTTTTTAGCGCCACTATATCTTTCTTGAGATAAGGAGACCAGAATTGAACGCAATACTCCAGATGAGGTCGCACCATGGAGCGATACAGGGACATTATAACATTCTTAATCTTGTTAACCATCCTTTTTTTTTTTTATAATTCCTAGCATTTTATTTGCTTTTTTAGCTGCCACCACATATTGGGCAGAAGATTTCATCATATTGTCTACGATGACACCCAGATCCTTTTCTTGAGTGCTAATCCCCAAGGTGGACCCTAGCATCTAGTAACTGTGATTCAGGTTATTCTTCCCAATGTGCATCACTTTGCATTTGTCCACATTAAATTTCATCTGCCATTTGGATGTCCAGTCTTCCAATTTCTTAAGGTCTGCCTGCAATTTTTCACAATCCGCATGCGTTTTAACAACTTTGAACAGTTTAGTGTCATCTGCAAATTTAATCACCTCACTCGTTTCAATTTCCAGATCATTTATAAGTTAAATTGCACCGGTCCCAGTACAGACCCCCTGCGGCACTTCACTGTTTACTCTCCTCCATTGAGAAAGATGACCATTTGACCCTACCCTCTGTTTTCTATCCAATAACCAATTCCTAATCCACAATTGAACTTTGTCACCTATCCCATGACACTTTAATTTTCTCAGGAGCCTCTCGTGAGGAACTTTATCAAAAGCATTCTGAAAATCAAGATACACTATAGCAACCGGCTCACGTTTATCTATATGTTTATTCACACCTTCATGGAAATTTGTGAGGCAAGATCTCCTTCGGCTGAACCCATGCTGACTCCATCTCATTAAATCATGTTTGTCTACGTGTTCCACAATTTTATTTTTTATAATCGTTTCTACCATTTTACCCGGCACTAAAGTAAGGTTTACCGGTCTATAATTTCCCGGATCTCCCCTGGAGCCCTTTTTAAAAATCGGCGTAACATTGGTTGAAGAAAGTCCAGTGGCTACCTGTGCGCTCACGTATTATTTTCAAAACATTAGTACTGGTGTTCAAAGTCATTTACCAAGGGATTCCCTGGTATTTATCGCAGACTATGGCAATCTACCGGCCGCTTAGAACTTTGCAGTCTGAGGGCACGATATGATTGTTGTTGATGGACTTCTCAAAAGTATGCTATGAGAACACAAAATCTACTGCTATTTCCATCATAGGAGTAACTCTGTGGAACAAATTAACTGGTCTGCAAAGAGCTCTTCCTGATATTCAGAAGTTCAAGAAAATGCTTAAGACTACACTTTTTTGTAGAAGCATTCCAATGAATGATGATTCTGGTTTATTTTTGGTTTTTGGATTGACATATAATTGAGCGCTGCAAATTAATTGTTCTTATTGAATGCTTTGAAATGTTTGTTGTTTGTATTAGTTTTGTTTTCCTATATGTTTTTATTTTCTGTATGCTGCTATTTGTAAAGCCGCCTAGGAATAGGTGGTTGAAAATTTTTTAAATAAATAAATGCAGCCATACTTTCAATGTGTTGATATCCACACTAGTCCTTGGGGATTTCTTTTAGCCAGTCATGTTTTTTATAAAATCCACAAAGAGCTTTTAGGCCTGGATTGGCCACCGTGAGAATGGGCTACTGGGCTTGACGGACCACTGGTTTGACCCAGTAAGGCTATTCTTATGTTCTTATATGAGCCAAGTATAAGACAATCAAGCCATTGTAGCATCACTGATGAGTTGGTTCTGAGGCACTTTGGAATGAGGCATTATGACATCACAATCTGGAATGTTGCTCTCATTGGGGTTCCGGAATCTTGCTATTCTTTGAGATGCTGGAATGTTGCTACTCTTTGGGTTTTGGCCAGGTACTAGTGACCTGGATTGGCCACCATGAGAACGGGCTACTGGGCTTCATGGACCATTGGTCTGACCCAGTATAATTATTCTTATGTTCTTATATGAGCCAAGTATAAGACAATCAAGCCATTGTAACATCATTGATGAGGTTGGATCTGAGGCACTGTGGCATGAGGCATTATGACATCACAATCTCAGTTCTGGAATGTTGCTCTCATCGGGGTTCCGGAATCTTGCTATTCTTTGAGATTCTGGAATGTTGCTACTCCTTGGGTTTTGGCTAGTGACCTGGACTGGCCACCGTGAGAACAGGCTTCTGGACCATTGGTCTGACCCAGTATGGCTATTCTTATGTGAGCCAAGTAGAGGACATTTAAGCCACTGTAACATCACTGATGAAGTTGGTTCTGAGGCACTGTGGAATGAGGCATTATGACATCACAATCTCAGCTCTAGAATGTTGCACTCATTGGGGTTCCGGAATTTTGCTATTCTTTGAGATGCTGGAATGTTGCTACTCTTTGGGTTTTGGCCAGGTACTAGTGACCTGGATTGGCCACCATGAGAACGGGCTACTGGGCTTCATGGACCATTGGTCTGACCCAGTATAATTATTCTTATGTTCTTATATGAGCCAAGTATAAGACAATCAAGCCATTGTAACATCATTGATGAGGTTGGATCTGAGGCACTGTGGCATGAGGCATTATGACATCACAATCTCAGTTCTGGAATGTTGCTCTCTTCGGGGTTCCGGAATCTTGCTATTCTTTGAGATTCTGGAATGTTTCTACTCCTTGGGTTTTGGCCAGGTACTAGTGACCTGGATTGGCCACCGTGCAAACGGGCTACTGGGCTTGATGGACCGTTGGTCTGACCCAGTAAGGCTATTGTTATGTTCTTATGAATATAAAGAAATCTAGCATTGGCAAGGTCCAGTGCCTCACACAACAGAGCCGCTTCCAGCTTTAACACTGTACAATCTGACAAACATACTGACACACGCATTCTACAGACTGAAGCAGCTACAACCCAAACATACTCTCTATCTGAAGAAGTGCCTGCAGTCAAGCAAAGCCCAGAGTTGCTTTCTCTCTATTTGCTTCTCTCCTGAATTTGTATTTCTCGTTTGTGATGTCAGTTTTCACATGCCATGTGTTCAGAAGCGTTGCGTATGGCATCCGATATGAGCGGTGAACTCTAAGCTGATATGTTGTATAACAGAGGGATATATTGGTAGCATGTGCAAATGAAGCTTGCGTGATAAATCGATTATTGACAGTGCTGCGTAGTGGGGGGGGGGGAATGTTTTGTTTCATTTCTTTTTAGTTTCACTGGTTTACCAAGCGAAAATTCTAAATCATGTTAAAAGGAAACAAAACAAATGTTAGAGATATTTATGGAAAACGTTCCAAATTCATTCTCAGGTCTTTTTGAATTTTGGCTCATTTCACACATTTGTTTGAAGAAAAAACAACAACAGTTTAATACTTATAAATCCATAGATTAGCGCCTGCTAATCTGATGTAGTGCACAATGCAGTTTTAAAGACATACCAATGTGTACTACTACTAATAATTATTTATTTTCTTATATACCGCCCTACCAGTAGGTCTGGGCGGTTCACAACAGGAAAAAGCCGAAACATTTCAGCACATGATACAATTTCAAAACACACAGACTAATATTATAAAAAAATTAAAAGATTAAAACATGCATTAAAAAGAATAAGAACCGAAACACCTCATTCTAATATCAAAAACAGCATTCTTGTTTTTCAAATAGTTGGGTTTTTAATGTTTTCCTAAAGGTAAGGTAAGAGTAGGATTGAACAATCATCGGACTTAACCAGGAGTTCATCTTCCCTGCCTGGTACGCCAAAGTCCTGTCCAAGAAAGTCTTATAACTACAGGCCTTTGGGGTAGGGAAGATAAACTTACCCGAATTTCTAGTACCTTTCGTTGAATAAGAGAATTTCAAATAGGAAGTCAGATATGAGGGCAGTAATCCGAAAAGCGCCTTATAACAGATGCACCCAAACTCTGGCCCCAAAAGGCAGCCATTTCAGTTTGGTATAAAAAGGACTAACATGGTCGTATTTTTTAAGATCAAAAATCAGACGAACTGCAGCATTCTGTACCAGACGAAATCTTAATAGAATCCCTCGTACTGAGTCAACTTGATTACTGTAACATCGCCTATTTAGCAATTTCCCAAAAGAATATGCGACAATTACAATTAGTGCAAAATGCAGCGGTCAAACTGATTTTCGGGCTGATGAAGTTTGATCATGTGACACCTTACTACCGACAGCTGCATTGGCTACCGATGGAGGCACGCGTAAAGTTTAAGTTAGCCTGTTTCTGCTTTAAAGTACTATACGGTCTAGCCCCTAAATACATAACTGACCTTTTCTCCTTCTCAGCCAACAGACATAAGAGAAGCTCACATTTGAACTTCGTTTATCCCCCCAGTTAGAGGATGTAAACTCAAAAGACACCATCAACACCTTCTCTCTCATCAAGCAGCATTATGGGGTAAAGATCTAGAACAATTGCTTACGCCTACTACTTATGGGGAATTCAGGAAACGCCTAAAACATATCTGTTCCTGAAGTATCTAGGCAGCTGACCCGTACAACTCTTTCTCCTCAATAACTGATCCCTTGAGCTGTTAATCACTAGCTTCCACCCTGTTAAGTTCAATCAATTTGTACCATCCTTTAATCTTTGTAAACCACATAGAACTTCACGGTCCTGCGGTATATAAACTGTTATTATTATTATTTTTACAAAACTGCAGAAGCAGTTTTTAGCGCAGACTGGTGCACTCAATGCTCTGCATTGCTTCCAACATTCATAGGAACTCTATGAGCATTCAATTGTAGGCGGCGATAGGCATCCTACCGCTGTCTAACCAGCCAGTCGGGATGCACATTAAAAAAAAAAAAAAACAGGCAGCCTACATTGTGGGCATTTTCGTGAGCCTAGGGAGGTGCGTAGGGCCGCTTAAGCTTGCACAAGGCTAGGTATAGGCATGGTTTTTCCCGGAAGTAGTCTTAGGTGAGCTTAGGCAGCCCTAGGTCTCTCCCTAGGGCCGCAATAGGTGCCCAGGGCAGGATTAACCAATAAGCCAAGTAGGCACGTACCTAGGGCCCGGAATGGTCATGGGGGGGGGGCCCGATGAAGGAAGGCATCAACACTGTTTTTTTCCAAACGGCGATGGGTCACTCCAGCATCGATCACCAATGCGGCCCCCCCTCCCCAATCGACAGAAAGTAAGACAAGCAAGCGACGTGGGTAAGAAAGGCAACGGGAACTCTCATTGTGCAAGCGGTGCTGCTTGCCCAAAGCTTCCCTCTGACGCAGCTTCCTGTTTCCGCCTGGGCGCATGGTGGGGTGGGGTGGGGTGGGGCAGGGGGGCCCAGTGTACTTGGGTGCCTAGGGGCCCTCGACAAATTAATCCTGTCCTGTAGGTGCCTGAGATGTAGGCCAGCAAAACAGACATGGACGCTGAGACTATTGTGGCAAGGGAACCTCCCTGCTGTGATCAGTTTAGTGGCCATAGCACGGAACCCATCCCCCTGCAGAGATGACCAGCAGGAGGGATGTCCACTCCCTCTTGCTGGAACTCCCGAATGTCTACAGCAGAAGGAGTGTCCAATTATACTTATTATAAAAAAAAAATTACAGACCTTCAACGGTAAATAGACATCTCATATTTGAATCTAATGGGTCTCATTATCACTAACCTTGATCTCTTTCCTTAACCTCACTGCATGTGGTTTCTGTGGGATCTTGGCTTCTGATCTGTGGTTCCGCTCTTTTTTTGTGAAGTCAGTTCTCTCTTTCTTGTGCTGCAAAACAGAGTAATCACTGGTTAGAAACCGTGAGCGCCATCATTTTTTCCAGCTACATTATGACCTCTGGTATGCCTCTAGGCATTAGGGTCCTTTCTGAAGTTACAGGTACAGTTATTTTATTTGATATATCGCCATTTGTAACAAGTCCATAGTCTGTTAATGAGAAAGACATGCCCTGTATCAGTAGCATGGAATATTGCTACACCTTGGGTTTTGGACAAGTACTAGTGACCTGGATTGGCCACCGTGAGAACGGGCTACTGGGCTACATGGACCTCTGGTCTGACCCAGTAAGGCTATTCTTATGTTCTTATATGAGCCAAGTATAAGACAATCAAGCCATTGTAACATCACTGATGAGGTTGGTTCTGAAGCATTATGACATCACAATCTCAGCTCTGGAATGTTGCTCTCATCGGGGTTCCAGAATCTTGCTATGCTTTGAAATGCTGGAATGTTGCTACTCTTTGCGTTTTGGCCAGGTACTAGTGACATGGATTGGCCACTGTGAGAACGGGCTACTGGGCTTGATGGACCATTGGTCTGACCCAGTAAGGCTATTCTTTTGTTCTTAAAAAGTCAAATCAAAGCGGTATACAATTAATAAAAACAGTAGGCAATATTTAAAATAAAAAACATAACAAGGGGGAACGTATACGAACAAATTAACCAAACTAGACACAAGAGGACAAAAGGGCAGGAAAGGTTTACAATGTCTTAAGGGAAGAAAACCCCAAGCAGGATAGGAACAAAAGGGTAGTATAGAGTAAGAATAAGGAAAAGAAAAGTAAAGATAGTGACTACCTGATCACTAGTAATATGAAAAAAGTTACAAGGAAATCAACTACCGAGTCAGAATTATGGGAAAATATTGCAGAGATAAAGGCTCCCTAGTCTCAAGTCATGGCAAAAGTTGTGAAGTGACAAGTTCAGGGGACAGTGGGAATCCTTCAGAAATTACAGCATGGGGTGGGAGAAGAGAAGTCTATGCCAAAGACGTACCATGATCACCAGGCAGTTGACCACTCTAACTTTTAATTGGCCTTCCTTAAAGCGTCACCAGTGGGGTGCCGCAGGGCTCGGTGCTTGGACATAGGTACGACGAGCAAGGTGATTAAATTTGCGGATGATACGAAGTTATTCAGAGTAGTAAAGACGCAGGGGGATTGCGAAGATCTGCAACGTGACATCATCAAGCTCGAGGAATGGGCATCGACATGGCAGATGAGGTTCAACATGGATAAATGTAAAGTGATGCATGTCGGTAACAAAAATCTCATGCACGAATACAGGATGTCCGGGGCGGTACTTGGAGAGACCTCCAGGAAAGGGACTTGGGAGTTCTGATCGACAAGTCGATGAAGCCGTCCACACAATGTGCTAGGAATGATAAAGAAGGGGATCATGAACAGATCAGAGAAGGTTATCATGCTGCTGTACCGGGCCATGGTACGCCCTCACCTGGAGTACTGCATCCAGCACTGGTCGCCATACATGAAGAAGGACACGGTACTACTCAAAAGGGTCCAGAGAAGAGCGACTAAGATTGTTAAGGGGCTGGAGGAGCTGCCGTACAGCGAAAGATTAGAGAAACTGGGCCTCTTCTCCCTCGAACAGAGGAGATTGAGAGGGGACATGATCAAAACATTCAAGGTACTGAAGGGGATAGACTTAGTAGATAAAGACAGATTGTTCACCCTCTCCAAGGTAGGGAGAACAAGAGGGCACTCTCTAAATTGAAAGGGGATAGATTCCGTACAAACGTAAGGAAGTTCTTCTTCACCCAGAGAGTGGTTGAAAGCTGGAACGCTCTTCCAGAGGCTGTTATAGGGGAAAACACCCTCCAAGGATTCAAGACAAAGTTAGACAAGTTTCTGCTGAACAAGAACGTGCGCTGGTAGGGCTAGTCTCAATTAGGGTGCTGGTCTTAGACCAGAGGGCCGCCTCGTGAGCGGACTGCTGGGCATGATGGACCACTGTCTGACTCAGCAGTGGCAATTCTTAGGTTCTTATGTTCTTGTTACCTTCTCAACACTGAATACCCTTTGGCAGAAGCTTTTTTTTGTTAAATGAGGATATCCAGCCTTGGAAGCATCTTCCAAGGGGTTAATTGCTCAGAGGCTGACACAGGAGCCAAACAGGGTCAGCGCAAGTCACCCTAGGCAAAATTTGTGCTTTGCCACCCTCTCAATACACTTTTGGACCCCTTGCCCCCTACGTTTCGTAAATTAAGCTCAATAATCTTGATTATCTCAACACCATCCCTGTTAAAGTGCCTAAATGGACACCTTGCTTTTAAATGTTAAACCCTGCTATATATTTATCACGGTAGTTTCCAAAAGGGCAAAGAGTTGAAACCAAAGTGGTTTACATATTATGTCCAGGTACTTTCTCTGCTCCTAGTGGGTTCACAAATCAAGGTTTTGTGTCTGGGGGGCAATGAAGAGTTAAGTGACTTGCCTGGGATCACAAGGCACTGCAGTGGGAATCAAGTCTGGTTCACTGGTTCTCAGCCCACTGCTCTAACCATTAGGCTACTCTTACTCCAGGGACATGGGCTGTTTGAAACTTCCCACCTTCCCTGTGGGTTCAGGGATGGGCTGATGAGTCTTTAGGGAGTGTGTGTATCAGGATCTATTGTTTTACTTTGATTGCTGCTGTTTTATTGCTCCACCCTCAATAAATTTTTTTTAAAAAACCTACCACCCTAGGCAATAGCCTAGTCTTCCTGATGGTTAAGCCAGCCCTGCCTTCAGGATACAGAATGAGACAGAGACATATTGTCATCCTCTTGCATTAGGAATCTGTACAGCCTCCACAGGCTTAAAACCTGGTAAGGTCAGCTTGACAGTAAATAAAATAAGCCTCTGTCATAAATGGATAATAAAATAATTATGCAGCCATCACATCACACCTTCTTTCTTCACAATAATGATCTGAAAATAAAAGCCTGGTTTATAACTTGAGTGCAAAAGAAGGGATTTGCTCATTTGCTACTGTATAGTATTTTTGCCCATTGCTACCCTCTAGTGGTTGCTTTACTGCACTGCATATGAAACAAAGACGACATAATGTCTCATCACAAGAGCTTTGTTGGAAGAGCCCAGCTACACCTTCTCTTCCAATCAGTAGGCAGAACTGATATAAGGCATGGTGGGACTCAGAGTGACAGGGGGACTCAAAGGCTATAAGCAGGTTGTGCCTCCTTTGTGTTTGGGCTTACAGCCTCACCTGTGGCTCGAAAGCCTTAATGCCAGGCAGTAGGTGTCAGCTTCATGATTTAAGAGTGACTGGAAGTCAAGTTGACTATAAATAAGGAGAGGCAACAGATGTAAATCATATCTCTGCAAGACAACTCTGACATTTATTTATTTATTTATTTATTTATTTAATTCGTTTTCTAACCCGTTGTCCCCAAAGAGCTCAGAATGGGTTACAGGTTTAAATAAGGAGATTTTCTGTGTAGCAGAGTAAATGATAGTAAAAAAAAAAAAGCTCAACATGGCCCATCTAATTTGTCCAGTATGGTTTTTAAGGTGAATTACTTTTCCGTACAATTATTCCCCTTTTTTATTTGGGATTGTAACTGCCACTCTGTATAGGCTACACCCCTCTTCTGTTTGGTACCACTCCATGTGTGAAATCTTATGTGCTACAAGTAAGCAATAATTCAAATCACTGCACTTTATCTGTAAGGTAATGCTACACATTCATTCATCAATAAACATATCTGAGATCAGTGGCGTAGTAAGAGGCACCGGTATCCGTCCTCCTCTCCACTCCCCCACTACCCGGCACGCGCGCCCCTTCCGTTCCCCTGTACCTCTTTCTTTAACATTCCCGGCGTAAGCAGCAACCCCCAACCTGCTGCTCACACCAGCGTCGGCTCTTCCTCTGACATCACTTCCTGGACACCTGACCCCTGATACAGGCATTTTGTGCCGAAACACAACTTACATGTAAGCTGTGTTATTCATAGTTACTGGAAACACTGGGTGCTAAGCTGAAGCCCAATCCTCCCAAGCATGTCTTAAAGTAGGCCTGCACAACTTCGGCCCTCACCAGGCCAGGTTTTCAGGATTTCCCCAATGAATATGCATGAGATCTATTTGCGTGCATTGCTTTCAATGCATATTCATTGGGGAAATCCCCGAAAACCCGACTGGATTCGGCCCTCGAGGACCGGAGTTGTGCAGGCCTGTCTTAAAGCGTAAAACAAAACAGTTATTACAAACTACACTTAATACGTTCCATATCACATCTTCTGCTTCCATCAGCCATTAATATTCTTGTTCAGTCACTCATTATCAGTACACTTGATTACTGTAATTCTTTGTACTACGGTATCAAACAAAAGGACGTAAATCGTCTCCAACTGGTGCAAGATACTGCAATAAAAATGATCGCCAGGGAAAAGAAATTTGATCACATCACCCCCTTATTAAAATCTGCGCACAGGTTGCCCGTCAAACATCGTCTAACATATAAGATCTTACTCTTTGTTTTTAAAACCCATGTTTACGGATCCCCGTCCTGTGTAGAAAATTACCTAATTCCCTAATTTTTCATGTTTTTAAGATGGAACATAATATGGCCATACATCAGGGATATTATAAGAAGTTTCTGAAGATTTGGGAGCCATTGACAAAATTTTGCGAAGAGTGATTGCTGATTATGCCCTTTGGTCATACATGTCCAGGGTGGGTGGGTGAGAGGGCGGGTTGGAATGTATTTTTCAATTTCTCAATTTGAGTGTAGTTTTTGGATATAATTATGGGGGGAGGGGGTGATATATCTTTTTGTCATAGATTATAATTATAATTGTAATTGTATTTAAGTGCTTTTATAGAATTATATGATTGTATTTTATTTTGCACTTACTTATGGCTTTAAAATGAATAAAAAAATAAAATTACCTAATTCCCTACACACAACCTCGTACCCTTCGTTCCCTCCAACAGAATTTACTTACCGTACCATCTCAAAGACGTATTACTTATACATCCATCCGAGATCGCATCTTTTCAGTTGTTGCTCCACAATTATGGCATGCGCTTCCAAACCATTTTCGAATTTGAAAGATTTTAAAAAAATCACTTTTCTGCTATCTATATAGATATTAGTGTTATGACTGAATGCAATAATATACTGTTCTTATATTTATATAACACTGTTCTTGTTTAAAAATCAATAAAGAATTATTTTTTAAAAAAAAATAAAATTTCACTTTTCATGGATGCTTATAGATAATGGGCTAAAAACTTCGATATGACTTCGAACAGTCCTGGACTGTTCCTGTTGGGAACAGTCCAGGACTGAGCAAAAGAAACAACTTTGAAACTATTTCTTTCTTTCTTTCTTTCTTTCTTATTATCGATTGTATTTCTAATTTCTATTAGATTTTTTAAAACTTTATTTTAATATGTAAATCGCATAGATGTTATTACTAATGTGGTATATCATAAGTAAATATAACTTGGAAACTTAAAGATGCTAGCACAAATTTAGCAGCTGCCCCCATTCTCTCTTCTCCCCTCCAATGGTCTCCCCGCACATTTCTCTTCCCCTTGACCCCTCCCCAAAGACCCCCTCAATGATATTTCCCCAGCCCTAAAGACTCCCACAGTCACCAAAAGCACCCCCACTTTCCTGAAGGCCCCCCCCCCCCTCCAGCCTGCGTTTAGTAATTCCAGATGTCTAGTGGGGGCAGGGCAGGGCAGGAGTTAGCCTTAGTCACTCTTGCCCCTTGCTAGCACTTGGTTAAAAATGGTGCCAGGGACCCCGAGTAGGTGCTACATAAGGACCACAGTTTGACCCCCAAGAAGTAATATCATCAGAATCATTTTGAACCTGGGGGGTGGAGGTGACAGGGAAGGGCTATGCAATTAGGGGGTATTGAGGAAACGAAGAGGGTGTAGCATCCGATTTTGAGCGCCATCTCCTTTAAGAAGCGCTGGGAGCATTGGGCATTAGACCTAGATCAAGTTCAGCACCTGCTTATAAGGGTCAGCCATGATAAACCCCTTTTACCATGAAGAAAATGAATAGATACTAGAGATTTTAGAAGGCAGGAGCAAGAATCTTAACTGTATTTGCATTAGCAGCCCATGATGTTACTGGGATCATCTCAAGCAAATAGACTGATGATCAAAACATTTTTATTTATCATGGAAGAATTATTTATGCAACTTAAATATAAAAATTGCCTCAGGGATGTTTTTAATAGCTGAGCAAGATGTTAAATTTGATGCCTCCCACCAGGGCATTGAGGCCTAACCACTAAACATGCAAAGTGTATCTTAGCGAAAGCAATATAGACCTACTCACTATTTTGTTTTATTAAACCTTGAAAAGACTGTCGCATAATATTGAGAAAATGTAAAGCATATTCTCAACAGTATCTGTACTAAATTTTTTATAATCGTTAGTGTATATTTTTCTGAATGTTCCACAGATTTACATAGACACCCATTATTTCAATCCACTCAAAACATCATTATATTTTTGATTTTTCAAAATGAAATAACTTACTTTGGAGACCCTTTTACTAAACGGTGCTAGTAAACGGGCTTAGCGCATCCTTACCCAGGTCCGTCGCATGCGCTGAGCCCATTTCTAGCATGGAGGTCAATTTTTATTTGTTTTATTTTTGACTGTGCACTAATGTTGTCAATTATGGAACTCCGTGCCTTCTCCCCTTAGAAGTGTGTCATCTCTGGATAAATTCAAGAGTTCCCTGAAATCTTTCTTATATAAAGATGCTTTTGAAGTCTAAATTTAAGATCTGTGCTTTACTTTTTCAAAAGGATAAGTATTTTTAAGATTTGAAGTCAAAAGAGGCTCACGGTTTTTTCCCCTTATAATCTTAATTGTACTTTCTCATATATTTTGCTTTCCTATAATTAATGTCATTCTACCCAGTCCCTTTTGTATCAAGTTAGTCCTAGTCCGACTCTGTCTACCGTGTTTCCCCGAAAATAAGCCCTAGCAGGATTTTTGGGGTAGGTCTTAATATAAGCCCTACCCCAAAAATAAGCCCTTGTCCCGGGATTGACCAACAGTTCCCCTTCCCTCCCTCCCATCCCTTGTGAAGCAGAACCCTTGAGCGAGCACCACCCTACCCTTCACGAACACCCCCACCATGCAACCGAACCCCCATCCTTCCCTCCTTCCCATTCGAACCCCGCCAACTACAAGCGAGCCCTATTACATACCTCCCTAAGCAGCTTTGGGCCGGCAACACTCTAAACAGGCTGCTTTGGCCTTGTCCACCCATGATGTCATCAGTAACGTGTCAGAGTGAACTCACGGGCGTACAAGGCTGAAGCAGCCTGTTTAGAGTGCTGCTGGCCCGACGCTGCTTAGGGAGGTATGTAGGCTCGCTCACGGTCACGGGATTCGGATGGGAGGGAGGGAAGGATGGGGGTTCAGCTGTGAGGGGGTGCTCAGAAGGGTTGCTCGCTCAAGGGTTCTGCTGCACAAGGGATGAGAGGGAGGGAAGGATAGAAGCTAGGTAAGGGTCCTGCTGCATAAGGGATGGGAGGGAGGGAAGGGAAGCTGGGCAAGGGTCCTGCTGCAAGAGGGAGGAGAGGGAGGGAGGGGAGGAAAGATGCTGCACATGTGGAGGAGAAAAAGGAAAGAGGAAGAACTGGGGCGGAGGAGAGTAAGGGAGAAATGATCATGTACATACCCCGAAAATAAGACCTAGTGCGTTTTTGGGGCCTAAAATTAATATATGATACTGTCTTATTTTGGGGGAAACACAGTAGTTTTTAAGCTGTAATGTAATGACTATGTTTAAATCATGTACATCGCTTAGAACTGTTATAGGTGATATCAAATTTTAAATAAACCTGAAACCATTGGTTCCAGTGGTACCGTTGAAGATTAACTGTGGGAAAGGATAAACAATATTGCAGTTGTCTAACCTAGTTGTAAAGAGCGAAATAAAAAAACGTGTGAAACAAATTCTTATTGAAATACGTCCTAATAGAATGAAGCTGTCTCAGAAAAAAGAAGCCTGGCCTACATATGACAGACATTTGGGGAATAAAAGAAAGTACAGAGTCCAAGATAATGAAATGAAGTGAATGGGATAATAGAAATGCCAAAGAGTGATAGTGTATGGTTAGTCCTCGAGTTACAGACACCCGACTTAAGTATGACTCGTACTTAAGAACGTGGTTGCGGCTTCATTTGATTTCACTGAGCAGTATTTCCAGTGGCCTAGACTCCTACATTTCTTCTGCAGAAGATTCAGGAATGATGCACAGCCACATTAAGAACAGTGTGGTTGTGCATGCTTAGGGGTTTGTTTTTTTTAAAGAGGACATGTCAGGGCGTCCGGACAGCTTTTCCAAACCTGGCATGTGTGTGTGACATCATCCCATTGCATCCATGGATGCGAAGGTGCCCTCACGACACGGGGCTGAGGATAAGAATAGGTTGAGGAGAGGCAGGGCTGGGTGAAACTGGGTGGGCCTGGGGCGTGCTGTGTGGCTATGGGTCTTAATTTTACAGGAGTAAAATCTGGTAACCCTAAGCATGCTGATAGGGACAGCTGACCCTTTTGTCAGTTGGGAGCAGAGAAGTAAGCAGCAAGAATCCTAAAATCTACAAGTTCTGAGTTACATACAAATTAGAGAATGACACGGTGACAAAATTCATCACCGTTCCCGTCCCTGCAGATAACCGCGGGAAACCATCTTCATGTCATTCTTTAAGGAGAGAGGGAAGAATCAGAGTATGAATGGCCAAAACCACTGACCCTCAAGCTTTGCTTTGAAGAATGCTGGTGTAGAAGGACTGAGGTTGAAACAGACACTACAGAATGACAGTCTCTGGTATCCAGAGCAGATATTGTGATGTCATAATGCCTCATTCCACCAGTGCCTAAAAGCCAATCACATCAGTGATGTCACAATGGCTTCATTATCCTTGGCTCACATAAGAATCAGAGTATGAATGGCCACAACCACTGACCCGCAAGCTTTGCTTTGAAGAATGCTGGTGTAGAAGGACTGAGGTTGAAATAGACACTAAAAAATGACATGGGATTATTTCCCGTGGTTATCCGCGGGGACGGGAACGGTGATGAATTTTGTCACCGTGTCATTCTCTAATACAAATCCGACTTAAGAACAGCTTTAAAAACGTAACCCGTTCTTAACCCGGGGACTGCCTGTATATTGTGAGGACAGTGAAGATGAGCGACACATCTGGAACCCGCTGCAGCACACAGTTTACGATATACTGCTTTACGTGCTAGCTGACTAGGGTTACCAAATGTCTGGATTTCCCCGAACATGTCCTCTTTTTTGAGGCCATGTCGGGGGTCCGAACGGCTTTTCAAAACCTGGCACTTTGTCTGGGTTATGAAAAGCTTGGAACAAATCACTGTTGGGCAGGAGGGCATCCACGCTTTATGAAAACTATATTGTTTCAGAGCCGACTTATTGTCTCAATGTGAATGAATGAAACAGAACCCTACACAGTATTTAAAAGACTCACGACCAATCAAGATTCAGCACATCTGTTATCCTGTTCGGCCAATCAAGTTACGTCGTACCTGCCAAGGTTAAGTCCCTGTGGCAGGAGAGAGAGATTAGTCAGCTGTTTTTAAGATGCACAACATTACAAATAGTTGAATTTTGATTGTTCGTGGGTCTTTTAAATACTGTGTTGGGCTCTGTCAATTTGAGGATACATCCCTGAAGCAGATTTCACAGTGAAACCCACTGTGTCAGAAGTACTGTCTGCAATTGTGTGAAATTAAATAATTTTATATGTATTTTGAAAAATCATTTTAAAAAGAATTTAATAAAGTTGTCAGAGGATTGGGTATCTGTCTAAACTTATGAAACATTTATTACATTGTGAAACAATGATTATGAAAATTATCGTAAGTGCAGCTGGTGGTGAGAATCTGACACATGTTTATTTAATATTATATGACAAAACTTTCAAGATTTAATAAAATAGTAGTGAGTAGTGACTGTGATACAATTTCAGTAGCGAAAAGGTTCTCAGGAGAGGTCTATATTGCTTTTTTGTTTTACTTTAATCCTGCCTTAACATTTTGAATTTCATATATTTTAGTGTCATACTAAAATCAGCATTTGCAGCAGAATACCTAAGAATGCCTAAATTAATTAACCCTCTCCTTTACAAAGCCGCGCTAGCGTTTTTACCACCGACCGCCATTGTAACAGCTCAAACGCTCATAGTGAGCATTGGAGCTGTTACCATGTCGGCTGGCGCTAAAAACGCTAGCATGGCTTTGTAAAGGAGGGGTCTATGCAGTGTGAGCACATGACAAAGGCCCAGAGTAAAGGGATTATGGCAGCGATTCCCAAACCTGGCCCTGGACGCACCCCAGCCAGTCAGGTTCTCAGGATATCCACACCAGGGTTACCGTGTGGCTCCAGAAAATGGAGGACGGATTGAGACATCCGGGTTTTACTTCCACTGAAAGCAATGGAAATAAGGAGGACAGATAGAGACAACTAGCAATTGAAAGCAATGGAAGTAAAACCCGGATATCTCAATCGGTCCTCCTTTTTCTGGAGCCATATGGTAACCTATGAATATCCATGAGGGAGATTTGCATGCACTGCCTCTACTGCGTGCATGTGTCTCATGAATATTCATGGTGGATATCCTGAAAACCTGACTGACTGGAGTGTCTCCAGGACTAGTTTTGGGAATTGCTAGAATATGGCGTACATATGAAAATCCCCAGGAAAGGATATAGGATTTGGTTAAGGTTACCAGATGTCCGGATTTTCCTGGACATGTCCTCAGGGTCGGGAAATTTCATGGCGACACCAGGAAATATTTCTTCACCGAGAGAGTGGTTGATCCTTGGAACGAGCACCCGGTGCAGGTGATCGAGGCAAACAGCGTGCAAGAATTTAAGAGCAAATGGGATGCCCATGTGGGATCCCTTAGAGGGTTAATCCAAGGGAACCTGTCACCAGGAGTGGGATCCCTAGGATAGTAGACTTGGGGGTGGGTCAGTAGAGTGGGCAGACCTGATGGACTATGGCCCTTATTTGCCGTCATCTTCTATGTTTCATTTTGAGGACATGTCCGGAAGTCCGGATGGCTTTTCAAAGCCCAGCATTTTGTCCGGGTTTTGAAAAGCCTCCTCAAATCGCGTTGGGCAGGGAGGAAGTCCGTGCATGCGGAATTAGTGTGTTACAGGGCGGAACTGGGTGAGCCTGGGGGGGGGGGCGGGTCTAGTGGTCCGGATTTTCCAATTGGAAAATCTGGCAACCCTATATTGGGTGGTACAGGGATCTCTCCCCCTATTCTTCCCATCACAAAATAAAAGCCTTTCCAGAATACCGCCTAATCTTCCCCCGCCCTCCTCTTTCAGGGCAAGAAAAATCCCCTTAGGATACCACCCAAATCCCTCTCTTCTCCAACGCAAGACAAAACTGAGTCAAACCCCCACACCTTCTGAATGGTCACTTGCTATTCTGAAGATCTCCTCCTCCCTCCCCTTCCCCCCAAATCTCCGCTAGCAGGAAGGAAAGGAGAGTTTGCCTGCTAGTACCTGGGCTGCATGTTCTACATTAAATGGCGCCACCTGCTGACATATCATTATATATCAAGTCATGCAAGTGACCCCAGGAGAAATTTTTTCTGTATCAATAAGGTGAAAAGGAGATTTGGAAAGGAGAAGAAAGGGGCTTGTATTGGAGCAGGTCCCGAGGGCACATCTTTCCCTGTGTTAACTGCCAGAGGTGCACGTAAAACTTTAGCAGCCAGATGACACCTTCCATGCTGATCCTCTCTCTCCCCCACCCCCCTTCTTTTCAGATCATGAGGACATGAGATCAGATGGATAATGATGATGATGAGCTAAGCCTACGATGCAAGGCTCTGGAGCTGGAGTCATGGTGTCAAGAGTCAGAAGCAACTTCTAATCTAATCTAATCTAATGCTTGACTTTATATACCGAATCATCATTCAAGGAAAGCTCGAGTTGGTTTACAATAGTTAAGTTATTGAATAAAAAAACCATAAAAGAATAAGACTAAGTTTGATTAAGTTAATTTTCAAAGTGTTTAGCAAATAAAGTAGTTTTTAGGGATTTGCGAAAAGGTTGAAGTGAGCCAGAATTCCTTAGTATCAGGTCAAAAGCGCGCCGGGACAAAGGCGCGCGCAGACAATTGAGCGCAGTGCGGAGGCGCACGCCGCAGAAAATTACTGTTTTTAGGGCTCTGACGGGGGGGCATGGGGGGGAACCCCCCCACTTTACTTAATAGAGATCGCGCTGCATTGTGGGGGCGTTGTGGGGGGTTTGGGGGGTTGTAACCCCCACATTTTACTGAAAACTTCACTTTTTCCCTGTTTTTAGGGAAAAAGTTAAGTTTACAGTAAAATGTGGAGGGTTACAACCCACCAAACCCCTCACAACGCCGGCGCGATCTCTATTAAGTAAACTGGGGGGGGCTCCCCAACAAAACCCCCCGTCGGAGCCCCTAAAAACTGTAATTTTCTTCGGCACGCGCTTCCGTCTTGCGCTCAATTGTCAGTGCGCGCCTTTGTCTTTCGCGGGGTTGTCTATGAACCGAATTCCTTAAAAGAAGTGGAAGGTCATTCCACAGTTGAGATAGCTTAAAAATCAGAGATTGACTGAAAAATGTAACTCCCTTAATCCCTTTTTTGGAAGGAACAGATAATTTGAATTGTTGATCACCTCTTGCAAAAGAAAATCTATAAACATTCCAGGATAGAGGAAGGAGAGGAGTAAAAATACCAAGTAAAATTTTAAAAACAACACTGGCACACTTAAATTGAACTCTAAAACAAACTGGGAGCCAATGAAGACTCTGAAGCAACGGCGTTACGTGATCAAATTTACGTTTCCCAAAAATCAATTTCGCAGCAGCGTGTTGCATTAATTGCAATCTATAGAGGCAAGTTTTTGGTAACACCAAGGTAATTGCAACTTCAACTTCATAATAAAAACATACAACTGTTTATTGCATATTTTTATATGACAGCACTCTTCACTTCATCGGAGGCAGGCAGCCCCCGCAGCAGTCCCGGCGTCCAGCGCGATGGAGGGGTCCTTTGAGGCTCTATAAAAACCATGACAGCATTTTTTTTGTTTGTTTATGTTCTTCATACTTCGAATAAATGTATTTTGTGGTCTTTTAGTCTTAATTTTGTACATAAAGTAATATCCTATGTTTCTGTAATTACGGTAATCAAATTTCTCTTAGATTTACTATACATAATGGGAATTGGAGATGAAGTTGGGATTGGAGAATAGAAAAATAGAGGAGACAGAGTCAACAGTTTGGTACGCTGACTCCACCCCCCTGGTACAATAGAGAGGGGAATGCTGGGTATAAGGAGAGAGATGAAGAGAAAAATTAAGTGCAATATGGCGCTGAAGCACTTGCCATCATTAAGAGGGCAAGAGGTGCCAACTTCAGTCTCCACACAAGGCACCAGACTGGTTGAGCGGCCCCCGAGGACTAACTCCCTCAGTAAAGATTAGGTAAATGCTACAGTCAAGCTAACGCAAAGTGAGAATGTGGCTTTTTTTGAAAGTATTGTCTTCCCGTGGTGGCTGTTTCATCTCACTGCTTCTATTTCCCTTTACATCGGTCTAGCCATTGTGGAATCCTTTTGTAAGACATCGTTTCATTATTAATTACTTTACAGCACTTCTGATGAGCAGCAACTTAAGAACTCTAGCTGTGAGCTTGGCTCTAATTGACAGTGATTTCATACATGAAAATAATTTGTGAGTAATGCAGTTCAATCGTGCGTCAATTTCCTTTAATGAAGATGGGCTTACTGCTCTCCACTGTCTTCACAGCAAATGTAATGGGCTCTTTTTCTGTTGGAAGCATTCCTCATTTACTTTAGCTCTAGATGTAGTGTCCGTCATTTTAAACCCCTCTGAGGTCAACCTTTGAGGTCAACCACACTCTACCTAATAGAGACCATTTTGCAAAAGAAAAGCAGTGGAGATCTGGGCACGTGGAGTGGTTGCCAACTCATGCAGCATCTTCTGATCATCACTTGGTAATTCTGCTTAGTATATTTGTGCTACCGGTTTGGGGGTGGGGAGTTATTAAGGTGCGGTAAAATCTGGGCTTTATCTGCACCTTAATTTTCCACAGGAGTGACTAACCCAGGGGTGGGCCACTCCAGTCCTCGAGGGTCAAAATCCAGTCGGGTTTTCAGGATTTCCCCAATGACTATGCATTGAAAGCAGTGCATGCAAATAGATCTCATACATATTCATTGGGGAAATCCTGAAAACCCGACTGGATTCCGGCCCTCGAGGACCGGAGTTGCCCACGTCGGGCAGGTTAGTCATTCCCACAGTGTGTGAATAATGCCTGCTTGCAATCAACCTCACAAGCAGCATCCTTCAAAGGGCCAGGGAATATTCGACTGCATCTTAAAGGGCTCTGAAGAATTTTCTTTTCAGAGATACCTTTGAGAACTGATCTGCTTGTCTCCTAAACCGTATGCCACACAAGTCACAATATTGAAATTTGCATCTCGGACTCCAAGCGGCTGTTTTTAGCCCTTTTTTGTTCATCTTTACTATAATGATTTGTAGTTCTATCCCTCCTTTCCTGAGCCTGATGTCAGTCTGCATATGTTCTTTTACCCCAGTTTTTATTATGGAACTCGCTTAGAAATTTTATAAGTGTTGTATCAAAATTTTTAATATAACTTGAAACTAATCAAACTGTTGATAACTGATAACTCCCCCCTCCCCACAATGGCCCCAGTCCTTTTCCCCCAGCCTGTCCCAAAGCCCATCCCCCACATCCTCCTGTAGGCCCAGTGACATCCCTACTCCTGAGCCTATCTTAATCAATCTCTGTCCCTAGTTGCTTCTGCCAGCACTAGATTCAAAATGATACCAGCAACCCTTAATGATAGTCTTATATGGCAGCTTAACCACGAGTGATAGTACCACAAGATTACTACTAGGGGTGGCTGGCACCAGAGATCCTGGAAGGAGGTCTTTAAGGAAAGAGCTGCCACCCTGCCCCAAGGTGCCAGCTGTAGGCTTACACCAGCCCCTTAAGAAGCTTCTGAGAGCCTCAGACCATACCTTTGTGGTTCAAAGCTTCTGGTACAGAAAATATAGAAACATAGAAGCATAGAAGATGACGGCAGATAAGGGCCATAGCCCATCAGGTCTGCCCACTCTACTGACCCACCCCCAAGTCTACTATCCTAGGGATCCCACTCCTGGTGGCAGGTTCCCTTGGCTTAACCCTCTAAGGGATCCCACATGGGCATCCCATTTGCTCTTAAATTCTTGCACGCTGTTTGCCTCGATCACCTGCACCAGGAGCTCGTTCCAAGGATCAATCGCTCTCGGTGAAGAAATATTTCCTGGTGTCGCCATGAAATTTCCCGCTCCTGAGTTTGAGCGGATGCCCTCTTGTGGCTGAGGGTCCTTTGAGAAAGAGAATCTCTTCTTCCATCTCGATACGGCCGGTAATATACTTAAACGTCTCAATCATGTCTCCTCTCTCCCTACGTTCCTCGAGTGAGTACAGCCGCAAATTTTTCAGCCTTTCCTCGTACGATAGATCCTTGAGCCCCGAGACCATCCTGGTGGCCATCCGTTGCACCGACTCTACTCTCAGCACATCTTTTCGGTAGTGTGGCCTCCAGAATTGCACACAGTATTCCAAATGAGGCCTCACCATGGTTCTGTATAATGGCATTATGACTTCAGGCTTCCGGCTGACGAAACTCCTGCGGATGCAACCTAACAACTGTCTTGTCTTAGATGAAGCCTTCTCCACATGATCAGCAGTTTTCATGTCTGCGCTGATGATCACTCCCAAGTCTCGTTCTGCTGAAGTTCTAGCTAAGGTCTCACCATTCAAGGTGTAAGTTCTGCACAGATTTCTGCTGCCGAGGTGCATGATCTTGCATTTCTTAGCATTGAAGCCCAGCTGCCAGGTCAAGGACCAAAGCTCCAACAAATGTAGGTCCTGTGTCATACTATCGGGTGAATTGCCATCTCTCACTATATTGCATAGTTTGGCGTTGTCAGCGAATAATGTTACCTTACCTTGAAGCCCCTGAGTTAGGTCACCTATGGATGTGTGGTATTTTTCCAGGAATAATGTGGCTTGTGGTATTTTCCACAAACCATGCTGTTTGAGTTACATAATGATGAGATGTTTTGCAAACTTATTTTAATGTGTGTTATGGTAATATAATCACACATTATTATTGCCCTTTAATAAGTTTTAACTGCCTTGGCCATAATCACACATCCATAAGAATCTTATGTCCCTCTTCGCAAACATCACTGAGGCGCAGATGCACTAAAGTCAGCGATCGTCTAAGCCAGGGATAGGCAATTCCAGTCCTCAAGAGCCGGAGCCAGGTCAGGTTTTCAAGATATCCACAATGAATATGTATGAGATGGATTTGCATGCACTGCCTTCTTGAGATGCAAATCTATCTCATGCATATTTATTGTGGATATCCTGAAAACCTGCCCTGGCTCTGGCTCTCGAGGACCGGAATTGCCTACCCCTGGTCTAAGCTACACTAGTTTTGACTGGTTTAGTGATGATCAGATTTGCCGACCCGATGCAAAAAACGGCTCACTGCATGGTTTTCTACATGATTGTTCATTCTCCGATCTGGCCATGCACATAAGGTCATAAATATTGAAATGCCTGTAAACTAGCAGAGCGAGTGATGCTCTAACATGGCTTCATGATGCACATAAAAAAGTGATCGCTTTTAGCGATCTGAAAAAAGCAACTGGTCAAAACCAGTTGCTTACCTGTCCTACTGATAGTTCAGCTCTGAAATTAATATATTTATAATATACCATATCTCTTTTTTTAATGGGTACAGATGCTGTGCGTGTGTTACACATGCACAATATTTGCCCCATTAAAAAAAAAATATGAACTGAGCTACCCCTCCCCCTATGATGACCTGCCGCATCCCTCCCCCCAACAACCATGGGTCCCCGAATTCCACAACAATGATGGACGCCCCTGTGACAGTGCTGCACCCATTCCCTCCTGCCTCAACAACCCCTTTGTGCATCTGGGCCACCTGGACCCCCCAACACTTCCCTGGCAGTGCCCCACACTCCCCTGACACCTCCCTACATGAAGATCACCCCTTCCACCAACCCACCAACAAGACCCCAAAAGACAGGTCTGGTGGGCTGGGAGGTCAGCTCAGGAAAACAACCCCATCCCCCCCTCCAGTTCAAGCAACTCCCCCAGCCCCTCCCCATACCTTGTTGTAGAAGCCAGCAAGAGGGATGCCCACTCCCTCTTGCCAGCAGGCCCACCTCTTCGAAATGGCAGGCCTTCTACTTCCCTGATTGGCCTGGATACCTTAAGCCCCTTCTATGGGATAGGCCTTAGGTACCCGGGCCAATCAGAATCATAGGTCCCTCCCTAGAAAATGACATAACATCCAAGATAATGAGAGCTAGAGTTGTCCAACAGAAAACACAAATGGCCTTCTTGTACCCCTGTGATAGATTATTCCACCTGCTGATAGCCTGCTGGTCGCTTACTGCTCAGGATCAGGGATGTGGCCAAAGCAAAAACTGTCAGCTCATTTTCAATTTGTTTAACTTATTATTATTATTATTATTATTTTTAAAGGTCTTTTTATTGAGCCCCTATGATGCTCGATACAACAACAAGTATTTACATGTCAATAAAATCATATGGGCTTCACAAATGTGAAAAAAGTTAACAAGTCCTATTTCTAGTAGTATAAACCCAAACAAATATCCTCAATCCAAACCCCAGCAAATTCCACACTACTAATACAAGAAAAGAGAAGGAGAAAAATAAAAACAAAAAAAATCCCTTTGTTACATCCTCCCCTTATGAATATTTGAATTGTGCTGGGCCATTAACTTCTGCTTTTCACAAATGAACCATATTTTAGTAATCCAATATTTGGCAGGTTGTTTGGGGTTTTTTTTTGTTGAAAGGAGAGGAGTTGTTTCACATATTTATTGTATCAAAACTTATTTAATCCATATTATAACTTTTAGTGTGCCCTAATCTACTTAATGAACATCTATTTATAGTTTAATGTGTTAAATCAATTTACAGTGCACACAATTTTTTTTTTTTTGAGGAAAGCTAATATGTGTACACCATATGTGTACTAACAAACGCATGTCCCTACTCAGAATCAATTTCAACTCACCAGATGGCTGCAGGTCATAAAAGACATCTTTTAAAAGAGTATTATTTTTGCTTCATTTCATGTATGGGGCTGTCGCCCACCTTCTCATAAAGAGAATGGAACTGTTAAATGCATGCACGCTATTATGTCCTGAATAAGAGCTTCAAAGAGAACTAATAAAACCGAGAATGAGACTGCCTGCCTTGAATAATATAATCCGGAGCTAATGAGTAATCCCAGCTGATTACCACTTGCTCTTTGTGGGATGTGCACATGGTACCATTTCAACTGGAAATCTTTCTTGTTGACTCTCGGTAGTAATCAGAAAGCTGCTTTCTCATCTCCTACAGAAAGAGCAAAATTGCTCGTCCCAGCCATTGCTATGCTGCCAGCATCTCTAAATCATCTCATTAATTGTTTGCTGTCTCCAGTTTATAGGTAATTAACTCTCAGGCCAGCACTATGGCAACAGCCCGGCCTACTCAAAAAGGCTGCAAGTCTGTGAGATTTGCTGTTCAACAAGTGCAAGACTGACTCATTTCCTTGTAGCGTTACTATGCAACTATAAAATGGGTTTGGGGATCTAGTAGAGAAAGAACACATCCTGAGCTTTGAATTCCGTTTTCTCCTTGCAGTAACCGAGGATGTAAAAAAAGTGATTGTAGTAGATATAAACTGTGATTCATGAATAACTTAAGGAGTTCATTTTTATCCCATGCTTTTTACTGCCAAAAAAGCTTTTCGAAGTGTTTTAGGTAACACATGAAAAAAATGAGAAATAAAAAATAAATAACTTGAATCTTTCGAAGCAATACAAGTCATAATACAACATTTAATTTTAAAAATGTATTAAAGTGTTAGAAGACAACATACAAAACTAATAGACAAGATTACTTGGCCCACTCAATCTGCCCGTTATGGTGCTGTTACAATTTTTGTCCAATAGGTATTATTTTTAAAAACATTAAAACCAGAATTTGATACTAGATAGTGCAAACACTTAACTTTATTGAGATGACCTACGAGTATCAAGGGGCCAAACACACATTAAACACACCAGCTGTGTACCTTTTTGGAAATTCTTTAACCCCAAGAGCTAAGTTTCCAGGAAAAAGGTTCATCAAGTTTCAAGTTTATTGAGTTTTTAATATACCGACCATCAACAGGTATCTGGCCGGTTTACAATAAAATTATAAAAAAGAAAAGAGTCATAAATATAAAAAGCAGTTGGGTGAACATCAAAAACATAACTTGACTAACATGAAAGTGAGGATAAAGGGGAAAGGAGGGGGAAAGTTACATATTTTGGAGAAGAATGGGAGAAAACATATTGGAAAGGGTCGTTTTTTTAAAGCGGTTGGTTAAATAAATTAGAATCAGCGGAGTGAAGGAGAGAAGAAAATAAAAAAAATTAAAAAAAAAAAACCCAAAGAAGGGAAATAGAGAGGAAGAAAAGAAGAAAAGGAAGAAGGCTTTAAGGATAGGCGAAAGCGTCACGAAATAAGAACGTCTTCAGGTTAGTCTTGAATTTATCTAAATGTTGTTCTTCTCTAAGTTGTTGTGGTAGGGCATTCCATAATATAGGGGCGACAACTGTAAAATTTATTTTCCGGGTATAGTAAAACTCTTTTACGGAAGGAATTCGTAAAAGTTTTTGGTCTGTTGACCTCAAGGCACGTGAGGAACATTGAGGAATGATGACCTTGTTGCAGAGCAGTGGTTAATGATGTCGACATGTAATCCCTTACCCAGGGGCAATGCAAGGGTTTCAGGTTCTGTAGGCAAACCCTTTGGGCTAGATTCACTAAGTAAACCGATCGTGTACCGATCGGTTTGCGACCCCTTTGTGACCCCGACCCGATTCACTAACTTTGTGGTCAATCCGATTCCGGTCTGTGCATGCAAATGAGGGTAAACGGCATGCAAAGTAGGAAGGACATGATTCACTAAACTTTTCCAGGAACACCCACTGGGCTGGCCGATATAAAAAGGAGTGACTGGTGGGGACTAATCAATCACGACCTTTCCTGCTCTCTGCCGACTTCTCCTGCCTTTCAGCCCCAACTTCTCCTGCCTTGCCGCCCGACTTCTCCTGCCCCGATTCTCCTCTCTCTGCCCTGCGCCCCAAATCTCAAGTCTTGCCGCCCTGACTCTCCTGCCCTTCCCTCACAGTGCGAGCCCGTGGTTTTAACCCGTGGGTTTAAAGCGGGTTAAAACCACGGGCTCACAGGGGGTCACGTGATGGCAGGAACCTGAACAGATGCCTGAACGCGGAGCTCCGTCCTCCCTACACCATTCGGCTCCCCGATCGCCTGCCGCCGCCGGTAATTTATTGATTTTTTGCGGCTCCTGCACTTCCGGGTTCGCTCCCGCCGGTCTGAAGAGCGTTCGACGCGTGACTCACGGTGGTGGCGCGGGGGATGCCGACAAGAGCGTCGAAGGCCCCAAAAAGCAGCGTGGCGCCGATACTTAAAATGGCGGGGACCCAAACGGAGGTGACGGAGATGCCGGCGGAACGCACCTCGGATGAAGTGCTACAGGTATCCATGCGGAACTTATCCCAACTACTGGACGACAAGCTGACTAAGCTGCATGCTTCAATGGACGAGATTAAGGATGTGCTGGCTGGACACGCGACGCAGATTCACCAGGTGGAGGAACGTGTTTCGGCGCAGGAAGACAGAGCCGTGGTCGCGGATAGCAGGATTGATTCCTTGGAGACCCGAGTATGTCAACTGCTCGAGAGAGTGGAGGACCAGGAGAACAGGGCCCGCAGAAAGAACCTGCGTCTGATAGGGCTCCCGGAGTCAGTGAAAGATTCTGACCTTCTCCACATGGTGGAAAGATGGCTGCCGAAGGAGCTGGGTCTGGCGGAGCAGGCTGGCCCTGTAGTGGTAGAGCGGGTCCATCGTGTTGGTCAACGTCGCGATGGAGACGGGCCGGGCCGCCCGAGGCCGGTGCTGGCCAGATTCCATAATTATGCAATCAAAGCGCGCCTGTTGGACCTGTTCAAGAAAACCAGATCTCTGTCCTATGAGGGGGCCAAGCTTATGCTATTTCAAGATTTCTCCAGCAAAGTTGCGGAGCAGCGCAGGGCCCTTACGCCGTATTGCTCACAGCTGGTCACGAGGGGAATAAGATTTGCATTTCTTTACCCTGCTAAGGTGAGACTGACTCATGAAAATCGGACTGTCACTCTGAGCACGGCGGACGATTTGAAAAAGTTCCTCGAGAAGCTGCCGGCACCTTAGGAGTGCTGCTGGGCGCCGGCCGTGAGATTTCTGGTGGTTTTTCTTCTATCGAGCTGTTTTGGTCATCCGACAGTGTGGTGTTGATCCTGTTCTACCCGGGGACGCTGGGGGCATTTGCTTTGCCTCCGCCTGTGTGAACTGCTTGCGTGGCACGACTCCAGTCTATACAGTCTCCTTGAGTTAATAGAAGCCATGCTGCCTTGACTTCCATCGGGAGAAGGGGACCTGCACGGCAAGGATTTCTGGCCTCTGGATACTTGGTTTGAGAGTATGATGAACGCCTGTCTGAGAGTTTTGCCAGTTTGATGATTATGTAGTTCTTTTTGCACTGTTTTGCTGTGTTTTCCTTATACCTGGGCGTTTTAGCCCTTTGGAGTTTTTGTGAGGGTTCTTACTCTAGCGTCCAGTTGGGAGGCTGGGTGGTGGATTGGGGGGACGAGAGTGTTCGTGTGAGAAGGGAGAGAGTGGGATGGAGGTGGTGCTGGGGTGTTGGATGTGTGTGTGGGGATTGATTGGTTTGAAAATGGTTGAGATGCGAGGGGAAACTGGGGGTAGGGTTGGGGGGACGAAAGAAGTCGGGATCGGGGTGGGAGGAGGGTTTTGGTGGGGCGGGGGTGGGGGGTGGAATGCACCTGGGGGTCTCTGATCGGTAAAGTAATGACAATTCAGTGGGTGGCGAGCTGGTTTGGCTGGGAGACCGGCGCTGCTGCCCCACAGGCCGGTTGTCTTTGGGGAGACTTACTTCTTACCAACTGCTCTTGTGAGTTCTGTTAAGATTGCCAGCTTCAATAGTGATGGCTTGCACTCCCCGGTGAAGCGCAGCAAATTACTTCAATACTGTAAGAACTTAAAAGTAGATGTTTTAATGCTGCCGGAGACTCACCTCAGCGTGTCAGAACATATTAAATTAAAGAGAGACTGGGTAGGAGAAGTTGCTTTTGCTTCCTATAACTCCAGACAGCGAGGTGTTGCTCTCCTCTTCCATAAAAAGCATCCCTGTAGTATGCACAAAGTGATCCAGGACCCCGAGGGGCGATATGTGATATGGGCAGGAGTTTTCCTGGGGAAAAAGTATGTGTTTTGTTCTCTTTATGCACCTAATGTATACTCTCATAGATTTTTTTCTGTATTAGTAGCGGCTCTGATGCCTTTTTCTGAATACCAATTGGTCTTAGGTGGGGATTTTAACATGACTGCAGACCCACTTGTTGATTGCAGGCCGCCTAAGCCTCGATTGAAAGGGGGTGACCACAAGGGGGTGAATTTTGTGATGCAACAACTGGGTCTGATTGATGTATGGCGCACACTGCATCCTACTGAATCTGATTTCACTTTTCACTCTCAAGTTCATGATGTTCACAGTCGCTTGGACTATCTGCTGGTGGCTCCTTCTCTGCTGGCGGGTATTCCACGAGTGGTGATTGAAGATGGTGTTTTGTCAGATCACCACTTGGTTTGGCTGGAACTCATTGATAGGCCGGGGTCACAGGGGTCGACTATTAGTTGGCGTATGAATCCCACGCTCTATGAAGATGCTGAGTTTAAGGATTTCCTGGAACAACAATGGGATTTCTTTGTGAACGAAAACCCTGCTTCTGATGTATCTGAAGTGGTGTTTTGGGAGGCAAGCAAGGAGGTCTTGCGTGGTAAAATTATTGAGTATACTACCCGCAAGCGCAGAGCCCAAGATAAGACACTGTTGGACTTGGTACAACGTTTGGCCGCGCTGCGTGGGAGTTTACATGCTCCGGGTGCCACGTCAGCTCGATCTCAATATTTTGACCTACGTAGACAAATTAATGATTTATTGGCAGATAGAGCCCTTAGAGATATCAAAATGTATAAATATCGCCTACATCGCTGGGGCAACAAAGCGGGTAAACTGCTTGCTTCTTTGGTAACCTCAAGGGCTCCGAAGCGTATTATTTCAAAGATTCGGGCGCCTGATGGTAGAGAGGTAACTGCCCAAGCAGGGATACAGCAGAGTTTTGTTAATTACTATAGGGCTCTATATGACCGGGGGACTTGTGACACTGCACAGAGGACGACTTTCTTTCAGGACCTACAGATTCCGTCCTTGGGACATGAGCAGCGAGAGTTATTAAATGCCCCGGTGCGAGGGTTGGAAATTCAACAAGCTATTCGGGCCCTAAAATTGGCTAAAGCCCCTGGGCCTGATGGGCTGGGTTCTGAATATTATAAGTTGTTGGGGGCACGTGTGGTGGGCCCATTTCAAGCCCTATGTGGGGCTCTTTGCAGAGGCGACCTGCCTCCACATAGACTAACTCACGCTAATATTGTGGTTCTACCGAAACTGGGTCGGGCGGAAGATCAGCTGGGATCCTATAGATCTATTTCTCTGCTCAATCAAGATATCAAGTTGTTTGCTACTATTATGGCAGCTCGCCTGGGTCGGGTTTTGCCCAGCTTGGTTCATTCGGACCAGGCAGGTTTTGTGCCAGGCCGCTATTCATCTGCTAACGTGTTGAGGGCGCTTTCGGTGCTGCAGAATCCTGGACTTGTTGGGCAACACCCGGGACAGAAGAACGCTCTTATAGTTAGCCTAGACGCGGAAAAGGCGTTCGATAAAGTGTTATGGGATTATCTTTTTGGGGTTCTTCCTCAGTTCGGCATTCTGGGGAGCTTTCTGACTGGGATTCGATCATTATACGCTCATCCTACGGCCTAGATTCTGATCAACGGGGAGCTTACCTCCTCTTTTGAACTCGAGAGGGGGATGCGCCAGGGCTGTCCCCTCTCCCCGATGCTCTTTGTCTTGGCGCTAGAGCCACTTGCGGCTAAGCTACGTCAGAGTCCCAATGTGCGTGGTATTCGGTTGGGTTCCCAGGAATTTAAAATTAATTAATTTGTTTGCGGATGATATGCTCATCTTTCTGGGAGACGCTGAAGTGGGGGTTCCTCGATTAATAGATCTTATACAGAGATTTGGAGCTTTTTCTGGGTTGCGCATTAACTTTGATAAGTCGGAGGCTCTGGCGATCCGCCCCCCATGTGCTCTGTGGCATGATTCTTCCTTTCCCCTGCAATGGTCTAAGGGTACGCTCAAATATCTGGGAATATATCTGCATGCGGACCCGGGGGTGGTTTACCGGAAAAACGTACTTGATAAATTAGATGCAGTCCGAGCTTTGTGTAAGCGGTGGATGGAATTTCCCCTCTCATTCCTGGGGCGCGTTGCCCTTATTAAAATGGTCCTCTTGCCGAAGCTCCTGTACCCTCTACAAATGGTGCCCCTTTGGATCAAACAGAAAGATGTGCAGGCTTATAGGGGGGTTGTTTCGTCCTTTATATGGTGCTCCCGCCGGGCGAAAATTGGCTATAACAAACTGATTAGGGGGCGCGAGCAAGGAGGTGTGAACTTGCCCGATTTGCGTCTTTATAATGTTGCTGCTTTGTTGAGATGGGTGCATGAATTATGTACGGGTGTTGACAGGTTTGCTCCGGCTGGATTCTGGTACCTTTTGTCAGCTCCGGTGTCAGTTTTTAACCTCCTGTGGCATGGGGCGGGACCCTGCCCTTCTTTGCTTCGACCCTTGCGAATGGCCTGGTGCTGGTGGCGGTCTTCATTGGGGGGAGCGGTGGGACCTTCGCCTTTCACGGAATTGGTGGGCAACCCTAAGTTTCCTGCTGGATCGTTACATGCATTTTTTGCTTCGGTTCGGACGTCTGGGTATCGTTTTGTGGGGCAGGTTGCTGAAGTTGAGTCGGGATCGGTTCCCTCTTTTCTGGCATGCCGGGACCGCTGGGGTTGGACCGCAGGGTCTCTGTTTGCATACTTGCAGCTGCGTAGCTATTGTTTGGCGCTTCGTTCACCAGAGGGCAGCTTACCCACTTTCACTTCCCTGGATCAACAGTTTTTGTCCGCCCCATCTGAATTCAACACGCTCTCGGAGTGGTATAAAGTGGGGAGGGAAAGACGGTCTAGTAGGTTTCTTGATGCTATGGCAACGGATTGGACTCTAGCTTTGGGAGAGCAGGTTACTGCCGATGAATTAGTTCTGTGTTTTCAGGAATGTGCCTCTGCCTCCCCTAATGTGAGTCTAGGGGAAGTACATCTGCAGATTCTGCACCAATCTTATTTAACGAGATGTAAGGGGCGACAGACGGGGTTATGGCTTGATGACTGCTGCCCCCGTTGCCCGGCTCGCCGGGACACCTTGGTACATCACTTTTTGGAATGTTCACATGTAGGGTCCTTGTGGATATTTGTGCTTCGGGAGCTGGAGAAAGTTATAGGATTATCTATAGACTGGTCTTATAAGACGTTGCTGTTGGGTGTCACAAGTCCCCTGGTGGAAGCAGGTGTTGGCGAGCCTGGAAGGTGCTTTCTTTTAGTGGCCTTAGGAATCACAAAGAAACTAATTCTTCGCTACTGGATTGGCACCACGCGGCCAACAGTCCAACAGTGGCGGGCCAATATGTCTTTGATGGCTGGTTGGGAGCGACAGCACCGCCGGGGTGTTGCGAGCTGGAAATCTAGGACCTATTTGGATTATTGGAGTTCCTTTTAGTGCTGGTTAGAGATCATGGGTGCTGGGGGTGGGGGGGGTTGGGTTGGAAGGGGTGGGTTTCACTTAAAATTGGATCTGCATGGGAGCTGATATGTTGTGGATTTGTCTATGTTTATTTCCTTTTTACATGTACCTTTGACTTTTGTACATGATGTCTTTCTTGGATGGTTGCATTTTGTATTTTCTCGTATGCATTGATCCTTTAATAAACACATTTTCAAAAAAAAAACAAACCACGGGCTCACAAAGTAGAAAAAAAAACAGAAAAAAAGCAGCTCGCAGCTCTGTAAGCATGTGCAGCCCATTTACAGATGGTCTACACATGTTTCAGGCTCACTCAATCGATCCGTGTGGTTGGTGGGGGGGCATTCCTCCGATCGCCCCAATTTGCATGCTGGCCTTTAGTGAATTCGTCAATTTGCCTGCAATTGCCCACGGATCGGAAACGGATCGAAGGTTAGTGAATCTAGCCCTTAGTCCTTTTCCCCAGCTCCTCCCATCCCCCTCCTAGATTCTGATGTTTAACCTCAAATATCAGGATCTTACTAATAGTCCTTTAAAGCCACATGTGGACAATCTGGACATAAATATTGTGTTCTTATATATAGACTAGTCTTTAAGCCCGTTACATTAACGGGTGCTAGAGATTCCTCGGCTTCCTTCCCCTCCCTTTCCCCTTCCCGTCCCGTCAACCCCCTTGTTTCCCTTTGCACAGTCTCCCTGCTTCATCCGCTCCTTCTCCTGCGCGGGCCACAAGAGCAGAGAGGACTGGGCAGAGGGGGCTGCCAGCCGGGACCAGCGGAGAGGAGCTAGGCGGCTGGAGGAGTAGCAGCAGCCGCTGCCGATTGCAGCCTCCGTCCCGCCTTCGCCTCCCTGGATTTGCTAGAGCGGCCTGCAAGGTTCACTACAGTGGCTTTGAAGAGGACCGGCAGTGGGAGGGAGAAGTCGCTGGCACTTGCGCGATAGCGCAGGCGCTGTGAGCACTGGCACGTGAGCTCACGCCACCAGGACTCACGGATTTTCGACAGCGTATGCGCGCTTAGCCTTTTATTATTATGGATTTAAGGACCCTTTTAATAAACCATATAAAGTGCTATTTATTGTGCGTTTAACTTGGAAAACAAGGCTTACCGTAAGATGCATTAAAGCGTTTTGCAGTAATATGCAAATCACATATTATTTACTTTTTATAATTTGGGGGGGAGGGGAAAGAGGCGTGTCATGGGCAGGGATTGGGTGTGGAAGTGTTAGCCAGTTAATGTACTGACAACAGCAAACGCGATGACATGCAATTTTACAGAATCATGACGATCTTCATGTCATTTAGACGTGAGAATTTGCACCATGTTTTACTTGCTGTAAATCCTCACGCCCAAAGCTGGACACTGATCCCGGCACCAAATGCTATTCTATAAATGGTGGCCAACTCTGAGCGCCTTTTATAGAATAGCGCTTGGCGTGATATTTTATCCGTACTGATTTTTCAGTGCCATGCATAAAATTTTGGTCTTAGTGGATAATAAGCCACTTCGACTTCTCAGTATGAATGCAATTACCAAACCATTTCTGGTTACAAAGGAAAAGTTTGCATTAGTCCTGGGTTTTGACCCTGGATGGACACTTATGCTTACACTTAACGGGGGGAAAAAAAAATCAAAGCTGCATGGGCATGCATAATTACAAAATAGACAAACACAGGACTATAACCTGTTCCAGCAAATAAGCAAAGACAGAGACTGTCTGCAGATCCTCCGCAGATTTGTTTCTAAATTCGACTTGGCCACATAGATTGGCATCTCACCCTCTTCTGTTCCCTTAACCAGCAATAATAGTTTCTTGCTCTTCCTCCCCTCCCACCTCCAGCTCAGCCCATCGCCCACCTCAAATATGTGAGCAATAAAACAATTCTGGCAGTGCGCTTAATTGAAATCTATCCTATCTTCCTCCTTTTGCAGCCTGTAACAGAAGTAGGCACCATATGGCAACACAAAGATGTGGGCAAGAGGCAGCGCTCAAATGCTTACAGAGTGGCTGCTTGGCTGAACTCCAGACGTGCAGGGCAGGATTAATTCATCGAGGGCCCCTAGGCACACAAGTACACTGGGCCCTCTGCCCTGCCCCACCCCACCATGCGCCCAGGCGGAAACAGGAAGCTGCGTCAGAGGGAAGCTTTGGGCAAGCAGCACCGCTTGCACAATTACAGTTCCCGTTGCCTTTCTTACCCGCGTTGCTTGCTTGTCTTACTTTCCATCGATTGGGGGGAGGGCTGCGTTGCTGATCGGGCGGGGGGGGGGCATTGCCGATCGATGCTGGAGGGGCCCATCGCCATTTGGAAAAAACAATGTTGATGCCCTCCTTCATCGGGCCCCCCTGACCATTTCGGACCATAGCCACGTGCCTACTTGGCCTATTGGTTAATCCTGCCCTGCGTAGGTGCTCTTTTACTAATGGGTTTAGCGCAGTGGTCTCAAACTCAAACCCTTTGCAGGGCCACATTTTGGATTTGTAGGTACTTGGAGGGCCTCAGAAAAAATAGTTAATGTCTTATTAAAGGAATGACAATTTTGCTTGAGGTAAAACTCTTTATAGTTTATAAATTTTTCCTTTTGGCTAATTCTTAATAATAATATTGTAATTTATAGCTAAAGAGACATATGATCAAGAAACTGTTTTATTTTACTTTTGTGATTATGATAAACACACTGAGGGCCTCAAAATAGTACCTGGCGGGCCGCGACTTTGAGACCACTGGTTTAGCGTGTATACTAACAATTCATGCACACCGAGAACCTGATCCTATAAACAGTGCTATACATTGTACATGCAAGAGACGGTCCCTGCTTGGAAGAGCTTACAATCTATTTATGACAGACACATGGGGGTGGGGTGGGGTGGGGGGGCTTATGGTGGTAGGGAACTATTAAGGCAGGGGTAGGGAAAGCCGTATTTCAGTCGGGTTTTTAGGATTTCCCCAATGAATATGCATGAGATCTATTTGCTTGCACTGCTTTCAATGCATATTCATTGGGGAAATCCTGAAAACCCTACTGGAATACGGCTCATGAGGACCGGAGTTCCCTACCCCTGTATTAAGGGAATGACAGACAGATACGTCGGTTGGGTCTGTGTTTAAATGCAGCTTCAAATAAGTGGGTTTTTAGTCTGGCTTTGAATACCGCGAGAGACGGAGCCTGACGTAGCGAGCCAGGCAGGTTGTTCTGAGCAAGTGGCGCAGCAAGGCAGAAAGGACGGAGACGGGAGCTGGCGGTAGAGGAGAAGGGTACAAAGAGGAGGGACTTGTCTGACGAGTGAAGAAATAATTTTATATGGACTTAGGCACCGATAGGGTTTCATGGCTTAAATATTGGCACCTAAGTTACATGAGTTCCAGTGCCTGAGTCTAATTTAGGCACCTGCACACACAACACGCTCATGATCCATCCAAAACCATGCCCACCTTCTGATAAGCGCCTTAGACTAAGCACCTACCTGAAAGTGGTAGGTGCCTACCATCCAATTAATTTTAATTTTTGCCAATTATGAGTTGCTAATTACTTGTTATCAGCACCGATTAAGCTTTTCATAACTTTTCATAACTTTCATAACTTTTCATAACTTTGGTGCCTAGATCAGCTAGGCCGTTGGGAGATGACCCGGTACATAAATTGAAGACTGGATTACATTAAGTATCAAAGAATTGACGACAATCCAGCTTTTTTATTTTCTTTTATGCTCAAGTTCAAGTTTATTAAGATTTGTTATCTACGCAATATCATATATTTCAATGCATATAACAATTTAAAAAATAAAAATAAAAAAGGGGGAGGACAAAACAAGACATTACATACAAATTATATACGTTCTAATACAAACTGGTACAAAAGGCAAGGGGGATGAACTACAATCTTTAAAGAAAGAAAAAGAAACATTTAGGGTAGAACACATATGGTGGGAGCACATAAGAAGAAAATAAAGTAAAATAAAGAATAATTTGGCGACCTACTCATAAGATTCATTAAGGTCTAAAGATTTAGTACTTGGTAAGTTATGCTGTCTATGTTTTGAATGCATCCTTGTACAGAAAGCTTTTTAATGAGCACTTGAATTTTTCTAAGGAAGGCACTTAGACAATCAGTGAGACAAGTCGTCCAAGTGCCGATAATCGAACCAGGTTTTAGACGTTTCTAAAAATGACTTAGGACTTCACAGTTCTGCAGTACGCCCAGAGCTAAAAAGGGGCATTTCAGGAGGAGTGATGAGGACGGGATTTGGGCGGGATGTGGGCCATCCTAGATTTAGTCGTACTGCATGTATAACCGAAAGTTTAACAACACTGCCTAGACCAGGGGTCTGCAACCTTTAAGACATAAAGAGCCACTTGGACCCGTTTTCGAAAAGAAAAAAAAAACTTGGAGCCGCAAAACCATTATAAAACAAATCTAACACTGCATATATTGTTTCTTATCTTAATGCTATATACAGGATCACTAAATTGAAAATAAAATCATTTTTCCTACCTTTGCTATTTGGTGATTTCATGAGTCTCTGGTTGCACTTTCTTCTTCTGACTGTGCATCCAATCTTTCTTCCTTTCTTTCAGCCTCCTGTATGTTTCCTCTCCTCCAGACCTCATTCTCTCCCCCAACTTTTTCTTTCTGTCTCCCTGTTCCCCCTTCTTTCTGTCTCCGTGCCGTCCCCCAAGCCACTCGGTTTGCTGCCACCGCAATCGGGGAACAGCCCCCAAGCCACCACCGTCCCAAGCTTTCCCTGCAGAAGTGTTGCGCTGACCAGCATTCCGCTCCATGACGTCAATTCTGACGTAGGAGAGGAAGTTCCGGACCAACAAGGCATTTCTCCTCATTCCATCCAGCCTGAGCCCCATCTCTCCTTGATCCAGCATTTCCCTTCTGTGTCTGTCAGAATTACCATTCCACCTATTTTCCAGCATCACCCTTCTTTGTGTCCATCTCACCTATATCCCTATCTCACCACTTTTTCAGAATCTTCATTTGTCTCTGTCCTTATCTTTACGCCATGTTCACCATTTGCCCTTTCAATGTCTTTATCTCCCCCCACACACTTTTTCAGCATTACTTCTATGTCTCTATTTCACCTCCTCTTCATGTCCCCTCTGTATCTCTATCCTTATTCAGTAGGTCCTGCTTACCCTTTCTCTTCTTTGTGTCACTATCTCCATTTTCAGCTTCCCCCCCTTTTCCTTTGTTACTGCACCCTGTAGCCAGAATCTTTCCACCCTCCCTCCACTCCGGCCCAGCCCAGTATGAAATATTTCCTTTTGTTTCCCTCCCCTCTCTCTTTCTCTCTCTCTTCTGCTCCCTCACCCACGAGTCCTGCATCTGGCCCTCTCCCTTCTACCTGCACCTGGCAACACCCCCCTGCTCCGCGGCTCTCTTCAGCAACTCGTCAGCAGCGGTGATCAAGACAAGCTGCCGACATCGAGGCCTTCCCTCTATGAGTCCCGCCTTTGTGGAAAAAGGAAGTTGAAACAAGCGGGACTCGCAGAGGGTAGGCCCCGACGTCAGAAGCTTGTGTCGATCGCTGCTGCTGAGTTGCTGAAGAGAGCCGCGGAGCAGGGGATGTGGCCGGAAGCAGGTAGAAGGGAGAGGGAGATAGGAAGGCTGTAGATCTCCGGAGCATGACACCGACCCCGGCCAGGATGATTTCTTTTTCAGGCGTGCAGCTCACAAGTCCGGCGTCGCGGCGGGAAATAGCCATGCTGAGCAGTGAGCTCAGCACTACACAGATGAAAGCCTTGCTTGCTGATTGGTCCGGCGGCACGGCGGGGCGGGGCCGCCGGACCAATCAGCAAGCAAGGCTTTCATCTGTGTATGTGCTGAGCTCACTGCTCAGCATGGCTATTTCCCGCCGCGACGCCGGACTTGTAACTGCATGCCTGCGTGACACACTACCGGAGCCGCAGCAAAGGTGGAAAAGAGCCGCATGCGGCTCTGGAGCCGCAGGTTGCCGACCCCCGGCCTAGACGGAACTTGGACGTTGTGACTTAGGCCCTGTAAAACCAGGTCTAAGTCGTAAGAAGGTATCCAAAGTGACCGGATAACCACTGCAGGACAAAGTACAGACCCCTATACACTCCCCCAGGGATCACTGACCCCCCCCCTCCAATGCCATAAAAATCGTAATAACAACTTTACATATCTGCATCCAGAATATCAGCACCTGACAGCTTGGCACAGGAAAGCCTAATAGAGCTGCAAAGAGATGGCTTAAGTGGTCTGGGGTGTGGGCTAGCGAGCCATGGAAAGGAAGACCCAGGCCCATAAGCCACTCTAACCACTGCATGCATGGTGAAACATGTGCACCCCCCAAAACTCTTATGTAAGTGGCACCTGCAGCCATAAGGGCTATTGGGGTGGTAGACAGGTGGGTCTAGTCAGTTCTGGGAGGTGTTTTGGGGGGCTCACTATGACCTATAAAGTTGTTGTGGTGAGATGTGTATGTGGCACCCTTTTTGTGAAGTTCACAGCAGTGCCCTGTAAGGTACCCCACTACTCTGGTGCAATGTTTGGGTGTCCAGTCCATCACTTTTGCTGACCCCGCCCCACGTCCAAAAGGTCTTTTTCTAGGCATTTTTGACTTGGACAAATTTTGGGACGAAAATGGGGTATAAAGATAGACAACTTAGCAGTCTGGACAATCAGATGGCTGGATGTACAGTTAGACGATTTTCGGGAAAAAACAACATGCTGGACGTATTTTTCGAGCATCAATTACAATCCTAATCAAAGCATGAAGGGGGCATATGTATATGCTGCGATTTCTGGAGGGCGAAATACTCACATGGATTAAAAACTAGCTGGCAGATAGGAAACAGAGAGTGGGAGTAAATGGACAATACTCGGACTGGAAAAGTATCACCAGTGGAGTGCCGCAGGGTTCAGTGCTTGGGTCCGATCTGGAAACTGGTACGATGAGTGAGGTGATTAAATTTGCAGATGATACTAAGTTATTCAGAGTAGTGAAGACGCAGGAGGATTGCGAAGATCTGCAACATGACATAAACACACTCAAGAAATGGGCCGCAACATGGCAAATGAGGTTCAACGTGGATAAGTGTAAGGTGATGCATGTCGGTAACAAAAATCTTATACACGAATACAGGATGTCCAGGGCAGTAAGAGACTTCGGAGTACTGGTCGATGAAACCATCTGCACAATGTGCGGCGGCTGCGAAAAGGGCGAACAGAATGCTTGGAATGATTAAGAAAGGGATCACGAACAGATCGGAGAAGGTTATCATGCTGCTGTACCGGGCCATGGTACGCCCTCACCTGGAATACTGTGTCTAGCACTGGTCGCTGTACATGAAGAAGGACACGGTACTATTCGAAAGGGTCCAGAGAAGAGTGACTAAAATGGTTAAGGGGCTGGAGGAGTTGCCGTACAGCGTCGAGATTAGAGAGTTGCGCGGGGACAGAAATCCCACCCGTCCCCACCCGTCCCCGCCAAAGTCCCACCCGTCCCCACCCGTCCCCGTGAGGAATCCCACCCGTCCCCACTCGTCCCCGTGAGGATTCCCTCCGTCCCCACCCGTCCCCGCGAGGAATCCCCTCCGTCCCCACCCGTCCCCGCGAGGAATCCCCTCCGTCCCCGCCCGTCCCTATAAACTTCAGAAATAGTTATTTCATTTAATTATGCTACTGAATTAAAGGCTCTGGTAGAAACCCATTTACAAATAAGCAAAAAGACTTTATTAATTTGAAAATATTAATTGGGAAGAATACATACTTTGCAAATGGGTTTCTACCAGAGCCTCTAATGTTTATAAATTTTTATCAACACAACTAATATACTACTTTATCCTGAAGCAAAATAAAAAAAAAGAAATATAATTATTTTCCTACCTTTGTTGCCTGGTTTCTGCTTTCCTCATGTTCTCATTCAATTCCTTCCATCCACTGTCTCTCTTCCTTCTGCATCTTCCATTTGCTCTGTTACTGTGCCTCTCCCTTTCTTCCCCCTTCCAAATTGGTCTGGCACCCATCTTCTTCTCTCCGCTCCCCCCATAGTCTGGCATCTGTCTTCTTCCCTGCCAGCGTCTTCTCCCTACTCTCTCTTCCCCATTTCCTTTCAGCGTCCTTCTCCCCCCATCTTCCCCATGTCCTGTCAGCGTCCTTCTCCCCCCTCTGTCTTCCCCATGGCCTTTCAGTGTCCTTCTCCACCCCCCCCGTCTTCCCCATGTCCTTTCAGCGTCCTTCTCCACCCCTTTGTCTTCCCCATGTGCTTTCAGCATCCTTCTCCCCCCTCTGTCTTCCACAAGTGCTTTCAGAGTCCTCCCCCCCGCCCTTCCCATGGCCTTTCAGCGTCCTTCTCCACCCCTTTGTATTCCCCATGTGCTTTCAGCGTCCTTCTCCCTCCTCTGTCTTCAAGTGCTTTCAGAGTCCTTCCCCCCCCTCCCGTCTTCCCCATGGCCTTTCAGCGTCCTTCTCCCCACTCCTTCTCTACCGCCCCGGGTGCAGCACAGCCGGCCAGGTCCCCTTACTTTTGTGGCACTTCCCCGACCGACTGACAACAGCCCCGGTCCGACAAACCTCCCTGCCCTTAACTGCGAATCTAAATTACCTTATTACAGCTGCTGTAAGAAGATAATTTAGATTCGCGGCTACAGGGCAGGGAGGATTGTCGGACCGGGGCTGTTGTCGGTCGGTCGGGGAAGTGCCACAAAAGTAAGGGGACCTGGCCGGCTGTGCTGCAACCGGGGCGGGGTGTGGCGGGGCGGACCGCCCCCTCCCTTGGTAGCCACTCGAACCGCGAGGCTACTCTACTCCTTACCTGCACTGCCTGCAGCACAGAGCCAAACGGAAGTCTTCCCGACGTCAGCGCTGACGTCGGAAGGAGGGAGGGCTTTGTTTAAGCCCTCCCTCCCCTCCGACGTCAGCGCTGACGTCGGGAAGACTTCCGTTCGGCTCTGTGCTGCAAGCAGAGAAGGTAGGGAGAAGAGCCGCGCGACTGAGTACATCCAGCCCCGCAGGAACCCCGCGACCCTCGGAGGCGTCCCCACGGGATCCCCGTGACCCTAGGGGGCATCCCCACGGGATCCCCGCGACCCTAGGGGCATCCCCACGGGATCCCCGTGACCCAAAGGGGGAACCCGCGGGATGCCTGCGGGTCCCGCGGGATTCCCGTCGTCCCCGTTCCCGTGCAGCTCTCTAGTCGAGATTGCCGTACAGTGAGAGATTAGAGAAACTGGGCCTCTTTTCCCTTGAAAAGAGGAGACTGAGAGAGTACATGATTGAAACAGTCAAGATAATGAAGGGAATAGACTTAGTAGATAAAGACAGGTTGTTCACCCTTTCCAAGATAGGGAGAACGAGAGGGCACTCTCTAAAGTTGAAAGGGGATAGATTCCGTACAAACGTAAGGAAGTTCTTCTTCACCCAGAGAGTGGTAGAAAAATGGAACGCTCTTCCAGAGTCTGTTGTAGGGGAAAACACCCTCCAGGGATTCAAGACAAAGTTAGACAAATTCCTGCTGAACCAGAACGTACACAGCAGCGGCAAGTCTTATGTTCTTAATTATTGTCATGTATGTGTTTTGGATTATGTATGTGCTATGTTGTAACCCGCATTGGGATAAAAATAAATAAAAACAAAGAAACAAGTGGAAGTTGCAGTCCTAACCATCTCACTGGACATTCTGGATGGGCGATTTCTGTCTTTATCTGCTATCATCTACTGCATTTCTATAAAATACACTGTTTAGGAAATAATCGAGGAAATCATTCAGTTCATTATTTCAATACATTAATTTCATGAAAGTGATTGAGCGAGGTCAAAACACCATTCAGTCACCTTCCAGCCAGCCATGGCTGGTTCAATTTTTCATTAAAATATCGGAAGCTCATCCCAGTTACGCGGACACTAGTGTATTTATTAGTTTGATGTGAGGGAAGTAATTACATTTTGACTGACTAATGTGAATTCAATAATTATCATAACCATTACAGACAACTATTACTTCTGCATGGTTTTCCTCTGCTTAGCTTCCTTCATCTGCTTTCTCAGTCCTCATCATACAGCCATCAAGTGAAGCTTCCGGTACTTTCCATGTCCTCCAATACACTCTCCCAATTTGTGACATTGCAGGTCAATTTCTCAGCAAAAAGCACTTTGATCAAGTACAAAAACAATAGTTTTGCCAGAAAAGATTGCTCTAGAATTAGGGGCGTGCAAGAGAAAAATTTTCATTTCATTTTGCTTTGTGCTCTGTATTAGTCCGTTCCCCTCCCCCCTTCATTTCCTTTACTCTCTGGGGTTTCACTAAAACACAGAAACTAAGAAAGAAAAAATCTCCACTTTGTGCGTGACAACAAATTTGTTTGCACGGGCTTTTGTGCTTTAATTGTAAAATTGTAGCTGATTTTATGTACTAGGGGGGTAATTCTCGTCAGGCTACCTAAAGTTGGGCACTGGGATGATTCATGCTAGGGTTACTATACGTCCGGATTCCCCCGGACATGACCGCCTTTTGATCTCGATGGCTTTTCAAAAATGGCACTTTGTCCGGGGTTTGAAAAGCTTCCCACAAAATTGTGTAGGGGCAAGAGGGCATTCGTGCATGCGCAGATGCCCTCCTGCCTGACCAGAGCAAGCAGTGGGGGCGGGGCTAGGGTGGGAATAGGGACAGGAATGGGGCATAACGGGGCAGGGATGGGCGGGTCTAGGGGGTCCGGATTTTACTCATGTAAAATCTGGCAACCCTAATTCATGCAAACCACTGGATTCTATATTTGTACTGAAAGTTGCGCAATGAATTATGGGCATATGCACGAGGGCCTTGATTCTATAGAAGATGCTTAAATTTAGTCGCCTAGTTCAGAGTGTCTAGCCTATCTAGGTGCCTAGCTTTATTTTACTTTTAATTGGCTTAATCAGCACTGATAATTGAAAGCACCATTTAAAAAACAATTAAAAATGATTTTAAAAATGAATTAGCCGGTAAGCATCTACCACTTCAAGGTAGGCGTCTACACTGAGGCACCTACGGGCAAGTAGACATTGTTAGGGGCGGATTTGGGCATGGATTGACCTAGGCACAATCATTTAGGCCAGGAAAACCCTGGAATAAATGTCAGCATGCCCAAGGATTTAATGCCTACTGGTGTCTAAGAATGTTTAGGCGCTACTGGCACAATTCTATAAACTGCGCCTAGCAGATGATTAACAACTGCGCCAAAAAGTGCCTAGGAGTTAGACGCTGTTTATAGAATCAGACTCAAGATGCACACACAACTGAATTGATTAACAAGCTCCTAACTATAGGGTTACCAGATGTCCGGGAAAACCCAGTCATGTCTTCTTTATAGAAGACTGTAGGAATGCTGTCTAACCTTGGCATGCCTGACGTCTACTGAAGATGACTTGACTTACCAGTTTTCCCTCTTCCTCTTGCTGTTTGCTGCTGTGGTTTTCCACCTTGGTAATTGGTTGAGAGATTTTGGAGGATTCTTGGAGGACGCATTCATGGTCGTCGGCTTTTTCCTACGGCAGAGCAGGACAGTACTGTGTATCACTTCAGCATTTCTCTGATTCCTTCTCCCAACAGACAGTGAGTAACAAAGGAGATTAGACAGAGAGATACTTCCTAGTATCACTAGCCACTGATTATGTTTTAATGATTTTTGCTTGTAGCAATCTCCAACATCTCTCAGATATGAGATCAAGTAAAAATAAACACAAAAGTCGACCCATATCACAGTACCAGTGGCGTAATAAGGGGTGCGGTCTACCCCGGGTGCCATCTTGGTGGGAGCACTGGCACCTGTCCTCTCTGCACCCCCCCCCCCTACTACCACACACGTGCTCCTCTTCCCCATACCTCTTTAACGTTCTCAGCATGAGCATCAACCCCAACCTGCTGCATGTGCCAGCGTCAGCTCTTCCTCTGACATCACTTCCTGGACCCGCACCTAGGAAGTGACATCAGAGGAAGAGCCAATGCTAGCGTGAGCTGCAGGTTGGGTTTGCTACTCATGATGGAACATTAAAGAGGCACGGGGGATGGGAAAGGGCATGTACACATGGCAGGAGGGGGTAGGGAAGGAGCGGATGAAGGTGGAGAAGAGGGCAGGGGAGGGGCAGCACTTCCCTGGGCGTCTCTCACCCTTGCTACGCCACTGCACAGTGCATTACACCAGTGCTTCTCAACCTTCTTCTAGAGATACACCTAACCAGTTGGGTACTCAGAATTACCACACTGATTAAGCATATACAGAAGACTCATTGTATGCAAATCTATCTCATGCATATTCATTGTGGTAGTCCTAAAAACCCAACTGGCTAGGTATGCCTCTAGGCAGTGGTGTAATAAGGTGGGGGGGGGCGATACACCCCAGGTGCCATGTTGGTGGGGGTGCCAGCACTCCTCCCCTCACCACGCACACACACCCTTCCCACGTACCTCTAGTTGTTCACCACTGCGAGCAACAACTTTAACATGCTCCTCATGACCACATTGTCTCTCCCACTGATGTCACTTCTTAATGCCTCACATAGGAAGTGATATCAGCGGGAGAGGCAATGGGGTTACGAAGAACTTGTTGAAGTTCTTGTTGTTTTCAGTGGTGAACAACTAGAGGTATAATAGAATGGGGTGCACATGTGGTAGAGGGGGATCGGGGAAGGAGCAGGGTAGAGTCAGAGATGAGGGTGGGGGAGGGGTGCCACCGTCCTGGGCGCCTCTCTCCCTCGCTATGCCACTGTCTGCAGGTGGAGACCCACTGAGATTACTGTGACTTTCTAGTAGGGCTGTACCAAATATTCGCATTCAATTCTGCCATGAATAGTGCTCCAAATACATTACAGTGTTCCCCCGCGAATTCGCGGTTCGCGGACTCGCTCATTCGTGGCCTGCTCCGACCGCCTCTTCCTGTAGTAAAGTCGGGCTACACCAATCAGGAGCTGCGTGTCAAAGCAGCTCTTGATTGATGTAGCCCGACTTTACTACAGGTAGAGGCGGTCGGAGCAGACCACGAGTGATTTTCTTCACCCGCCGGTGCTCCAGCTGCCCTCTCCTGCCTCCCCTGCCTTTTGACAGGCGAAAAACCGCATTTGTGGTTTTTCAAAATTTGCAGGGGTTCCTGGAATGGAACCCCCATAAATTTCAGGGGAGTACTGTATTTGTATTTGGTAGAACAATGGTTTCAATTTGAATATGAATAACCTTAGGCTCTAAAGTGCTAGAGAAAGGTTATTTTTCTGGTTAGCACCAAATGCTCTATCCAAGGAAATTAGAACAGAAGTAATTTTTTTTTTAAAGACTCTTATAAACATTCTTTTTTAAGGTGGCATTTGAAGATTGAAGAATGATTGGAGGGGAGGTCAGCAGAAATCTCCAAGAAATGAGGGGATACATTATATTCTTAGTCTTGGTTATACCTTAAAAATGTTGACAAGTAATACTGCTCACATTTATTGAACGCAGTTCCCCAATAGTGAGATCTTCCTCTTTCTCTTAAATTTTTGGGTGGTATTAATTTACAGTGTTTTACCTTATCTCCCCTTGTTTTACATCAAATGTTTGAGCTTATTGGCTTTTTCATTCTATGTTCATATATTTACCAATTAACACGATATTCTATGAAACAGGTTTGGTAAATCTTGGGTTAGGTTTAGGCCACGTAATAGGAGCGTGAATGGATTTCTGGTTGAATGCCTATCTTTCTGGATATGGTTAGGTCTTTCCTATTATTTTAACGCAGTTCTTTTATTTCTTTTGGTTTTTTTTGTTGTTTGTTTTTTGAAACTGTAAACTGCCCTGCTCCAATATGGCTTGGCAGTATATCAAGCTTTTAAATAAAACTTGATCTCTGATTTTACGTTGCTTCTTTTATTATTTCTCGTCCGTTATTTGTAATTGGACAAATAATATTTTCCATTTTTCATATTTTGACAAACAGTAAAATGTGCTATTTGGTACAGCTCTACTTTCTAGTCCATATTGACAACTACCTCCATTCTTTCCAGGTCTTAAAGTCCTGCCTTCTTACCAACTGAAAATACTGTATATCAGTTAAAAGTTGCACACATGGAGATAGTCTGTAAATGGCACCCGGAGATAGGCATAGCAATGGTGTACATTAAGCTAATATTCTGTAAAGGGTGCTCTGCATGGAATAGCTGTTACAGAATACTAGCTTTAGTGCAGTGGTCTCAAACTCGTGGCCCAGGGGCCACATGCGGCCCGCCAGGTACTATTTTGAGGCCCTCGGTATGTTTATCATAATCACAAAAATAAAATAAAACAGTTTCTTGATCATATGTCTCTTTAGCTATAAATGACAATATTATTATTAAGACTTAGCCAAAAGAAAAGATTTATAAACGATAAAGAGTTTTACCTCATGCAAAATTGTCATTTCATTAATAAGACATTAACTATTTTTTTCTGAGGCCCTCCAAGTACCTACAAATCCAAAATGTGGCCCTGCAAAGGGTTTGAGTTTGAGACCACTGATTTAGTGCGTGTTTTGTGCTTAACTAATTTATTTAACATTTTTTATTCTGCATATCCTACAATTCTATGCGGATTCCAAGATAACATACATAATAAAATCACAAAAAAAAACATGACAAATGCAATTAGTACCTCAATACAAGAACACATAAATCATTTCAGCAAACTCACTCTGTCCCCAAACTAATTTACACATATTACTGGGAGAAAAGAAAAAAAAAAAAACAACAACAACAACCCAGTTAATAAAGCCTAATCAAACCACATGAAAGCTCATGAACAACAGTCTTCAATTCCGTCCTGACCTGCAACACACTGCTCGCCTGCCTCAAATCCAACGGTAGCAAATTCCAACAAGCAGGCCCCTGGGTACGAGTGTGTATGCCTGCCAAAGGCTGGTGTAAATGCTGGCACCCAACAGAGTCCAATTTGTTTGGACTCTAGATTTTTCTGACTTCCACTAGTTTTTAACTAGTATTACCCCAGTGATATCATAAGGCACCCAACAGATGGCATTTAGGCGCGCAAAGGCAAGTGCTTTATAACATTGTGCCTAATTTTGGGGAACTCCCCTGACCCACCCATGTCCTTATCCTACTGGGGTGGTGCACTATGAAATTTAAATGCCAGCAGCCTGAAGATTTTAAATTATAGCAATGGGGTGGAGCTCATACCCTATTGCTATTTTAAGTCGGTTTTTAGAGACCTACTGGTATTTCACATTGGCTTTTCAAGTTTTATGGACCCCTGAGGCAGGCGTTTCCATGCCGAAACACAGACTGTGTCGGGTCCGAGAATAAAACTTTTCCCAGATTCTGGAGTGCTTTTTTGTGTCTGTTTGGGAGTTTTGTACTTTGACCCTCTCCTATACACTACCACTATAGACTAGTTTAGGGCAGATATGTGCATAACACCAAATTACAATAAGTGCTTGTTAACACCAATAATTATCATCTAAATAGCTCATTAATTTGCACACAGAGCTGTAATCTATGCCCAAAAGTGATCATCCAAACACCGCCCCTCCCCTGCCGCATGCATGCACCCCTTCCCTCATACCTCTTTAATTTTTCTTGCGTGGGCAGCATTATGAACTTGCTGCCCGTGTTGGTGTTGCCTCTCTCTGATGTCACTTCCGGGCCCTGCACCTAGGAAGTGACATCAGAGGGATAGCCAACTCGATGCGGACAGCAAGTTCGTGCAGTTGCTCTCGCCTGGAAAATTTAAAAGGCATAGGGGAAAGGAGCACACACATGGCAGGGGGATTAAGAAGGAGTGGGGGGGGCAGAGAAGAGGGTAGGTGGGGCACCAGTTACCCTTGCTATACCACTGAACTGAAGGTCTATCAAGCCCAGTATCCTGTTTCCAACATTGGCCAATCCAGGTCATAAGTTCCTGGCAAGATCCCAAAAAAGCAAAAAAGCTGCTTATCCTAGAAATAAACAATGGAATTTATCAATGAAATCACAAATAGTAGTAGTTCAAAAATGATTTGTAACACTATTTTGAACCTTATCCAATCCAACTATTGGTGCAATCTCTGTTATTAAGTATTAATCTCTGTTATTACGTATTACAATATAATATACTTAGGGGTCCTTTTATCAATCTGCGTAGGGGTTTAACGTGCGTAATACTACATGACTAATGTAGTAAACCACCTGCTGTGCTAGCCGCTAACGCCTGCATTGAGCAGACGTAAGTTTTTTAGCTGGCCGCGGGGGTTAGCGCATGATAAAATGTCCGACGCACTAACCCCGCTAGCGCGGCTTGATAAAAGGACCCCTTAGTGGGTTCCTATAAAAATTTCTGAAAGTTACAAATTATCCAAAATTCTGCAGTGTGTCTGATATTTAATCTGAAGAAATTTGATCATCTTTCTTTCTTTCTTTTTTTTTTTTTACCCGAAATTACATTGGCTCCCAATACAGGCCAGGGTATTATTCAAATTGGGATATATTTGTTATAAGATCATGTTTGGTTTAGTTCCTTCTTAGCTATAAGCTCATCTTTTATTTTCTTTACCATAACTTATTTTGCTTTTCTGTCAGTAAAGAAATGCAAATATAAAAGATATGTAACCAATCAATTTTCCTACCAAGTGACCAAATGGGAGTCTATAATTCGACTGTTAATTTCACTATTATTCTCTTACATACATTATAGAAGATTAATGAAAACTTGTATAGTAAATTTGGAAAATGGTTATTGTATGGTTTTAATTAATTGTAAATTTAACAGTTAAGGTGCTCTTTTTATCTTTTGTAAATCACATAGGACTGTGCGGTATCTGCGATTCATAAATAAAATTTTATGTTATGTTATGTGGATCTTAATAATGGCTTATGGACTTTTATTTTAGGAAATGATCCAAAACCTTATTTAAACCCGGCTATGCTAACTGCTTTCACCACATTTTCTGACAACAAATTCTAGAGTGTAATTACCTGAGTGAAGAAATATTTTCTCCACTTTGTTTTAAATTTGATGCAGTCTACTGTGCTATCTCCAGCTGTATCTTTGAATATGCATTTGAATGCCTTTTTATTTAAGCAGCACCATCTTTTGAGGTCCAGTGTGCAAAGTAGTAATTATGAGCCAGTGAATTGCTTGCTCAGAAATGAGTAAAGAGGAAAATGAAAAAATAGGTCTTGAATTTTTAAAACTGAATTAAGGCCCTCTTTTATCAAGCTGCATTAGGTTGGGGGGGGGTTTTTACACTTTAAATCTTTATTAAGTTTCAATTTTTTATGACAATAATAATCATACGAAATCAACAGTATCCAACTTATATCAAATCAGAAAAGAAATATAATAATAAGGTAAATTGGTCAAGTTTCAACTGTTTGTTAGTCCACAATAATATCAAGGAGGAGTTCTATAAAAATCAAAGATTAATTTATTCCCTCACTTATTAAGGAAAATGATGGTTGTCTGAAGTGGACCTAATCTAAACTTCTTCGAGCATTCATTCCTGAATATTGACAGGGGTACTTGCAGACCTTACCTCATTTTCTAAAATCTCGTTATCTGTGTAGAGTCAAAAAAGGTATACCTGGCCCTCTTGAAATTAATCAGACATTTGTAGGGAAACCTTAATACAAAGGGAGCTCCCAGTTTAAAAACCTGGGGTCTCAATAGCAAAAATTGTTTCCTCTTTTTTTGCATTAATTTAGACACATCTGGGTACATTCTTATTTTTTGATTCAGAAACAAAACATCTTTATCTTTAAAAAAACAACTTCAATAACCAATCTCTTTCTGAATCTAAGGCTAATTGCACAAATAATGTAGCAAATGTAATCTGTTCTGAGTCTGATTTTTCTATTAAATTCGTCAAGTCCAATAGATCTAATTCAGGTTCCTGATGCTCTTCCAGAGTTTTCTTCTTTCCCAAGGAAATATAGTAAAGCTTTAGAGGTTTTTTTTAATCATCGGCTGTGGCAGTAAAAGCTCCGACGCTCATAGGGATTCTATGAGCGTCGGAGCTTTTACCGCAACGGCTGGCAATAAAAAAAAAACGAATGCAGCTTGATAAAAGGGGGCCTAAGTGATTTTTTTTTTTTAAATGTACATACTATGGAAACTGTGTGCTTAAATCTATTTTCTATACATGAAGGACTGAAATCGATAAATGGTGTGAAAAATCAGAGCCAGCTAAAAAAAATATGTTAAGCATTCTTCTTTAAGTGGCACTCAAAGTTCGGTGGCATTTATAGAATAACGCTTGGTGCCAGGAATCATGCCTAATTTTAGGTGTGACCATTTACACTAACTAAACCCTGGTGGAAATCCTCATGCCTAACCTCCCGCACCCCACCCCCTTTTTACAAACCGTGCAAGAGGTTTTTAGCGCCGGCCAGAATGCTGAATGATCTGCGCTGCTCATACAGTCATAGAGTTCCTATGAGCATCAGAACAGCGCAGAGCATTCAGCGCGCTGGCCGGCGCTGAAAACCTCTTGCATAGTTTTGTAACACGGGGGAGTAAATTAAGCACAGATTTCTTTTATTCTATAACTTACTATAATTCTATAAATTACAGGAATGCCCTCCAACCCCACCCCCATCCACCCATGACCCTCCCAAGGCCACATCCTCTTTTGGGGGCTGCACGCAGATATGCGCGCGTGACTTTTGTTTCCAATTAGCACTGATAACGGATTGTTAGAGCCCAGTTATCATACTGTTTGGGAAATAGCTCTATAATTTGACATTCAAAACCTAAATCGTTCATTAGAGAGCCCAACTATCAACACTAAGGGGAGAATTCAACAAGAGGCGCTAACCAGTTTAGTGCACGCTAAACACTAACCTCCCTCGACTACGAAACTGCGCTAGCAGTTTCTAGCGCAGAGAGCCGCGCTCAATGACCCGCGCTACTCCCGACGCTCATAAGAACTCTATGAGCGTCGGGAGCCGCGCGGGCCATTCAGTGCGGCTCCCCGCACTAGAAACTGCTAGAGCAGTTTCGTAGAAGAGGGGGTAAGATGCCAATTAGGAATATAATGGGTGTCTTAGCATTTAGCGCATGCTAATCATTAGTGTGTACTAACACAGTTAGCACGCGCTAAATCGGTTTGCGACTCTTGATGAATTCCGCCCCTAATTGACTATTCAATTAAATTGTGCTCACAAATTGAGCATGCTCCCCAATTTCTGAACACACTATGTAGAGCCACTTATAGAATTTGTGGGACAGGAGGCAATTCCAGGCCCATAATAAGCACAGGGCACATAGGAGGCGGGGGTTCCAAAATTGCGTCCCATCCATTGGCTTCCCCACTTGAGTACGTTGCCGTGGGTGAGATAGGAGCTCTAGGAGTTCTGTCACAAGGGGCATGTTTCTGGCTCGGGATGGTCCTGGATAATTCTGTAACTGTGCACCACAATTTAGACACATTGATGCTGCACATTGAATGCCAATTCCATAATGGTATCTGTGTGCCAAGATGCCATTATCAAATTTAGGTACGCCCACGTATGCCAGGTCTATGGCGTTTTCTGCAAGTCGTCCACATAGGCCCTGATTCTATAAAAGATGCCTAAAGTTAGGCACCTAGATTAGCACTCTAGCCGATCTAGGCACTTAACGTAATTATTTGATAAGCCTTAATCGGCTATTAAAAAGCAATTAAATTGCCGAGCTCCACAACTATGGAGATGGTGCGGTATACAAACCCAAGGTTTAGTTTAGTTTAGTTTAAATTACAATTAATTTGATGGTAGGCACCTAACACTTTGAGGTAGGCGTCTACTCCAAGGTGCCTACTAGAAAGTAGGCATAGTTAGTGGTAGATTTTGGGTGGGCCATGGGCATGCTTTGACATAGGCATCAGTAGGCATCTAACTTAGGCGCACTCATTTAGGCTAAGAAAACCCTGGCATAAATGGAGTGCGCCTAAGGTTTCAATGCCTACCAGCACCCAAGACTGCTTTAGGCCACTTCAGGTGATTGAGGCCAGCAGCGTGACAGATTTTAAAAGGAAATGGGATACACATGTGGGATCTCTACGGAGGTAAAATTAAGGGAGGTGGGTCATTAGAGTGGGCAGACTTGATGGGCTATTGCCCTTTTCTGCCGTCATCTTCTATGTTTCTATTCTATAAACGGCGCCATAATGTCCTGGATATTTGTTTTGCAGTCAGATAGTTTAAGCTAATGGTGCTGAAATAGTGCGCGTGTTACTCCTTTTCCTTTTCTTCTGCGTTTTTAAGGAACCCATGATTAGAAGATTATCGTTGATTACGTATCAAAATTATCTTCTTTTTTTTTTCCCAGCAAGCTAGTTATTAGAAGGGAACTCATTGTAACATATTAGAGCCAATGAGATCAAAGGGTGCAAGCTATGGGGCTCATAATAATAATAATAAAAAAAGTCTAAAAACCCACCTAAATCGGTACTTGGATGATCAAAAAGACAGGTCGTCCAACTGCCCATAATCGAAACGGGTTTTAGACATATCTAAAAACAGCTTAGGCCTTTTCAGTGCTGCTGTACGCCCAGAATGAAAAGGGGTGTTTTTGAAGGAGTGGTTAGGGCGGGAGGTTTGCGGGATGTGGGCCAACCTAGACTTAGTCATACTGCAAGTATAACCAAAGTTTAACGAGACTGCCTAGACGGAACTTATACGTAGTGACTTAAGCAATCTAAAAACAGGTCTATATGCCCCGAAGGTATCCAAAGTGTCCAGATAACCACTACAGGGACAAAGTACAGACCTCCACACATTCCCCCCAGTGATCAATGACCCCCCCCCCGCCATAAAATCAGAATAAAAATGTACATATCTGCCAGCAGAACATCAGCACCTGGCATAGGAAAGCCTAGTAGAGCTGCACAGAGCTGGCTTAAGTAGTCGGGGGAGGGGGGGGGATTAGTGAACCATAAAGAAGACCAAGGCCCATAAGCCACTCTAACCACTGCATTCATGGTGAAACATGTGCACCCCCCAAACCCTATTGTACTGCCATATTGGTGCCACCTGCAGCCATAAGGACTATTGGGGTGGTAGATAGGTGGGGGGCTCACCTTGACCTATAAGGCAGTTGTGGTGAGACGGTTATATGGCACACTTTTTGTGAAGTTCGCAGCAGTGCCCTATAGGTGCCCCACTACTCTGTTGGCATGTCTTGGTGGCCAGTCCATCATTTTGCTGGCCCCTCCCACGTCCAAAAGGTCTTGTTCTAGGCGTTTTGGACTTGGACAAATTTTTGGATGAGAATGAGGTATAAAGATAGAAGACTTAGCAGTCTGGACGATCAAACGGCTGGACATATAAGTAGACAATTCTTGAAAAAAGAAATATTTTGGACGCATTTTTCCAGAATGGACTTTGGACATTCCCAACTCTGGCGACTAGCGACTTAGGCCCAAAACGGACATAGACATTTTTTTTTTATTATGCCCCTCCACATATTTCTTTTTATGTAACAGTGAGATTTTTTTGATTTGGGGGATTTTTTTGATGGGATTTTAAAGTAGTATTGCACCTCTGCCAGTAGTAAATCCTGGCCACCCTTGAGGTAGATTATGGCTGGTTCCATATTGCAATGCTGGTTTTTATGCCCTGGAAAAGAGGTTGGCACTATTGTAGTTTATGGAAACACATAGCAAAGGAAAGTGATGGCTATAGCCACTGAAATCTGTAGCGATCAATAACTTAGGAGCCCTTTCAATAGGCCACGGTATGCGCTACTGTGCACGCACTACGGCTTACAATGGCGTACTGCAGGACACACATCACAGATTTACCCGGACATGTCCTCTTTTTACAGGACTGTCCAGGCATCCAGATGGCTTTTCAAAACTCGGCATGAGAAGAGGTTGGAGGGCGGGGCTGGGACAGAATGGGGTGTGACTTAGGCAGAACTGGGTGGGGCTTGGTAGAACAGGGAAGGCCTGGGGAGGGGGGCAAGGCCATGGGTCTGGATTTTATGATCATCAAATCTGGTAACCCTACACTTAGGGATCCTGCAGTAATTTCCAAATCTGCCCGTGCTAACCTACAAAATAAGTGTTGGTAAGTACCCATGGGGTAAGTTTTTTTTTTAATGGCAAGATTAGTACATGACCATTAATAATCTGCTATAATAAAACTCTTAGCGCGCATGCGCAGTTGAAACATCGTGCGGCCGTGATCCCTGATCCGTGGCTCCGTGTTGCTGCATGCGCAGTAGGAGCCTTCGGCGGTTTGCAACGCGTGCAGCGGTTTCCCCAGCAACGTTCCTGCCCTGATCTCTGACGCCGGCTGACTTCTGACGATGTCTCTCCTTCTCACCCCGGGACCGGCAGCGACAGCAGCCGAGGGGCATATGCTATGCCGGCCCACTTTGATAATGCGAGGCGGGCTGGCCTAGCAAAAGCCCCAAGGCTTCCCGGCCTAGCAGATGCTGGTCAGTGAGCAGGTAAAGAGAAGGGCTACTGCTGGACAGGGGGAGCAGGGAAGGGGTGCTGCTGGACATGGGGGAGGTAAAAGTAAGGGAGAAGGGAAGACAGACAGGGGGGCCGAGAGAAAGAAAGAAATGCCTAAGTTTACACATCTATTCTAGCACCCGTTAATGTAACGGGCAAAAAAACTAGTAATAATAATTTTTAAAAAGGTGGGTTGTTTTGCTACTGTGGTAAAAATGGCCTTAGCACATGGGAAAACCCATACAAGGGTGCAATAAGGCCACTTTTTACCACAGCTTAAAAGCTGGACAGTGATCCTGTTTCTATGCAGGTATCACCTCTTGAAAAGCATGTCAGATCCGCTACAAAGTCTTCCCAATTCTCCTCTGAAAAGAATAAACCTAAGGGTGCCCACTTTTATTTAATTTAGAGCTCAAATAAGTTGGTGTTCACCCATTCATTTTCTTGAAAGGGCAGCTGGGCAAAGCTAAGAAGGACATCTCTTAGTGTGACAGCGAAGGCAAGGCATTTTTACAAGACAGAGAGGCAAATCTGTGCTCACAGAAGGAGAGCTGAGCACTTGGCAGCCGGGAGAACCGTTTCCACCTGCACTACAGCGGAGCCAGGGTGACTGAGCTCAAAAGGACCGTGATAAAACCCAGCAGAATGAGAGTTAAACTAGGCAAATGTTATGGCTCATGAGGCTATAATTGCTATGTTTTTGTGTTACTATGGAACAGTGTATCATATTCCTACAGTATATGGTTATTAAGTGACTCAGCAAAGAAAAGGCCTAACATCTTTGTTCCTCCCTCCCCCCCCCACCCTTCTTGCTGGCCGAGCAACAGACTTCCTACTCCTCCGTCCTCATCCTGCTCGTAGTCTGTCATGGCCAGGATCTTATGGACGGGACCGTGTGGTTTTGCAACCTGAGTTATTTCACTGGGCTGTTGTATTTGTTCGATTTATATCAGCCTTGCAAAAGCAAAATGCCCAAATTAGAGCTTGTCCCAGCTATGCCGCCTAATATCCATGAAATGCCAATGACGTTTCTGGCTAGAGATGATTTTTTTTTTTTCCTTTCATCAAACCAGAAATAAGAGCTGAACAGCGGGACAACAGGGATCAGAAGAAAGTTCATTGCCCTTGTAGATCAACTCGACTCTATATTCCCAGTTGCGGAGGAGAAGAGAGGGCTATGGTTAAGATATGGCATCTGCAAGTTACATTTTAATTGTAATTCTGTTTTCCAGATGCACCTTGCAGTGTTTGATTCCCCTTAGAATAAGAACTGGACAGGCCACCACTTACCTCCGTGCTCCATCGTGAACTACAGGTGCACTGTCCCATTTACAGACAGAAGGGCTGAGATCAAAAAGGCTTCGTATGTACTGTGACATCTCACCCTGCATCTGAGAAACGAGCCCTCCTCAAAGACACGACAAGCACCTTCCATTCTTTCCATATTATGGAAACCAAAGCCAAAGATTTTGCTCCTCAATTTTAACATTTGTTTTATTCAATACTAAATACCTTCCCCCCCCCCCCACACACACACAAAAAAGCTTTCTCACCCTAAAGATGAGCAACAGCGGTGGAATTTCAAGTGCCCAAGTTAACAGAAACTGGAAAAAAATAATTCATATTTGATTCATAATTATAGAACCCCTTAATACTTCAATGTTGTTAAAAGGCAGGACAATCATCCAGTATCCATGAGTCTCCAATGCCCTACCTCCTTTTTTCGTCTTTGCCAAGTTCTCTTTTTCTGTGCCAGATAAAATTCCCAAATCACCGATGCTTCAGTCACTACCAAGACAGAAGAGTCTCTTCACTTGCTTTGGAAAAAAGATCCGCGCGGGGCACTTGTGTTATGAAGAGTGGCTGCTTCACCTTCAAGGCCGTGCCAAGCTAAGAAAGGAAATCAGAGGCCTTTCGGTGAGATGTGTCGCCCTGATCTGCTTGACTGCAGAACCCCCTCCCTGAGCTCCATCTCAGACCCTTGTGTGCACGGAAGGAGACGAAACATTGGAGGCAGTCTAAAAGCTCGTTGGATGCTGTGAGCAATTGAACTGAGCAGAACAACAGATACAGCTCTCTGACTAATGCATTTCTGGATGCCCATATGGGATTAAAAAACCTGATGACTGTGGGATACAAATTAAAGACTCACTCCAAGGATACAAGCTCACTAATACTTTATGTCAGAGAGTGTGGGTGTAAACACACTTACTGAGTTCCATCTGCAGACACTGTTTAGAATGCATAAATATAGGTTGAATCCATTATTACATGAAAATCAGCAAAGGCTCAGGTAAGGGAGAATAATTTTATTCACAGACTCCACCAAAGGGGGAGTCTTCCAGAAGCCTAGATGAGGGATGGGCAACCTCGGTCCTCGAAGACCACAACCAATAAGGTGTCCTGGATTTCCTCAATGAATATGCATGAGATCTATTTGAATGCACTGCCCCCTTTGCATGCAAATAGATCTCATGCATATTCGTTGGGAAAATCTGATTGGGTCGCGGCCCTCGAGGACCTAAATTGCCTGCTTCTGCCCCAGATGCTAAAAAGAGAAAGAACGAGGAAAATCATTTTCATTTCATCTCTTCTGGGAAGCTGAGTTAAATGATTTTATTTTTTTTAAATTTATCTTTATTGATTTTCATATTAATATTATTACAACTGAATGACAGGAATATATAAATTCCAAAAAACAACAAAATATTAACAAAAGGCAATGTCAAAACACGTGTAGTCCACAAAAAGAGCCATACAAAGAAACAATAATGAAGTATAAAAAGGGTCAGTGAGGGAGGCATGTCATGAAAGCCGGCATGCATCAATATCTTTTAACATCTGGACCAAAAAGACTTGGAATCACTTAAGTAAGTAATTAAGGACGCCTCAGCCCCACCACTCCACCGCTGTAATTTTGTTTAGTATTACACCGGGAAGGCTGTGTGGTGCCTCATCATCGGCAGTCCATTAATATTTATTTTTTAGCAATTTTATTTTTTGTAAATTTTTTTCAATCCCTTATTTGTGTAAATGTTAAATTTAGTAAAAATATAAATAAATATTTTTATTATATTTTTACTAAATTTAACATTTACACAAATAAGGGATTGAAAAAAATTTACAAAAAATAAAATTGCTAAAAAATAAATATTAATGGACTGCCGATGATGAGGCACCACACAGCCTTCCCGGTGTAATACTAAACAAAATTACAGCGATGGAGTGGTGGGGCTGAGGCGTCCTTAATTACTTACTTAAGTGATTCCAAGTCTTTTTGGTCCAGATGTTAAAAGATATTGATGTTTGATTCAGTTACACTGGACTCAAGTGTTTCTATAAACAAAGCCAGTGTTATTAATACTAGATGAAAGCCGGCATGAGCAGGACTAAACTGGGCTGTCCATTAGACTGCACTAAGGGACAAAAATTTTAAGCTGGTCTTTTCTTCTTCAGTTTCTTATCTTCATTATAGGAAACACCTTAAGACATTCTTGTTCTCTAAGGGCTCCTTTTACAAAGGTGCTTTAGGGCTTTAATGCGCGGAATAGCGCATACTAAATTGCCGCCCATGCTAGACCTTAACGCCAGCATTGAGCTGGCGTTAATTCTAGAAGCGTAGCGTGAGTTTAGCACGCGCTAAAATCCTTCCTGCGCTAAAAAGCTAGTGCGCCTTAGTAAAAGGAGCCCCAAGGTTTTTGGTTCTTAACAGTAACGTATTCATCATTCTGAATTTTGTTTAGTAGCTAATCTTTTGTAACCCGCATTGAACTTTAGGGTAACTACAATCAGGGCAGGATTAATTCGTCGAGGGCCCCTAGGCACACAAGTACACTGGGCCCCCCCTGCCCCGCCCCACCCCCAACATGCGCCCAGGCAGAAACAGGAAGCTACATCAGAGGGAAGCTTTGGGCAAGCAGCACCGCTTGCAAAATTACAGTTCCCGTTGCCTTTCTTACCTGCGTTGCTTGCTTGTCTTACTTTCCATCAATGGGAGGGGCCACGTTGCCGATTAGGGGGGCCCGTGTTGCCGATTGGCGGTGGGGGTGGGGGGCCCGCATTGCCGATCGATGCTGGAGGGGCCCATCGCCGTTTGGATAAAACAATGTTGATGCTCTCCTTCATCGGGCCCCCCCTGACCATTTCGGGCCCTAGGCACGTGTCTACTTGGCCTATTGGTTAATCCTGCCCTGACTACATTACCTGTTAAGGGAAAAGAGGGAGGAAATGATTTGGTATATATTATCCAATTTCAGACCCATAGCAAACATTCCCCTTTTCACAAAGTTACAAGAAGGATTGGTCAACCTTCAACTAGTAAACTACCTGGACAAATTTAACATCCTTAGTGAACACCAATCAGGATTCAGGAAAGGATACAACACAGAAACTGTCTTAGCCTCCCTACTAAACCACCTTTATGATCTCTTTAGCAAAGGCAAAAGCGCACTAATTCTACAATTAGACCTCAGCAGCGCGTTCGACCTGGTAGACCATGATATCATGCTACTGTGCCTTGAAATAATAGGAATTTCTGGAAAGGCAAAGAAATGGTTCCAAGAATTTCTATCAAACAGATCCTACCGAGTAATCAGCAATGGAAATTATTCCAAACCATGGAAAAACCCATCAGGCGTGCCTCAAGGTTCCCCCCTATCGCCCACACTTTTCAACATCTATATCGCCTCCTTAGGCCACCTCCTACAAAAACTAAACTTAATACACTACATTTACGCAGACGACATATCCATCCTAATCCCCTTAAACGACATCACAAAAGAAATTGTAGACAATCTCTCAAACGTAATGACCGAAATCGATAAATGGACCACCAATTTCAAACTAAAATTAAACGCAGAAAAAACAAAAGTCTTTCTGGCTAGTCCTAATGACAAAATTACGAGAACATCGATAAAAATAAACAATCACGAATACCCAATTTCTAATAACATAAAAATACTTGGTATCACCCTAGACACACACCTAACTATGGCTGACCACACAAACTCACTAGTGAAAAAATGTTTTTACACGCTATGGAAACTAAGGACCATAAAAAAATACTTTGACCCAACATCATTCAGGTTACTGGTACAGGCACTGATCTTATCCATTCTTGACTACTGCAACATCATCTACCTGGGCATCCCACAAAAAACAATAAAAAAAAACAACAAAAAAACAAACAAACTGAGATTAATACAAAACACCGCCGTTCGACTAATCTTCGGACTAAGAAAAAACGACCACATCAGCCCCTACTATAAAAAGCTGCACTGGCTTCCAATTGAAGCGCGAATACTATTCAAATTTGCTTGCACCTGTTTCAAGCAAGTCTGGGGACTAGCACCTTCATACCTACAAACTCACTTCATCCTACACAACCCCACACGAGCGACCAGAAACAAAAACATATTTGCATACCCAAAGATTACGGGCTGCAGATACAAATCATTCCTTTAAGTTCCAAGCGAACAGACAGCAAGTTTGGCTGAAAAACTACATAAACGAACCCAACCTGTCTTACAGTGCATTCCGCAAATCGATCAAAACCGCCCTATTCGAAAAATTCACGGACTAAAATCGTCCCCTCCCACACTAGGACTCCCCTCCCTTTAAACGCCTTTCTTTCTTTCTCAAGATGCCCCTCATGTACTCAGATATTCGCTATCCATAGTACTCCAATTCAAATGGAAGTTCTAAAGAAATACTCAGTTACTCATTACCCATTGAACCCCAATCTGTAACTTTCCCCTCTTCACTATTGTATTATATTTAGACTCATTGTACGATACTGTATTAGACTTATGTATGGTGTTGTCTTTAGACTTATTGTATTGTATTATATTTAGACTCGTTGTATTATATTGTACGGTGTTGTATACACTCATTGTATTGTATTGTATTGTATTGTTTTGTTTTGTCTTGTATTGTATGTTGACTTATTGTATTGTATTGTGACCTTGTTATTCGCTGAATGTCCAGCCTTCTTACAGTGTGAACCGCCTAGAAATCACCTGACTATGGCGGTATAGAAAAATAAAGTTATTATTATTATTATTATTATTATAAAGTGCTTTTACTGCTTTGTTCTTGTTAATTCTTTGAAGTGCACTGTTATTATTTAAAAATCAATAAAGAAGTATAAAAAAAAAAAATTTTTATGCTATGCTTATGTTATGTTATGCCCACAAGAAAATCCAAAAGCTGTTTGGGATCAAAGAACAAAAGTTGATTTTCCCCAAAACAACAGATAACATTGGCAAGGAATTTTTTTTTAACTTTTATTTTTATTCAGTTTTTACATTTTCCAATCCTTTTATCTACGGCAGGAAACTTTTAACATGGAATTAGTACCTAAGGCCAGGACTTGGCTTCAACCTCAAGAATTCTTTCCACCTTTTCTCCACGTCATGGGAAAAGTCAGGAAAAATTTGAACCTTAGCACTCAACAGCAGCTCATTCATATTCCTAAATTAAAGATACGGTATAGTATTCTAGTCTGCTCAAAGGCAAAGCCATCTACTAAAGCAGTTCTGTTATGTCAAGGGAACGCTTCAACAACCCAATAAGATTCGTGGAGGGGCATAATTAAAAAAAACGTCTAAGTCCCCTTTTGGCCTAAGGCCTTAAACGTTGAAAGTAGAAGCAGGGAAAATGTCCATTATCAAAAAAAAGGTCCAAAAGGAAGATTTTTTTGATAATGGCCTGCCTCTATGTTCAGCTGTTTAATCGCCCAGACCACCACTACGTCTAAACTTATACCATATAATCAACCTAAAAAAGCCTAAGCCCCAAACGCCCAAAACAAGGGCTTTTAGGCGAAGGAGGAGCCAGTCCTTCACCTAAAAGCTGGATTCTGTAACCGGTGTCTGTCAAAAACAACACCGGTTACAGAATCCATCCCCCTCCAACGATCCAGGCAGGAGGGAGCCCAAGCCCTCCTGTCCTGTTGAATTGCGACCCTCCCCGATGACATTGGGGCAGGAGGGAGCCAAGCCCTCCTGCCCCACGGCACCCCGACTCCCCGATTAGGTTAGGGGCAGGAGGGAGCCCAAGCCCTCCTGCCCCACGGCACCCCCAAACCCCCGATTACATTCGGGACAAGAGGGAGCCCAAGCCCTCTTGCCCCGCGATCCTCAACCCCCCCCCCCCCCCACCAAGTCCGATGGGGCCAGGAGGGAGCCCAAGCCCTCCTGGCCCGGTGACCTCCAACCCCCCTCCCCACCCACACGATACAGCCAGGAGGGAGCCGAAGCCCTCCTGGCCCGGGGACACCCTCTAACCCCCACCTCCCACTAAAATACGGCCAGGAGGGATCCCAGGCCCTCCTGCCCTCGACGCACCCCCCACGACCGCCCCACTGAACCCCTGATCGCCCCCCCCCACTGATCTGCGACCCCCCGCCCACAGGAGGAGCCTAAGGCTCCTGAGCCTATTCTGGTTGGCCCAGGCACCTCAGGCCCCACCTGTGGGTGGGGTTTGAGCAGCCTGGGCCAATCCAGCCCTATTCCTGGATTGGCTGGCCTGCCGGGCGGGCGGGCTTACACCTGTCCATCTGGCCAACGATTGCAAGGTATGGGGGTGGGATTGGGGGGGTGTCGTGGGGTCGGCGGGGGTGTCGGGGGTCGGCGGGGGGGCAGTCATGGGGTGGTGCATCGAGGGCAGGAGGGCCTGGGATCCCTGCTGCCCATATTTTAGTGGGTGGTGGGGGTTATGTTCTTATGTTAGATGGTGTCCCCGGGCCAGGAGGGCTTGGGCTCCCTCCTGGCCCCATTGGACTCAGCGGGGTGGGGGGTGGGTTGAGGATCGCGGGGCAAGTGGGCTTGGGCTCCCTCCTGCCCTGATCGTTGTGGAAGGGGGGGTGGATCGCGGCAGGGGAGATGAGCCATCTCTTCTGCCGGGATCATTGCTGTAGGGGGTAGGCAGGTTGCTGGGGCCGCTGAGCTGTTCGCAGCAGCCACGATCAGCTCAGCGGCCCCTTTTCGGCACTTATACCTGTTTTGACTTGGTCTAAATCAAAACATATAAGTGCCGACTAGGCAACCTGTCACAATCTTTGGTTATATGTGTTGTACGCCTAGATGTAGGTCGGCCCACCTCCCGCCCACCGCCTGCCCTTTCCCCTCCTCTAAAAATGCCTCTTTTCTCTCTGTGCATTTAGAGGCAGGGGAAAGGCCTAAGCTGGTTTTAGATACATCTAAAACCAGCTTTGATTATGGGTACTTGGACGATCAGGCTTTTTGATCGTCCAAGTACCCTTTTAGGCCACTTTTTAGAATTTTTTTTTTATCATGAGCCCCATACTGTCCGAGTCCTGTTTTAATCCTCTACTGCAGGGGTGTCAAAGTCCCTCCTTGAGGGTCGCAGGATTTCCCCAATGAATATGCATGAGATCTATTAGCATACAATGAAAGCAGTGCATGCAAGTAGATCTCATGCATATTCTCAACCAAAAATTTGTCCAAGTCTGAAACATTCAGAACAAGACCTTTTGGATGTGGGAGGGGCCAGCATTGTGATGGACTGGCCATCCAGACATGGCAACAGAGTAGTGGAGCACCTTATAGGGCACTGCTGTGAACTGCACAAAAAAGGGTGCCACATAAACATCTCTCCACAACTCCCTTATAGTTCATGGTGAGCCCCCCAAAACCCACTATACCCACCTGTCTAAACCACCAATAGCCCTTTTGGCTGCAGGTGGCACCTATATGGAAGTACAGTAGGGTTTGGGGGGATTTTGTTTGGCTCACATTTTTCACCATTGATGTAGTGGTTACAGTGGCATATGGACCAGGGTCCTCCTCTCTATGGTTCACCAGCCTCCCCCCTCCTCTGAGTACTTAAGCCACCTCTGTGCAGCTCTTCTATGCCAAGTGCTGATGTTCTTTAGGCAGGTATGTACATCTTTATTCTGAACTTTGTGGGGGTGCGATGGGGTCCCTGGATACATCTAAAAAGCCATTTCGATTATGAGCACTTGGAAAACATAGAACTGACTGCTGAACATCCATTCCAGGCCCATGTGAGAGATTCTTTCTTTCAAGATGAACCCTTTCACTAAAGCACCACAGCATCAGCTTATATAGGTTAAGGGAATCCCATCTACTCAAGCCGTAAGCATGTTATGCATCATTACTCTTCAGTTGCTATAACAGTGCTAATGAATAAGCCAGATGTTGAGAACCAACTGAGCATGTTTCAAGTGCAAGTAAAGCCTTTTGGGATCCCTGTGTTCAGCAACTGGATCAGTGCTCATTAATCGGGGACACTCTTTCAATCAGCTGACAGGAACATGACATCCACTAATATGGAAATATCATTTAAATGTTAAGCTTAGAATGTTTGGGGGTGTTTTAGCCTTTATTATCTACTATTAGAAAAAGCTTACAGCCACTATTCTGTATCTATTCATCTGACAACATGGACATTTGTCTTAGTAAGCTTATGCCTCAATAAATTGATAAGGCTATAAGATACCATCAAGCCTCTATATCTTCAAGAAGCATGAGACAAGTAAAGATTATGCTGGATGAAGGATTATAGAGCTAAACTGGTGTGATTGGACAGACTGTGTAACAACATTTTATTGAAATTTTTCAAATACAAAAATGTACAAATAAACAATGCAATAACGCAATACAATAAGCTGCATATTCTCAAGTCATATATAATAGAGCCATATGAGGTTATCATTTAAATCCTTACAAAACTCATCTAGAAGGGCCCTGATCCCAGTAAAACTGGCAATATTATTTTGCTTGAACACTATTATTTCTTTATATTTCCTGATGACACAGAGGTGATTCCACCATTCATGAAAGTTAAGCTTAGAATTATCTTTCCAATTACAGACAATATGATGAATAGCTAACACAATCATAAAATCAAAATTTTTTGGGAATCATTATGGTAACAAGCTAAGAACCCCTCACATTCAATCACATAAACCAGTGTTTTTCAACCTTTTTTGGGCAAAGGCACACTTGTTTCATGAAAAAAATCACGAGGCACACCACCATAAGAAAATGTTAAAAAATTTAACTCTCTGCCTATATTGACTATATATAAAGTAATTCTCTTGAATAGGAATCAAATAAACACAAAGAAAGTATTTTATAATTACTTTATTATGAAATAAAAATTATAAAATACTTTATTCAGTGCGAAACCTGGGCCTGTTTGGCTGAACACAAAGCTGATATTCTGGCTGGAATCGAAGAAAGACACACACGTAGCTCTTCGTCAACAGCTCTCAGTCTCTCTCTGTATTTGGTTTTTATAGCATACAAAAATAGACAAATATACCCTCCATCCTTTTTATTAAACCACAATAGCAGTTTTTAGCGCAGGGAGCTGCGCTGAATGTCCAGCGCTGCTCTTGACGCTCATAGGCTCCCTGCGCTAAAAACCACTATTGCGGTTTAGTAAAAGGTGACCATATTGTAAAATATAGACAGCAGATATAAATTCAGAACTGTGCATAGTAAGTGAAGGGAAGTTTTCATCTCTGGGAATTTACCCAGTTAACTATTAAGTTATTTGGGCAAATTCCTTTGAAAACTGTGGTAATACTGCCTCCACTTTGCTAAATTTAAAATAAAATCATTTTTCCTACCTTGTCTGGTGATTTCTGGTTGCACTTTCTTCTTCTGACTGTGCATCCAATCTTTCTTCCCTTCTATCAGCCTGTATGCTTTCTCTCCTCCACACCTCATTCCCTCCCCCAACTTTTTCTTCCTCTCTCCCTGACCTTTCTTTCTTTTTTTCTGTTTCTCTTCTTTCCTTCTGTTTCCCTGCCTGCCCCCTTTCTTTCTTTCTCCCTGCCGTTCCCCAAGCCACTGCCACTGCCATCGGGGAACAGGACCCACCAATGGATAACAGGCCCCAAAGCCGACGCCGACGCATGCTCTCCCTGACGTCAATTCTACAATCGGAGAGGAAGTTCCGCCCAGCCAGGCAGCGATTGGCTGGCCCGAACCAGGCAGCGATTGGCTGGCCCGAACTTCCTCTCCGACTGTATAATTGACGTCGGGGAGAAGAAGACTTATCGGCTCCATAGATTAGATCGCCAAGACAAAGTGAGTCCTGGGTGATCGACTCACTTTGCCTTGGCGAGCTACTGGCGCCCCTGCCTCAGGCCCCCTGTCAGCTCCGGGCCCGGCGGCCCTGCGGCACACCAGGCAACATCTCGCGGCACACTAGTGTGCCGCGGAACAGCGGTTGAAAAACACTGACATAAACAGTATAAGTGTAACAAGCGTTGATAACAGACAAAAAATATATCTAAATGAGCTTATAAACAATTATCAAAACTTTTATTCATCTCAAAATATCACAATATAATATAGATTTATATAAAATCAATTATCATCAACATATAAACATATAAGACAGACTGGAGAGGCCATATGGTCTTTGTCTGCCATCTTGTTTCTTTTTTTTAATACAGTCAAACCTTGTTTTGAGAGCATAATTCGTTCCAGAAGCATGCTTGTAATCTAAAACACTCGTATTATCAAAGCGAATTTCCCCATAAGAAATAATGGAAACTCAGACGATTCGTTCCACAACCCAAAAACTTTAATACAAAATTGCAAGACGTTTAATACAAAATTGCAAGACCTCACTCGTTTAGAACAGTCACTACACTCCCACAGCGTCAGAGAGAGAAGAACCATCAGCTGAGTTGTGATGACGTGACGCGTGTATACCGTATGTACTCGTATTGCAAGACCTCGCTTGTTTAGAACAGTCACTACACTCTTGCAGCGTCAGAGAGAGAAGAACCATCAGCTCAGTTGTGATGATGTGACGCGTGTATACGGTATGCACTTGTATTGCAAGACATTGCTTGGGCGACACATTGGCCTCCAGTGACCACAACATGGTATGGTTCAATATCAGGAAAGGTTTCACTAAATCTACTACACTAACCAAAGTCCTCAAATTCAAGGACACAAATTTCAAAGAAATGGGAGACTTCGTTCACCAGGCGCTACAAAGCCAAGAAGAAACCGATAACGTGGAAGACATGTGGTCGACCACCTTTTCTTATTGGACAATTCCACTTGTTTCTACTATACAACTTTGAAAGCAACCATACAAGAAGCAACAAACCGCTATGTAAAATCATTAAGTAAACGGCGAAGGAACAAGAAGCCACAGTGGTTTACTGCGGAGATCTCAGACCTGATCAAGGAGAAGAAAAAAGCATTCATCTCTTACAAACAATCAGGGAAGCAGGACTCTAGAGCAGACTACCTGGCCAAATCAAAAGCCGTCAAAACAGCAGTCAGGGAGGCTAAATTCCTCATGGAGGAGTCTCTAGCAAAGAACATCCAGAAGGGAGATAAATCCTTCTTCAGGTATATCAGTGATAGAAGAAAAAACTCAGGCGGGATTGTACGTCTTAGGAAACCAGACGGAGACTATGTGGAAAAGAATTCGGAAAAAGCCCAACTATTAAATGAATACTTCTGCTCAGTCTTCACCCGAGAAGCGCCAGGGCTCGGCCCTCAGCTACAGACAAGGGTTGGCTCAGTTGACCCGTTTAGTAACTTTGAGTTTACGCCCAGCAGTGTCTACGGTGAGCTGTCAAAGCTCAAGGTTAACAAAGCAATGGGGCCGGACAACCTGCACCCCAGGGTGCTTAGGGAGCTGAGTGATGTCTTGGCGGAGCCACTGTCCGCGCCCTTCAACCTCTCCCTTAGTACAGGCAGCGTCCCGTTGGACTGGAGGACGGCTAACGTCATTCCACTCCACAAGAAAGGCTCAAAGATGGAGACAGCAAACTACAGACCAGTGAGTCTAACATCGATAGTGAGCAAACTAATGGAAACTCTAATCAAACACCAATTAGATAAGATCCTGGATGAGGAGAATCTACGGGATCCCCGACAACATGGATTTACTAAGGGGAGATCCTGCCAATCCAACCTGATCAGCTTCTTTGACTGGGTAACGGGGAAGCTGGATATTGGGGAGTCCCTGGACATCGTGTACCTGGACTTTAGCAAAGCATTCGATAGCGTACCACACCGCAGGTTACTGAGCAAGATGAGTTCTATAGGATTAGGTAACACATTGACGAAATGGGTTGGGAGCTGGCTTGGAGGTAGGCTCCAAAGGGTGGTGGTGAACGGCACCCCCTCCGAAATGACGGAGGTGATTAGTGGAGTACCACAGGGCTCAGTCTTGGGCCCAATCCTATTCAACATCTTTATAAGAGACTTGGCAGAAGGGCTTCGAGGTAAAATAACATTATTCGCCGATGACGCCAAACTGAGTAATGTAGTGGGCAAATGCACAACAGACGAAGATTCAGTGCCCGACAGCATGATGCACGACCTACTCCTACTGGAGCGATGGTCTAGGACATGGCAACTCAACTTCAATGCCAAAAAATGCAAAGTTATGCACCTGGGCAGCCAGAATCCATGCAAGTCTTATACCCTTAATGGCGAGATCCTAGCAAAAACGGTAGCAGAACGAGACTTGGGGGTAATCGTCAGTGAGGACATGAAGTCTGCCAATCAAGTGGAGCAGGCTTCGTCCAAGGCAAGACAAATCATGGGCTGCATACGAAGGGGTTTCGTCAGTCGTAAGGCGGAAGTCATTATGCCATTGTATAGATCCATGGTGAGGCCCCACCTGGAATACTGTGTGCAATTCTGGAGGCCGCATTATCGCAAGGATGTGCTGAGACTGGAGTCGGTGCAAAGAATGGCCACCCGGATGGTCTCGGGACTCAAGGATCTACCATACGAAAAACGGCTTGACAAATTACAGCTATACTCGCTCGAGGAGCGCAGAGAGAGGGGGGACATGATCGAGACGTTCAAGTATCTTACGGGCCGCATCGAGGCGGAGGAAGATATCTTCTTTTTCAAGGGTCCCACGACAACAAGAGGGCATCCGTTGAAAATCAGGGGCGGGAAACTACGAGGTGACACCAGGAAATTCTATTTCACTGAAAGAGTGGTTGATCGCTGGAATAGTCTTCCACTACAGGTGATTGAGGCCAGCAGCGTGCCTGATTTTAAGGCCAAATGGGATCGGCACATGGGATCTATTCACAGGGCAAAGGTAAGGGAAGGGACATTAAGGTGGGCAGACTAGATGGGCCGTGGGCCCTTATCTGCCGTCTATTTCTATGTTTCTATCAAGTCAAAATTTAATAAAATGTTTTGCTTTTCTTGCAAAACACTTGCAAACCAAGTTACTTGCAATCCAAGGTTTTACTGTATATATCTTTATTCATTTTCATTCTAAAAACAGTGCATACAAAAATTGCATAACAAGTTACTTGAAAAAAAACAGCACTTATATCCATCAGTGAAATACATAAGAATAATTTTCACCCCCTCCCCCCTGATTTCAATATATTCAAGATACCCATACAATAGTACTAACAACTCATAAATAAACCAGTCCTTATACATTATCCTTCTCCCTCCCACCCACCTCCCTTCCCTGGATGTAAAAAAATATAACCAAAAGTAAAGGGAAAAAACCAATCAATTAGAATCAATAAAATTGATCAATGGACCCCACGTCAGATTAAACCACTTAATATTACCCCTTTGTTCAGACATCATTGTCTCATAGCGATGACACAAGCATATCGAATTCCACAAAAAAGTGAAATTTAAGCGGTCACAATTCTTTCAGTTTTTCGTAATAATTTTGGATGGTTACCCCAGTCATTATACCCAATAACCTGTTTTTATGCCTGTCTACTGGAGATGTAGGAGATAACAGCATCCCACATAATACCGCTTCATATGACAGCGGAACCACAGTCTCCAGAATCAGAGTAATATGCCATCTTGTTTCTAAGTTATTCTGCAGTATCCATCACTCTGCTTCTTAACCTACTACAGTATATGTATAAGGTGCTTCATTGGATGTGTAATTCCTTTAATATTCCCAAGATGCATATTCAGCTGCTCCTCTGGCTGGCTAAGGCTGGCACTTTTGTAGCAAGGATACTCACAGCCTAGTAGAAGTGAGTTGAGCTCCTCTCCCACCCATCCCCTCCCCTCCCAATTCTGTCAACCAACAGTAGGTCAAAAAGCAACAAAGAAGGAAGCTGAAATTTTCTCTGTCCTCACAAGGCGTGAGATTTAGCTCAAAAATGGGAGTGGGGAAAAGCAGAAAGGCTGGGCTAGATTTTTCCAGGGCCCTTTTGATGAGAGATGAAGAACAGAGTGCATGCAGAGGAAAAAAGGCTGTAACCAGTTCTGTACTCAAGTATTCTCCAGCTACCTAGATGCTGGGATTTGTCTAGGTTACCATATGTCTCCAGAAAAAGAGAGTTCAAATTGATATATCTGGGGTTGGGGTTTACTTACATTAAAAGCAACGGAAATAAGGAGGACGGATAGAGACATCCAGTTTTACTTCCATTGAAAACAACGGAAATAAGGAGGACGGATAGAGACATCCGGGGTTTACTTCCATTGAAAGCAACGGAAATAAGGAGGACGGATAGAGCCCAGATGTCTCAATCCGTCCTCCTTTCTCTGGAGCCATATGGTAGCCCTAAATTGTCTTAGAGATATGCGACACATTACTCGTCTGTTCTGCAGCATGTTTAGAACAATATCCAGATTAGAATCCAGTGCACACTGATTCTTTTATATATAATCTAATTTTTTTTAAAAATCACAAAAGGCATTCTGGTATACCTGCTAAGCAATCTAAATTTAAGACCAAAAAAGTATGTACAAGGCACTTTATATATTTATTTAAGTATTTAGATACCACTTATAGCCTAAGAGGTTTACATTCAGGTACTCAAGCACTTTTCACTGTCTGTCCTGGTGGGCTCACACTATCTAATGTACCTGGGGCAATGGGGGATTAAGTGACTTGCCCAGAGTCACAAGGGGCAGCATGGAATTTGACCCCACAAACTCAGGGTGCTGAGGCTGTAGCTCTAGCCACTGTGCCACACACTCCCCAGGATATTGAAGCAGGGCCAGTTCAACCTATTGAGTGGGTGACACACTGACTCAGGGTGCTGGTGATAAAATGTGCCAAAATTCTGGTTCAGCATCCCTCCCTTTCTCTTCCCTTGCTGCTGCAGGGAAGGGGCAGGAAAGGAAAAATGCCAGACCCAAGATCTGGGATTTTGGCACCCTTTATCACCAAAATAGGGGAGTGGGGAGATATCTGATCAGGAGAGTGCTCATGCAAAACTTGGCTTTACAGTCCCTTCCTCAAACCCTGGTCATGAGATAACATCATTGGTAAAGATCACATTACCAGATGCAGATTTAGGCAGTAACTTCGTTACAGGAATCTTATGTGCCTTCCTGTGCTTTGAGATCTCAATCTAAGAACTTGCTGGTTGTTCCCTCTATTCGACTCATATCCAAGGCAACCAGCCATTCTTGTGTTTTTAGTGTAAACAGACTATCAATTATGGAATTCTCTTTCTGAATCAGTTCGTTTTATTTCCACTTATCTTTTCGGAAAAGCTTGAAAGCTTATTTTTCATTAAGGCTTTTTATGATGTGTGATAACTAGCTGTGATGCTTTGTTTTAAATGTATCATGGGTCTTAGAAGTTATGTATGTATATATTTTTTACTCTGATTTATAAATGGTTTTTATATCACCCACATAGAGGGATCCTTTTATGAAGGCGCACTAACCAATTTAGTGTGCACTAAAGATTAGCGCGCGCTAAATGCTAAGGTGCCCATAGAATATAATAGCATTTAGTGCGCACTAAATCAGTTAGCACGCCTTAATAAAAGGACCCCAGAATTATGGATATTCAGGATATAAATGTTTTAAATAAATAAATATCAACACAATAATCTGAGGTGTTACCATTAAGTATTCTGTGATGCTATATGGTAATTCTCTAATATCACAGTTTTAAATAATTTAAATAAATAAGTAAAGTACTCAGACCCTACAGCCAAGAGGTTGCAGCAGCTATTTTAGAAGGCAGCTGCGAGGAGGCAGGAGCGAGAGGGCCACACTTCTGCCCCCAAAACATCCACTAGACCAGGGGTGCTCAATAGGTTGATCGCGATTGACTGGTAGATTGCCAAGGCAAAGTGAGTCGATCGCAGAGCCCATCCCGTGCTCCGTGATAGATTCATTTTGCCTTGGTGATCTACCGGGCCGATCAGCCTTCCTGTCCCTGACGTCAATTCTGCCGTCGGAGAGTAAGTTCAGGCCAGCCAATCGCTGCCTAGCTGGGCTGGAACTTCCTCTCCGACGGCAGAATTGATGTCGGGGAGAGGAATGCTGGTCAGCCCGACACAGAGAAGCAGGGAGAGCTTGGGGGGGGCGGCGGTGGCTTTGGGGCCTATTACCCGATGGCGGCGGCAGCTTGGGGGGCCTGTTCCCCGATGGAGGGCATAGAATCATCTGCCTTGACCTCTTTGAAAAAACCCCAGAATAGGAATGATAATTAACATTTTCTCAGGGTACAGTGTGCTTTGTGTTTTTTTAACATTTTATTGTTGGTAGATCATTTTGACTTGGTCATTTTAAAAGTAGCTCGCAAGCCCCAAAAGTGTGGGCACCCCTGCACTAGACCATCAGGTACCTTGGTAGGCCCAGGAGGGGGGTCATGGGGTTGGGTGGGAGATTAAAGAGTCAGAACCTGGAGAGTCGCAGCCACCTGTACGAAGAGTCGCATGTGGCTCACGAGCCGCAGGTTGCCAACCCCTGCCTTAGCCAGTCAGGTTTTCATGACAATCATAATGAATATGCATGAGATAAATTTGCATGCACTACCTCCATTGTATGCAAATCTACTGAATTATCATGCATATTCATTGTGGTTATCCTGAAAACCTGACTGGCCAGGCATGTCCCATGGATTGAGAACCACTGCTTTAGAATCAGGCACGTTTAAAAAAGGAGCCATTATAACACTATGGTTGTCATCTGTTCCTTTTTCAGCTCGCCAAGCTTTTGGATCTCCGACATTCTCCCTCCACTTGGGTGCTGTTGTCTGGTCTAGCCTAGAGGTACCAGCCCTTGTTAGCCTCTTGGTGCCCATTATTACTAGAAACCAAACATTCTGACGCAGGATAGGACATCCCATGAAAGATTCACGTCCTGAACAGTGCAGTGCTGGCGAAATCAAACATTCGGCAAGTTAATGCACAAGTGTGTGAAAAAATGATATAAAAGGACACCAGCAAATAAGTTACAGGAGCAGAATGATTTACTTTTCTGGAACATGAGAAAGCATTCATCCATTTGCACAGCTCAGGAATGAAGACAGTAAAAATGGGGTAGACAGGAATGACCGTTATGAACTCTTTGAACCTGCTAAAGATTCAAAATATGTATTATTTTGGTTTCTGAAAGGGAGATTAAGGGAACAGGGGGTTCATTATGAAATAGTCAAGCTAGTTATTCTGGATCCATTTCCTCCTCTTCCTTCTAGCCAGACATATCCAGATAAAAGGGATTGGACAACTTCTCTATGAAGAAAGGATAAAGCTGCTAGGGCTCTTCAGCTTGGAGAAGTGCCAGCTCAGGGGAGATATGTCAGAGGTCTATAAAATACTGAGTGGAGTGGAAAGGGTAGATGTGAATTGCTTGTTTTCAAAAATACTAGGACTAGGGGGTATGCAATGACGCTACCAAGTAGTAGATTTAAAACAAACAGGAGAAAATATTTCTTCACTCAATGTAAACAGTGCCATTATCGACAGCTGCCTAAAAAAAACGGCCGATCGCCTGTCATGAAAGATGAACATTTTGAAAGAAACGAACTTCTGATAACCAGCCAACATGGTTTCTGCAAGGGGAGATTGTGCCTAACAAACTTATTGCACTTCTTCGAAGGAATTAACAAACGGATGGACAAAGGAGACCCCATAGACATCCTATATCTAGATTTCCAAAAAGCCTTTGACAAGGTGCCCCATGAACGCCTACTCCGGAAACTGAAGAACTATGGGGTGGAAGGAGACGTACATAGATGGATCAGAAACTGGTTGGCGGGTAGGAAACAGAGCGTAGGAGTGAAAGGCCACTACTCGGACTGGAGGAGGGTCACGAGTGGGGTCCCGCAGGGTTCGGTGCTCGGGCCACTGCTATTTAATATATTCATAAATGATCTAGAAACAGGGACAAAGTGCAAAATAATAAAATTTGCAGATGTCACCAAACTATTTAGTGGAGCTCGGACTAAAGAGGACTGCGAAGAATTGCAAAGGGACTTGAACAAACTAGGGGAATGGGCGACGAGATGGCAGATGAAGTTCAACGTTGAGAAATGTAAAGTATTACATGTGGGAAACAGAAACCCGAGGTACAACTATACGATGGGAGGGATGTTATTAAATGAGAGTACCCAAGAAAGGGACTTGGGGGTAATGGTGGACATGACAATGAAGCCGACGGCACAGTGCGCAGTAGCCGCTAAGAAGGCAAACAGAATGCTAGGCATAATCAAGAAGGGTATTACAACCAGAACAAAAGAAGTTATCCTGCTATTGTATCGGGCGATGGTGCGTCTGCATCTGGAGTACTGCGTCCAATATTGGTCGCCGTACCTTAAGAAGGACATGGCGTTACTTGAGAGGGTTCAGAGGAGAGCAACACGTCTGATAAAGGGGATGGAAAATCTTTCATACACTGAGAGATTGGAGAAATTGGGTCTCTTTTCCCTGGAGAAGAGGAGACTTAGAGGGGATATGATAGAGACTTATAAGATCATGAAGGGCATAGAGAGAGTAGAGAGGGACAGATTCTTCAAACTTTCGAATAATAAAAGAACAAGAGGGCATTCAGAAAAGTTGAAAGGGGACAGATTCAAAATGAATGCTAGGAAGTTCTTCTTTACCCAACGTGTGGTGGACACCTGGAATGCACTTCCAGAGAGCGTAATAGGGCAGAGTACGGTACTGGGGGTTCAAGAAAGGATTGGACAATTTCCTGCTGGAAAAGGGGATAGAGGGGTATAGATAGAGGATTACTGCACAGATCCTGGACCTGTTGGGCTGCCGCGTAAGCGGACTGCTGGGCACGATGGACCTCAGGTCTGACCCAGCAGAGGCATTGCTTATGTTATTATGTTCTTAAGAGGCCGATAATAAAAACGAATGCATAGTTTTAAAAAAAACATGTAATAAAATAAACATAAAAACAATCTTCAAGGAGATACCATGATGTGGCTAAAAAGATCATGAAGAGTTCATCAACTTTATCAAGAGTAACTAAAAAAAGGCATCTACAAACAGCTGCGTCTTTAGTCATTTTCTGAAGCTCCCCTTTTCACTGCAATTTCGTATCTGACCCACCAAGGAGTTCCACAACTTAACTCCTGCACAGCAGAAGGTCATTTTACCGGTCTCCACAAGTCTTGGGTTCGAAGACGTTTTCAGTAGCGCTAAATTCTCAGAATGCAAAGATCTTTTGGGTATATAACTGGCTATATTACTTTTAAGCAATTCTGGGATGTTGCCACACATAAGTTGATGGCAAATCATCACTGCTTTATACTGGACTCTGAATTGGTTTTTGACGCAGCCATTAGTGCACCGATTAAACCAATTAAGTTAGGTGGCGGTAGGGCACCTACAGTCACCTAATTTCATGCGCCGTTTACAGAGACAGGGCCAATAGGTGCCCACATCACATTTTGGTAAATAAGAAAGCAAAGCCATGAATTTGGAATTGGAGGATGAGATGTACAGCGTCAGCATCTATGAGACAATCCTGGTTTTTCTTGTTATATAGATCTTTATGGACCCCCTGTTAGGTTACAAAAGTTAGACAGTTCTAAATCTAATAGATGCTGGCACTGTCATCTCGATATAGGGACACTGGATCATTTGCTATACTATTGTCCCTTGATACTTAAATTCTGGAAATCCGTTTGGCGTCAAATTATTGCGATATTGGAAGTCCCATTATCATTATCATATGACGTAATATTGTTTGAAACGATATTATTCCCCAAGAAACCAATCAGTGCAAACCAGAATAAACTGCTCCTCATCATGACAGGAGTAGCCATGCAGCTGATAATGAAAAATTGGAAAAGTTGGGATATCTTATAGTTTCTGGTGGGAATCCATATGCCAGATATATAAGTTTGGAAAATATTAATTCTTTACAGAGGGGACACCATAGCAAATTCAAGGAAATTTGGGGCCCATTAACAAGGTATTGTAAGATATAAATGTGAATTATTAACATTATTTCCCTTTGATTCATGAAAGATTGTTATATACATCCAGGAGGGGTGAGGGGAGTTAAACAGCTGTGTATCAATTTGTTGGAATAGAGTGCAATAATTTATTACACTTGATTGTTCATCTGTTTTGCACTACGTAATTGATTTCAAAAACGAATAAAGAATTTATATAAAAAAAGGGCAAAGCTTTTGTGTGCTTTCATTTTATTTTAAGGTAGCACACTGTCGCTCTATGAAGCACTACTCGGAAAAAGTGATAAGACAGGATGCTTCTAACAGCAGGCTGTTCAATGACCCAGCTTCCTATAAATCAATGGATCCATCCTTCATAAACATAATTGCCACACCTTTGTTATGACTCTGCTTTAATGCTAAGTGTATGTGCTGTATCCTGTGGTTTTGTACTTACAGATTAGAATTGCAAGAATGACCTCTGTTGAATACTTTGAGGCACTTAAAATATAAATTATATATTCAATTACCACTATCGCAGTGTCTTCTTAAGAGGAAAAACATCCATTTGAAACTTGCTATTCCAATAAAGGAGTCCAAGGCTATGGAAAAGACAATACCAAAATTCGACCCTTCCTCTCAGAGCATACCATCAAAACCCTCATCGCCTCATGCTTAGACCACTGCATCTTGCTACTCTCAGGCCTTCCGCTTAGACATCTTGCTCCCTTCCAGTCCATCCTGAATTCAGCTGCATGACTCATATTCTGTGAGAGCCGCTATATTCACGTTACCCCTCTCTTAAAGTCATTTCATTGGTTTCCCATCCATTTCCGAATACAATTCAAACTCCTCTTACTGACCTACAAATGCACTCACCCAGCTGCCCCTCATTATCTCTCTTCACTTACCTCCCCTTATGTTCCCTCCCTGTGAGCGCCACTCAGCTGGTAAGTCCCTCCTGTCTGTGCCCTTCTCGTCTTCTGCCAACTTGACTCCATCCCTTCTACTTTGCTGCGCCATATGCTTGGAACAAGCTGCCCGAATCCCTATGGTGGGCTTTGTCACTGCCAGTGCTCAAGGCCCACTTAAAAGTCCACCTCTTTGAGATTGCTTTCAACTCCTAACTCCTCTCACCTTCGGTTCTGCATCCTTAACCCTATATGTTATGTCTGTCTGTCCAAGTTAGATTGTAAGCTCTTCAGAGCAAGGACCATCTATTAAATGTCAAAATGTACAGGGCTACATAAGTGATAAATAGTAGTACTAGTATTTGTGGAAGAATACATTCAGCACATCCTTGCATACCTCAAAGTATCACAATGCCTAAGTTTCTAACCCCATCTTTCCATAAAGATAAGAGAGCAAAACCACTGAATACCTTTGGATGAAAAATATTGTTTGAATACAGAACTGGAAACAATTATGCTATTGACGAAGCACAACTATTAATGGTCTCAGATGGAAAGAAAGCCAGAGGCTTTAAGGAAAAAATTACCCCTACCTGATAATTTCCTTTCTTTGAGTCCTGCCAGTCCAAACTGACAGGTTATATGCCCTTACCAGCAAATGAGGCAGAGACTTGAAGTTTCCAGTGATACCATCATACCTAGTGCAGCCAGGAGTATTATTGGTATTCTAATGAGAAAGCTAAGAATTAAAGGATATGGAAGGATGTTCCTTAGCAGTAGTGCCACGGGACTACCACTAGAGGTCATGATTATCATTTTGGATGCCAGTGCGGATGATCTCCACCCCCTCTTCAAATCTGGGACCCCTGAACTACCAATGATGTCCCAGAGGGAGGGGGAAGTACGCTTGGTATCAGTGGGAGCCTTTCCAGGGGAGCTGAGGGCCCAGAGTATGTATATGTGAAGGGCGGAGGAGCACAGCTGAACTTCCATTTACAGTACATTGGACTTACCACTGCCTCTTGAAGTAGCAATGAGTTCAGCTGTACTAAATCAGCAATCATGACTAGTGCCCCAGTGCCAATCTGTGTGCTGTCACAATTTGCCACACCCATCTCCCACCCTCTCCCACATTAGGCAGCTAATAGGGAACTTTTACCACATGCTGCTTCTTATAGCACAGCAGACAGTATTGCAGGCCTGTCTACCATGTGTTAACTGTGTTAAGCTGTTAATACAGCTTTTATTAAAAGGGCTCTGTGTGATCTGCTGAATTGTTAAAATAATGAATAGAAGCTCAAGAACCTGTATAGAATGGCACATGTAACTCAGGGAGGGGAGGCCCGCGTGCACATTTGACGGCAGGCTCATGTGGGTGACGAGGGCTCCGGCAGGACTTTCCTCGCTGAAACAGATTGGGTGGCCACAGCCATCGGGGGATGATGGGAGGGAGGTTTCAAAAGCCGGGACCCTGGAGGACTCAGAGCTTACCTGGTCCTCCGAGGTGGCTTTTCCTGCCCGCCCTCCCTTTTTTCTTTTGGGTTGGATGGCTGGGTGGGTCCTGGAGGACCACCAGCCAGTCAGGTTTTCAGGATAGCGCTAATGAATATGCATGGAGCAGATTTGCATGCCGTTAACCTCCATTATATGCAAATCTCTCTCATGCATATTCATGAGAACCCGACTGGCTGGTTGTCCTCCAGGACAGGGTTAGGAAACATGGGTTAGAGTAAGTCTTGGGAGTGGTATCCTTAGTTACTGGCTGTCGGGCTCATCGGGGGGGATGAGCTGCGGGCTGGTGGGGAAGCTGTGCCGGGGGGGGGGGGGGGGGTCAGGTAACCCTAGTGAATGGGGCATATGGGGTACATGCAACAAATAAAGTCAATGGACTCCATATTTTTTTAAATAAAGCACTAAATCCTAAACATTCCGCGTTCATTCTCTCATACTGATATGTATTACATACATTTGTCCACCAAAATGTATAATTTACTCTATCGTGGCTTTTCCAATTCTTTGTAATCAATTGAATCGCAATTCCAGTCAAAATCAAGAAAAGACGGCTTTTAAATTTATCAAGGAGAGGTTTGACTTGTAACATAGTACCACAAATTATTACTTCGTATGTTAATGGAATATTCGATTCTAAAACTATATACAGTACTGTATATTTGTTTTTATATCTTAAACTTATTTGCATATTTTTGTATTTTAATCTATCTGTGGATGTTCTTATTCCAATAACTATGGACTCCTTTTACAACGGCGCGTTAGGGCCTTAATGCCACTTGCGCCAGCCGCTACCGCCTCCTTTTAAGCAGGTGGTAATTTTTCAGCTAGTGTGCACTAATAACACTAGCGCACCTAAGTAAAAGGAGGCTATGGAAAAGACTATGTGTGTAATTTATTTGCAGACTCCTGAAGAAGGTGCAGTTTTCTGTAGTGAAATGCCTGCAGTGTTGAGTCTTTTTTTTACATTTATAGACCTGAATCTCTACTTTTAATAAAAGTTTGGAAAAGGGATTTCTATACCACCTTTTTTGTAGTCATGCAACCACATTCAAAGTGGTTTTATATACAGGTACTTCAAGTATTTTCCCTATCTGGCCTGATGGGTTCACAATTTATCTACTGTGACGAAATCAGGGGAGGGAAATTTCAGGGTGATGCGAGGAAGTACTTCTTCACTGAAAGGGTGGTAGATCATTGGAACGAGCTGCCTCAGAGGGTAATTGAGGCCAGCAGCGTGTTAGATTTCAAGAGAAAATGGGATATTCATGTGGGATCTCTAGGAGAGTAAGAATCAGGGAGTGGGTCATTGGTATGGGCAGACTCGATGGGCTATAGCCCTTTTCTGCCATCAATTTCTATGTTTCTATGTTTCTAAGTTCAAAGAAGCGTGGGATGAACCCAGAGGATCTAGAATCAGAAAATAATAGTAAATATTGAACTAAGGCCAGTACAGGGCAGACTTGCACAGTCTGTGTATGTATATGGCCTTTTAGTTGAGGATGGGCTGGGGAGGGCTTCAATGGCTGGGAGGGTGTGGATGGGCGGGAATGAGCTTTGACGGAGACTTCAGCAGTTGGAACCCAAGCACTGTATCACAGGAGTGTCAAAGTCCCTCCTCGAGGGCCACAATCCAGTCAGATTTTCAGGATTTCACCAATGAATATGCATGAGATCTGTTAGCAATACAATGAAAGCAGTGTATGCAAATAGATCTCATGCATATTCATTGGGTAAATCCTGAAAACCCGACTGGATTGCAGCCCTCGAGGAGGGACTTTGACACCTCTGCTGTACCGGGTAGAGCTTTGGATTCTTGCACAGAAATAGCTAAGCAGAAAAAAATTAAACTTGAATCAGGTTGGGCAGACTGGATGGACCATTCGGGCCTTTATCTGCTGTCATCTACTATGTTACTGTTCCTGTGGCAGTGGAGGATTAAGTGACTTGTCCAGTCACAGGGAGCAGCGTCGGATTTGAACCCGCAACACCAGGGTGCAGAGGCTGTAGTTTTAACCACTGTGCTACACTCTCCTCTCTTGTTTCCCTCTTGTTTTTTCTTTGATATACATTTTCATGGGAAAATTGTGATGCTTTGTGGGCTTACCCTAAGTCTACATTGATAACAGTTATGGGACTGTTTCCCCAGAATTTGTCTAGATCTCTTTTTAAATTCAGCTATGGGCAAGATGGACCTTTTTTTTTTTTAATCAAAATCAGATTTGTAATTATGTTATGCATCATCATGGTTTCACTCATCAGCTTAGCTGATAAGAATAATGAGCAGATGCTTTAAATATGTAAGGGACGAGGCAGGAAGGAGAAACCTGCCTGTCCTGGGCCCGAGGGCTCTTTCTCTAACCAAAAATACCAGTATGCACCATAAACTAATCTGTGAAAGGTGCTCCAAACCACAGCTGAGATCTACCAAGTCAGAGAGGAATAAGACGGTTGCTGGTGCCATGATGGGCCAAGCCCCTTTCAATTTGCAGTCTGGCCTCCCTAAGTCAGCATGCAACAAGCAACATAGGCTAATCAAATGTGGAGTAGTCGCCTGTTGCATAGAGCAGCAGGCTGAGATCCAGGGAAAGCCCATTTCAAATGCCATGCACTGCAGCTACTTGTGGTTTGGGGAAAGTCCTGTAAGCATCCATTGCCTCATGAACAGATTGTGAACCCTTCAGAGCAGGGCTGCCCAAATCCAGTCCTCTAGATCTACTGGCAGGCCAGGTTTTCAGGATATCCACAATGAACATGCATGAGAGAGATTTGCATACCAAGAAGGCAGTGCAGGCAAATCTCTCTCATGCATAGTCATTGTGACTATCCTGAAAACCTGGCCTGCCAATAGATCTCAAGGACAGACTTGGGCAGCCCTGCTCCAGAGAAAGAAAAATACCTACTATAAGGCCTTAATGCTCTCCATTTCAATAGCTTTTAGGTAAGAAAAATAAATATGCAAACAGAACTAGAGGATGGTACCAACAGCCACAGTATCATCTCTATAATAAAACCCTAAGCCGCGCATGCGCACTTCCACTTGCATGTTCCATATGTCCGTGGCCTGAAGAAGTGCGCATGAGCGACTACAACTGCCCCACACTCGCGGCCCTGTGGGGCAATGGCAGCAACTGAGTGGTGGAGAGCAGCCCCGCTCCGCCCGTTGACCCTCCACAAACCTCCCAGCTCCAGCAGCGTAGGCAGCACTATAAACATGCTGCTTCGCGCCCTTCTATTGCCGATTTCCTCTGCCGAGTCTCTGATGACATCATCGGAGACAGACGCGGGAGAGGAAATCGGCAGTAGAAAGCCGCGAAGCAGTGTGTTTAAAGTGCTGCCTACGCGGCTGGAGCCCAGAGGTTTGTCGGCGGTGGAAGGGTCAGGAGCAGGCCAGATCGAGCAGAACAACGCCACTAAAAGAAGGGGGGGGGGGCCGAAAGGAGCAGCCCAGATCACGGTAAGAGAAGTGAAAGGGGGTGGGAGAAAATGCTGCTACCGCTATACAGGGACTTGGAAGGGAAGGGAAATACCGCTGCTGCTTCTGCACAGGAAAGGGGGGATAGGAGGGAAATGCTGTTGCTGCTGCATAGGGAAGTGGGATGGAAATGGGCTGCACAGGGAATTGGGGAAAAATGACAGACAGACAGCGGGAGGGAGGGAGACAGAAAGAAAGAAAGACACAGGGGCAGGGAGAGGGACACAAAGACAGACAGAGAAAGGGGGCCAGGGAGAGAGAGAGAGTCAGTGGGAGGGAGACAGACAGACATATATTCTAGCACCCGTTAATGTAACGGGCTTAATGACTAGATAATAAAACCCTAAGCAGCGCATGCGCACTCCTACCTGCGTGTTTCGTATGTCTGTGGCCGGAAGGAGTGCGCATGCGCACCTACAACTGCCCCACACTCGCGAAGGGAGAAGATACAGAAACAAAGAAAGACTGACAGACAGCCAGGGAGAGAGACAGTAAGACAGGGGGCCAGGGAAGAGACAGAGACACACAGGGGGACAGAGAGACAGAAAGAAAGGGGGGCAGGGAGAGAGATAAAAAAACAAAGTAAGAAAGAAAGAAACACCTCAGCGACCCATTGTGCTAAAAGTCTACACATCTATTCTAGCACCCGTTAATGTAACGGGCTTAAATACTAGTAATAATAATAATAAAAAATTTATTATTATATACCGCCCAACCACAAAGTTCCAGGCAGTTAACAACTAAGAAGATCTGTACAATCAGCGAAAAATACATCAGATTAAAAAAAGATAAAAAATGATAAAAGAAAATTACATAATTATTTGACCAACTACCAATTAGAGAGATAAATTTCTTAGTAATCTGTGACACTATTTACTATATACTATTATAATCACAGCTACATAATTATTTGACCAACATAATTATTTGGCAAACTTATCAAACAAGTGAGTTTTTTAACATGTTCTAAAAACATTATAAGAATCTGTTTGACAAATAAGCGGAATTAACCAAGAATTCAATTTGCCTAACTGAAAGGCAAATGTCTTATTCAAAAATTTCTTGTAACGACAGCTCTTGATTGAAGGATACATAAACATTAACTTATTGCAAGTGTTTTTTTTTTTTTATAAGATATAAAAATTGAATTGAGAGGCTAGATATCCTGGAGCCAAGCCAAAAAGAGATTTAAAACAGACAATTTGGGACCCCTATATACAAAAAATTATCCTCTAGAGCAGGGGTCTCAAAGTCCCTCCTTGAAGGCCGCAATCCAGTCGGGTTTTCAGGATTTCCCCAATGAATATGCATAAGATCTATGTGCATGCACTGCTTTCAGTGCATATTCATTGGGGAAATCCTGAAAACCCGACTGGATTGCAGCCCTCAAGGAGGGACTTTGACACCCCTGAATTACAGAATTTGAGCAAATGACCCCATATTTGGTCAGATCTCTTCAAATTGTCACACTTAACTGCAAACATTTTTTCATATTTAGCAAATCGACACACCAATTATTGTATTCCAGAGATCTCAAAGTCCCTCCTTGAGGGCCGCAATCCAGTCGGGTTTTCAGGATTTCCCCAATGAATATGCATGAGATCTATGTGGATTGCGGCCCTCAAGGAGGGACTTTGAGATCCCTGCTCTAGAGCAAGAAGTATGATTCTTAATACTTTACATTGAAGCTTTGGAATCGTTCTTTGCATTTTTAATACTTGGTAATTGATGTCACCTTTCATTCTAGGGTTGTGGTGGGAATAGGGGGATGATAGTAATATATGTGGAGTTATTTGAATTGTATTTTGTTTAATTCATTTATTACAATGTTATAATTAAAAATAATGGGGGAGGGAGAGGTGAATAGGGGGAAAGGAAATAGGGGAAGGTATTGAGAGATGTAATGGGTAATTTGGAAATATATTTTGAAGAAATGAAAGACATTTGATGGAAATTAATATGGTGAATTTAATTGTAATGACTATTTTATTGTATTATATTATTGTATATTTACTGGATTTCTTCAATAAAATGTTATAAAGTAAAACAGACAACCAAATTTTTTAAAAAAAATGCATGCCTCAAAGCCCACCCACATAAACTTTGGGCCTCACAAAAAAAAAAAAAAATCATTTCAAACTACTCCAGTGACTGGTGCTTAGCTACCAGAAGACACCTTTTGTCTGATCTAGTCCAGACACTGCTGCTCCAGCTATAGGCTGGTGTTCTAGTTTTGGTCAGTTAATTCCGCTGTGTTGCGGTACAGTTCTTAAAATGCAGCACTTTGCACACATATCAAAAGCCATTAAGAAGAAAAGAGCATCTTTCCAAATTTTGGAATTGAAGCTAGAAACATCAACTGCTTCCTGCAATAAGTGAACTCTTGTTTCTTGTACACTTCTCCCTCCATATTCGCTGTGATAGGAGATTAACAGAACCGCAAATATAGAAAAACCACAAAAACCATTATGAATATAGTGAAACCGTGAATAACATGGTGGGAGACCTGGTCTGTTCCTGAAAGAGAGGCAAAACACGGTGAAGAAAGTGCTGGGAATCAGCAATTTTCTCTGTAAACACTTGGAATCAACAATTTCTCTATGCAAGCTGATGTAATTTGGGGGAGGGAGGAGCCAGCATGCTAAAAACCATGAATAATTGAAACCGTGAATATGGAGGGAGAAGTGTACTTCTCATTCACAGCCAATGAGAATCTCTCACTTATCTGTTTAGACAAAAACCAATGTATCCAATACAGCAGAAAAAATTTAAAACAGCAAGAAAAATGGGAAAAAAAAGTCAATGAAATTTTTTATTGTGCCCTTTATAAGTCATCAATCTAAAACTGCTCATTCACTCTTCTTGCTGTTTTGAAAGAACAGCAACTTCCAGAAAACTGGTCAAATATCTTCAACATTCATCTATCAACATTGTACAGCAGAAGTACTGAACTTGCTCCTGTCCACAAAATATGTGGAAACACAATCTCTGAACAAACATTTTGGAATCTGATAGCTCTGAGGACAAAAAAACAACAACCCACCACCACAATGCCCTTTAATGCATAGTATAGAGCTGTCAAAACAAACAACAAAACCTCATACAGCACACCATATGCCATCTGAACATGCAAAGTTTTCAAACCGGAACTCACCAAAGCAGTAACAAATTCATGGACCCATCCAGCTACTGCTCTTCATTATACACTCACCGTGTAAGAATTAATTTTATAGCACTTACCATTTAGTCTGTAGATTTATCTTCTGAAAACAGACCGTGATGAAGTAACAGAGTTTGGAAGACGAGAGAGTTGTGCTTTGGTGTTACTGAAATAGACTCACTCATGCCCTACAACTGAATAGCCAATCACAATCTATCACCCCTTCCCCCCATCCCAAAAAATAATTTGAGCTACTGCACAGGTGCAAAGCCTCAGCAGTTGACCTACACACAGGGAACAGTGTCACCCATTTAAGAAGAGATTTTTGCATACATGCAGACATATACAGAAGCTAAAGCTGGATTAAAGCATTGTTTGAAGACTGAGGTGATTCTGGTGTATCTTTGCTCTTTTCGAGCTACGAACAGTGGAGATGACTAGAGCAGTGTCTCTCAACTGTGTGCCAGGGCACAGTAATATGTCCCTAAGACATTCCAGGTGTGCCACGAGAGATTCCAGAATTTTACTTTATTTTTTTAAAAAATTCCCTTCATAAGTGTACATTAGAATAGGCAACATATACGTCACGCATGCAAGAGTCTGTCAATGTTACGAGCATCTGTGTGTGTAAGGATACAATCACCCAGACAAGCATCGTTCTTTGACATGATTGGTCCTTGAAACTAATGGCAAGTAAATCTAGTTTTATTTTTATTTTTTATGCAGTAGTTATCCTAACTAGCGCAACAAAGCAATCAAGGCTTTGTTACCGTTTGAATTGTCTTATCTTTGCGAACTTGGATTTTCAGCGCTGACAAGACTTAAATTAATAATAATAAAAAAAAGATGACTCCAGATGGTGGATAATGAAATGCATGAACCTTTGAGCCATGTTTCGAGTTAATTGGCACTCAAAAAACAAGCACATCCATCGCATTGATTAGCAATTCTTTTCTATCTACTTTAGTTTCACCATTGTTACAATTATCCATAAGTAGCTTAAAGAACTTTAAACAAATAACTCTCAAATTTAATTTTCTGTTGGTTTTTCCATTTTATAATTCCAATTATAATGTGCCACAAAAAAACAAAACATTTGTTCCCTTTAGTGTGCCCCACTAAAAAAAGTTTGAGACACTGGACTACAGAATAGTTGCAAAAGCAGCTTTGTCTCAGCTCACATTGCTCTCCACAGATGCAGCTCTGACCATAACCCCAGAAAATTTCCCTGCAAAACTGTGGTAGTGTATTTTGGTCCTGGTTTCTCGCAAAATGTTTCTGCTTCATGTTGGAGTATCTCAATGTGAACTCATAGCTGGAGATGAGATTCGTATCTCATAAAGCCATTTCAAAAAAACAAAACAAAAACAACCCAGTTATTACTGATATATTCTAACTGTAAAAGTACTCTTAAATACTGAAAATATACTTCTTTGATGTGTACTGATCTCCTGGTATTAATTTACCTGGAATATCATTGATATTTTGTTATTGTTATCATTACCTTATTGTATTTTTTTATGAAAAAATCAATAAAATTTCATGGAGAAAATAAAAAAAAGATTAATTCAGTGATCAGTTTCAGGGAGACTGCAGTAAAGTGCATCTTTAATACCCCTGTATTTTTCCAGTGGCCTATTTAATACCCCTGTACTATTCCAGTGTACTTTTCCAGGGGCCTATTTAATACCCCTGTACTATTCCAGTGCACTTTTCCAGGGGCCTATTTAATACCCCTGTACTATTCCAGTGCACTTTTCCAGGGGCCTATTTAATACCCCTGTACTATTCCAGTGCCCTTTTCCAGGGGCCTATTTAATACCCCTGTACTATTCCAGTGCACTTTTCCAGTGGCCTATTTAATACCCCTGTACTATTCCAGTGTACTTTTCCAGGGGCCTATTTAATACCCCTGTACTATTCCAGTGTACTTTTCCAGGGGCCTATTTAATACCCCTGTACTATTCCAGTGCACTTTTCCAGGGGCCTATTTAATACCCCTGTACTATTCCAGTGCACTTTTCCAGGGGCCTATTTAATACCCCTGTACTATTCCAGTGCCCTTTTCCAGGGGCCTATTTAATACCCCTGTACTATTCCAGTGCACTTTTCCAGGGGCCTATTTAATACCCCTGTACTATTCCAGTGCCCTATGCCAGTACACATACTGCTGAAAAAGCAATGTTACTTACCGTAACAGTTGTTATCCAGGGACAGCAGGCAGCTATTCTCACTAGTGGGTGATGTCATCCGACAGAGCCCCGATACGGACATCTTGAAAGCATGTCTTGCTTGAAGAAACTTAGAAGTTTCGAGATGCCCGCACCGCGCATGCGCCAGTGCCTTCCCGCCCGATGTACCGGGCGTGTCTCCTCAGTTCAGGTAGCTAGCCTGAGAAGCCAACCCAGGGGAGGTGGGTGGGACGTGAGAATAGCTGCCTGCTGTCCCTGGATAACAACTGTTACGGTAAGTAACATTGCTTTATCCCAGGACAAGCAGGCAGGTATTCTCACTAGTGGGTGACCTCCAAGCTAACCCCAATGGGATGGTGGGAGAGTTGGCAACTTAAGAGAACAAATTTTGTAATACAGTTTGGCCAAACTGTCCATCCCGTCTGGAGAAAGTATCCAGACAATAATGAGAGGTGAATGTATGAACCGAGGACCAAGTGGCAGCCTTACAAATCTCCTCAATCGGTGTCGATCTGAGGAAGGCTACAGAGGCTGCCATAGCTCTGACCTTGTGGGCTGTGACCTTACAGGGAAGGGATAATCCAGCCTGGGCATAGCAGGAAGAGATACAAGCCGCCATCCAGTTAGAGATGGTGCGCTTCGATACAGGTCGTCCCAACTTGTTTGGATCAAAGGAGACGAAAAGTTGAGGTGCAGTCCTGTGGGGCTTTGTGCGATCCAAGTAGAAAGCCAGAGCACGTTTACAGTCCAGAGTGTGCAAAGCAGATTCCCCAGGATGAGAATGAGGCTTTGGAAAAAACACTGGAAGCACGATGGATTGATTGATGTGAAATTCAGAGACCACTTTAGGTAAGAATTTTGGATGAGTACGGAGAACCACCTTGTCATGATGGAATACAGTGAAGGGTGGATCTGCCACTAGGGCCTGAAGCTCACTGACTCGGCGGGCTGACGTGAGGGCCACCAGGAAAACCACCTTCCAGGTGAGATACTTAAGAGGAGCCGTTTTGAGAGGTTCAAACGGAGGCTTCATAAGATGAGACAGGACAACATTGAGATCCCAAACCACAGGAGGAGGTTTGATAGGAGGATTGACATGAAAAAGTCCTTTCATAAATTTGGAAACCACAGGATGAGCAGACAAAGGTTTCCCCTTTAGAGGCTGATGGAAAGCCGCAATAGCACTCAGATGGACTCGTATAGAGGTAGACTTGAGACCAGACTGGGACAGGTGTAGAAGATAGTCCAATACAGACGATAGAGAAGCTTTCTGAGGTTCTGTAGCATTGGAAATACACCAGGTCGAGAATCTCGTCCATTTTTGGGAATAGCATTGTCAAGTAGCAGGCTTCCTGGAAGCCTCCAAGACCTCCCTCACAGCTTGAGAGAACTGGTGAGGGGTCATGTTGAAAGGAACCAGGCTGTCAGGTGGAGAGACTGCAGGCTGGGATGAAGCAGTGAACCTTGATGTTGAGTAAGCAGTGAAGGAAACACTGGAAGAAGTATTGGCTCCCTGCTGCTGAGTTGAAGTAGAAGGGAGAACCAAGGTTGTCTGGGCCACCGAGGAGCAATCAGGATCATGGTGGCATGGTCTGATCTTAACTTGACCAGAGTCTTCTGAATGAGAGGAAAGGGAGGAAACGCATAAAGGAAGCGATTCCCCCACTCCAGTAGAAAGGCGTCTGCCTCGAGGCGGAGAGGAGTGTAGATCCTGGAGCAAAACTGAGGCAGGTTGAAGTTGTGGGGCGCTGCAAAGAGGTCTATCTGAGGCATTCCCCACTGAGCGAAGATCTGATGAAGGGGTTTGGAATGGAGCGTCCATTCGTGAGGTTGGAGAAGACGACTCAATTTGTCTGCCAAGACGTTGTCCTTCCCCTGAATGTAGACAGCTCTGAGGAAGGTGTTGTGGCGAACCGCCCAATCCCAGACTCGAAGAGCTTCCTGACAAAGAGGGGCCGAGCCCGTGCCCCCTTGTTTGTTGACATAATACATGGCGACCTGATTGTCTGTGCGAATAAGGACCACCATGTCGTGAAGCAGATGCTGAAAAGCTTGGAGAGCATTGAAGATGGCCCTGAGCTCCAGAAGATTGATTTGATGGCGTCGTTCCGTAGTGGTCCAGAACCCCTGAGTTCGTAGGCCATCCAGGTGGGCCCCCCAGGCATAGTTCGATGAATCGGTCGTGAGAACTTTCTGATGGGGAAGAGAGTGAAACAGCAAACCTCTGGAGAGATTCGAAGAGGTCATCCACCAGAGAAGAGACTGCCGTAGAGCAGGAGTGACGACAATGTGACGGGACAACGGGTCGGACACCTGAGTCCACTGAGATGCCAGGGTCCATTGAGGAATTCTGAGATGTAGTCTGGCAAAAGGCGTCACATGAACTGTAGAGGCCATGTGGCCCAAGAGGACCATCATGTGTCTCGCCGAAATGGACGGGCGAGAAGACACCGACTGGCAGAGTAGAAGGAGAGCATCCATGCGTTGAGGAGGAAGGAATGCTCGAAGTTGAATGGTATCCAGAACAGCCCCGATAAAGGGGAGAGACTGAGTGGGCTGAAGATGTGATTTGGGGAAGTTGATCTCGAAGCCCAGACTCTGCAGAAAAGAAATTGTGGTCAAGGTCGCCGAAATGACCTCTGGAGCCGACGGTGCCTTGATGAGCCAGTCGTCGAGGTATGGAAATACCTGGAGACCCATGTTCCGGAGTGCAGCGGCCACCACCACCAGACACTTTGTGAAGACTCTGGGAGACGAGGAAAGGCCGAATGGAAGCACTCGATACTGCAGATGTAGATGTCCCACCCGAAATCTGAGAAACTTGCGGGAGGCCGGATGTATCGGGATGTGAGTGTAGGCCTCCTTGAGATCCAGAGAGCATAACCAATCGTTCTGCTCGAGTAGGGGGTAGAGAGAGGCAAGGGTCAGCATGCGGAACCGCTCCTTGACCAAAAACTTGTTGAGGACCCGAAGGTCCAAAATGGGACGCAGATCGCCCGTCTTCTTCGGAACCAAGAAATACCGGGAGTAGAACCCCCGGTTTTGCTGATCTACTGGCACCGGCTCTACGGCTCGAAGCCGAAGCAGAGCCTGCGCCTCCTGTAGAAGAAGAGCGGTCTGCATCGAGTTGGAAGGATACTCTCTTGGCGGGTGGTCCGGGGGGACCCGTTGGAAATGAAGAGAGTATCCCTCTCTTACGATGGTAAGGACCCAAAGGTCCGAGGTGATCGACTCCCATTGATGATAAAAATGGTGGAGTCGACCCCCGATGGGAAAAACAAGGGAAGACAGAACGTCGGTTATGCTCCCTGGAAGAGAGTCAAAAGGGCTGAGTGGCCTTGGGTGCAGCCGGCATCTGAGGCTTCTGCTGAGACTTCTGTGGAGGCTGCCTCTTCGCAGGCTGTCTCGCTAGGGGAGCCTGTCTTGGTTGATAACGCCTCTGGTAGATTTGAGGCGGTCTAGATGGACGAGACTGTTGAGGCTTAGGCTTAGGACGCAGAATGGATTGAAAAGACTTCTCGTGGTCCGAAAGCTTTTTAGTGACAGTCTCGATAGACTCATCGAACAGATCCGCTCCCGCACAAGGCACATTAGCCAATCTGTCTTGGAGGTTCGGATCCATATCAATAGTGCGAAGCCAGGCCAGGTGACGCATGGCGACTGAGCAGGCCGCAGCACGTGCTGAGAGCTCGAAGGCATCGTAGGAGGATTGCATCAGCTGCAGCCGCAACTGGGACAGGGTTGCCACCACCTCCTCAAACTGGAAACGAGCTTCAGCATCGATGAAAGGGACGAACTTGCGGAGGACCGGCAAGAAGAAATCCAAATAGAAAGAGAAGAAAAAATTGTAATTGAGCACTCGAGTCGCCATCATCGAATTTTGGTAAACTCGTCTACCAAACTTGTCCATCGTTCTCCCCTCCCTGCCCGGAGGCACAGAAGCGTAGACCTGGGAAGGGTGAGAACGCTTGAGAGAAGACTCGACCAGAAGAGACTGATGAGAAAGTTGAGCTCCCTCAAACCCCTTGTGGTGAACAATGCGGTATCGAGCATCCAGCTTACTGGGAACCGCAGGGATAGAATACGGTGTCTCAAAACAGCGCATGAAAGTCTGGTCCAGCAATTTATGCAAAGGAAGCCGAAGAGTCTCCGCCGGAGGGTGAGGCAAATGCATCGTATCCAAATACTCTTTAGAATATTTAGATCCAGTATCCAAAGTCACATCTAAGTCATCCGCCATCTGTCGGAGAAAAGATGAGAAAGACAATTGGTCCGCCAAGGCCGGCCGCCGAGATGGACTAGACGAAGTGGAAGCCTCCGGGTCTAGGGAGAGCTGAGACCGGCATGGAGAATAAGAGGTAGATGGTTCCTCATACTCTGGTCCCTCCGGTTGGGAAACATCGGACGATGAGTATCCCAAACGTTGCATCTTTTTCTGTGGGGACACTTCCGAATGACGTGAGGAGTGTCGAGATGAGTGACGAGAACGATGCCCCTCCCGGTGCCGGGATGGGGAGCGAGAACTTCTGTGCATCGCACGATCCCCCGAAGCCTCTAAGGAATGGATGGGGCTCGAAGCGGTGGATCGCAGAGGTGGCAAGGACGCGGACTCACGCAGCGCCACCCAAGTCTGGTATGGAGTGCGGAAGAACTCTTCCTGCGATGCAGTATGCCCAGGACTCCGAATATCAGGGACCGTCCCAGCGCCCTGTTGCCGTGGAGGAGTAATGGGCTCTAAAGGTGGCATATCAGGAAGGGAAGCCCTCTTGGAGGCATCCGCCGCCCTCCGCCGATCCCCCTCGTCGAGCAGCGAGATCGAACGGCGAGGGGGAGGGGGCGGACCGCCCTCAGGGACCGGTGCTCGGACTTCACCCTGAATGTTGGCGATAAGCCGGGGTCCCATAGTTTGCATAAGCTCGACAAACTGAGCTTCCAGCAGGGATCGAAGCGAAGCCGATATGGAGGGATCCACACCGAAAGGGGGTCCTCCTGCACGGTCTTCGCGCTCCTTCGCGGCCAAGTGCTTCTGCTTAGTAGCTTTGGGCACCTTGATGACCACGGGAGGGACAGTGGAAGGCGGTACCTGAACCGAAGAGACAGAGGCAGGCGCCGCAGCGGAACTGGAAGCCGCAGCCGGTGTAAACGATGCTGGCTTCACGATGCTGGATGCGGAAGTCGTCGATGCAGGTTTCGAGCGGACCGGCGAAACCTCAGCAGATGTAGAAGCAGACAGATCCTTGGCAGTCTCCATCTTGAACATCGACTCCCAAAGTAAGCAACGCCGCTTGAACGAGCGCGCAGTGAGCGTGGAACAAGGCCTGCACGATTTCGGAACGTGGTCCGGACCAAGACACTGGAGGCAGCGTCGATGCGGGTCCGTCAACGAAATCGCACGCTGGCACTTGCTGCACTTTTTAAAACCGGTGATTGGCCGTGACATAGGCCGGAAAATCGACGCTGCAATGTCGAAAGAGGTAGGCCGCAGCCACGAGGCCGGGCCGGCCGAACCGCCGGAAGAAATAATTTTGAACTTTTTTTTTTTTTTTTTTAAATAAAGTAAAGTAAAGTGAATTCAAAGAAATAAACCAAAACGCGGGTAAAGAAGGCAAAGAAAAACTGAAATTCAGTCAGCGCAGATTGAAGATAACTTCTCAGCTCCGCGGAAAGAAAAGAACTGAGGAGACACGCCCGGTACATCGGGCGGGAAGGCACTGGCGCATGCGCGGTGCGGGCATCTCAAAACTTCTAAGTTTCTTCAAGCAAGACATGCTTTCAAGATGTCCGTATCGGGGCTCTGTCGGATGACATCACCCACTAGTGAGAATACCTGCCTGCTTGTCCTGGGATAAATTCTCTTTCCCTTGAGCCTAATGGAGGACTGGCTGAAGTTATTTTAAGAGGTTTGCTGATTGTAATACAGCAGTATGTGTACTGGCATCCTGTTGGGTAAAACAGATCTCTGATTTTAGGTGAAATTAGTTTAAAGACAGAAACAGATGTGTGTATCCAAAAATTAACAATGGGATAATCTGAACATTCAGCAGCAATAGCATAGTGACCATCCTCATGTGTTACATTGTGATAAAACTGTGGCTTGTTGGCTGTCATTACAGCAGTCTAAATTCTGATCTTTAATTATTACAATTACTCCTGTTCACAGCTTCCATAATATTGGTGATAGTTTTGATTCTGAGCTGTCATTTCTCTCTCAAGTTTTGTCAGTTTTAAATCCAGTTTCTATATTTTGCATCAGTTGTGGTCAATCCGCTCCCTCTTTGACCATGAGGCATTCTGGGGCTCATTTTCCAAAAAGAAAAATGTTCAAAATGAGGCATAAAGGGGACGTTTTTCTCACCAAATCCTTCCAATTCACTTCCCCCCCCCCTCAAAACCTATTTTCTAAATCAGTGGTTCCCAACCCTGCCCTGGAGGACCACCAAGCCAGCCAGGTTTTCAGGATAACCCTAATGAATATGCATGAGAGAGATCTGCATATAATGGAGGTGCCAGGCATGCAAATCTGCTCCACGCATATTCATTAGGGCTATACTGAAAACCCGACTGGCCTGGTGGTCCTTCAGGATAGGGTTGGGAACCACTGATGTAGTCAAAGAGTTGGGGGACCCAGGCCCATATCCTAGTCCTAGGGTAGGCAATTCCGGTCCTCGAGAGCCGGAGACAGGTCAGGTTGTCAGGATATCCACAATGAATATGTACGAGATGGATTTGTATGCTCTGCCTCCTTGAGATGCAAATCTCTCTCATGCATATTTATTGTGGATATCCAGAAAACCTGACCTGGCTCCGGCTCTCGAAGACCGGAATTGCTTGCCAATGTCCTAGTCTAACTACTTCCAAAAGCCCACTGTACTTATAGGTCACACCCTTAGGCATAAGGACTATTGGTATGGTGCACAGTTGGATCCAATAGGTTTTGGAAGGCTCGCCATACCAGAGATGTCAGAACATTGGAGGCCACAAGGGCCATGGCCTCCCCAGAAATTGGTGTCTGCCCACCAACCCGCCCACCTTCTGGCATTGTACCTTTAATTTTCGGGCAGCTGTTGAACAGTATCAAGGAGCAGGCCTGCCCCAGAACCTCTATTTTCGGGGGCAGGTCTGCTCCTTGACGCTGCCTAGCAGCTTCATGAACATTTAAAACTACAGCGCTGGGAGAAAGTGGGCAGGTGAGCTGGGAATTTATAAGAGATGAGACAGGATTCTGCTGAGGCCAGGGTGGAGCTTCTGGCCTTTCACCCCCCAACCCCACACACAGGACAGTGTGCTGCTGCCCATGCACCATACAATAGAAGGGGGATTATGATGAGATGTGTACCTGGGCTTTTTTATGTGAAGTTCACTGCAGTGCTTCCCTGCTCTGCTCAGATGTCTGTTTGGCCAGTCTATTAAAACTGACTTGTTTTGTGTGATTTTCTTTTGGAATTTTTTTAATGGTTGAAAGTGTTTATTTACCGGTGGATCCTAGAGTGTTATAGAAAATTAATGTCCCTATTTTGCTCAATCACTCTAAACAAAAATTACAAAAATGGCAGAATATGCCTTTATCTTTGGGTGGTAGGGTAGCTTTATTTAAAATGATTCTTTTTCCCAAATGGCTTTATGTTTTTCAGATACTTCCTTTGGAATTCAATAATGGAGATTGGTGGACGTTACGAACAAATCTTACAAAATTTTGTTGGGCGGGTAAAAAACCAAAATTATCTTATGATCTATTATTGGGAACGGGGATGAGGGGTGGACTAGGACTTCCAGATCTGCGTATCTATAGTTGGGCTTGTTTGTTAAGACATATAAGGGATTGGGTTCTTGAAGATGACAAGGCATTTTTTCATCCCTTTCATTTATTGTATTTAATTCAAGTGCCTAGGTCAAGATTACCAGATCATCTCAAGTGTAATTCTATTTCGATTCCTTTGAGGTCAGTTTGGGGTAGAATGTTGATAATATGGGAGTACCATTCGAGTATAACGGATTTTTTACCTAATCAAGGAAATGGAGATTTTACCCCGGGAATGACTAATGGGATTTTTCGATACTGGTGAAATAAGGGGGTTCGTTATATTGCACAGATTTTGGATGCGACGGGTAAGAAGAGATTTCCAGACCTTTCCTTGACGGTAGGAAGTGGACCAGGGTCATTATATGGATACATGCAGTTGGATCATTATGTTAGTCAAATACGAAGATTAGGTCTTTCTTTGGGAGTGAGTGAAAGGCTTCTCAATTTTTTTAATCAATGTAAGGATGTTCCAATTTCTGTATCTTTGTTACATAAGTGGTGGTGGAATTTACTTCCAAATCTATCATATGATAGCATTTTACAAAAATGGTATGATGAGTTAGGGATACAAATATCGCTTTCTGATTTTAGTCAAGCTATTCATCGGTTGTCCAAAATTATTACTGGCTATGTTTGGAGGGAATGTACCTATAGAATGTTACTTAGGGCATATTTTCCACTGGTGCAAGCTTTTCATGCAGGCTTAATTAATTCACCCAATTGTATTAAATGTGATAAAGCTCTTAATACGCTATCTCACGCTTTGTGGCAATGCCCTCTTATTAAGTCATTCTGGTCTACCATCCTATTATATTTTCCACTACTCTCTGGGTGAAGAAGAACTTCCTTATGTTTGTACGGAATCTATCCCCTTTCAACTTTAGAGAGTGCCCTCTTGTTCTCTACCTTGGAGAGGGTGAACAACCTGTCTCTATCTACTAAGTCTATTCCTTTCATTATCTTGAATGTTTCGATCATATCCCCTCTCAGTCTCCTCTTTTCAAGGGAGAAGAGGCCCAGTTTCTCTAATCTCTCACTGTACGGCAACTCCTCCAGCCCCTTAACCATTTTAGTCACTCTTCTCTGAACCCTTTCAAGTAGTACCGTGTCCTTCTTCATGTATGGCAACCAGTGCTGGACGCAGTATTCCAGGTGGGGGACATACCATGGCCCGGTACAGCGGCACGATAACTTTCTCTGATCTACTTGTGATCCCCTTCTTAATCATTCCTAACATTCTGTTCACCCTTTTCGCAGCCGCCACACAGACGGCTTCATCAACTTGTCGACAAGTACGCCCAGGTCTCTTTCCTGGGGGTCTCTCCGAGTACCGCACCAGACATCCTGTATTCGTGTATAAGATTTTTGTTACCAACATGCATCAACTTACACTTATCCATGTTAAACCTCATTTGCCATGTCGTGGCCCATTTCTCAAGCGTGTTTATGTCACGTTTCAGGTCTTCACAATCCTTCTGCGTCTTCACCACTCTGAATAACTTTGTATCGTCCGCAAATTTAATCACTTCGCTCATCGTACCAATGTCCAGGTCGTTTATAAATATGTTGAAGAGCACGGGTGCAAGCATCGAATCCTGCGGCACTTCACTCATGACGCTTTCCCAGTCTGAGTATTGTCCATTTATGCCCACTCTGTTTCCTATCTGCTAACCAGTTTTTAATCCACATGAGAATTTCACCCTCGATTCTATGGCTTGCAATTTTTCGTAGTCATTCATGCAGGACCTTGCCGAACGCCTTCTGAAAATTCAGATATGACAACGACTGTGTCGCCTTTGTCTATCTGCCTGTTTACTCCCTCGAAGTAGTGCAGCAAGTTCATCAATCAAGATCTTCCCTTGCTGAAGCCGTGCTGGCTGGTCCTCATCAGATTGTGTCCATCAAGGTGATCAAAGATACGGTCCTTTAGCAGCATCTCTACCATCTTTCCTGGTACTGAGGTCAGACTCACCGGTCTGTAGTTTCCAGGAGCTCCTCTTGAACCTTTCTTGAAGATCGGCGTGACATTCGCCACTTTCCAGTCTTACGGAATCCTTCCCGATTTGATCGACAGATTGGCTATTAGTTGAAGCAGTTCAGCTACAGCCCCTTTCAGTTCCTTGATTACCTTGGATGGATGCCATCCGGTCCCGGGGATTTATCATTTTTAAGCCTCTCAATCTGCCTGCGTACCTCTTTCTAGGCTGACCATCAATCCTGTCAGTTTCCCATCCTCATTTCCTGCATATAGCCTGTTGGCTTCGCATATGTTGTGTATATCCTCTTTGGTAAATACAGACACAAAAAATGTGTTCAGTTTGTTGGCGATGGCTTTGTCCTCCTTTAGCACTCCCTTTATTCCATGGTCATCCAACAGCCCCACCGCTTCCTTCGCAGGTTGTTTCCCCTTAATATATTGAAAGAATAGCTTGAAGTTTTTCGCCTCCTTGGCTATTTTTCATAGTCCTCTTTTGGCCCTTCTTACCGCCTTGTGGCACCTGCTTTGTTCTTTGTGCTTTTTCCAGTTTATGTCCGTTTTTGACCTGTTCCATTCCTTAAAAGAAGTCTTCTTGTCTCTGATCGCTTCCTTCACCGCTACAGTGAGCTACGCCGGTTCCTTGTTCTTTTTCCTCTTGGATCCCTTGATGATACGCAGTACATATAGATTTTGTGCCTCGTTGATCGTGTCCTTGAAATGGACCATGCTTGCTCTAGTGTTTTTACAGTGCTTATCCTTTTCTTAATCTTCTTTCCCCACCATGCGTCTCATCCCTTCGTAATTCCCTTTTCGGAAGTTCAGTGCCATAGTCAACGTTCTGGATCAATGTTTTGCCCCCGTATCCAGGCATAATAGAATTTGTGCTTAGCGCAGATAACCCCAGCGCCTAAATTTTGGTGTTTATTGAATGTAACTCAAAATGTATTATGCAAGTGTATAGCTTTCAATTAAAGGGTAATAGTTTAAAATGGTTTTGTATAATTATTATTTTTAAAATGAACATAATAGTAAAGTGTGGAAATGGAGAATACAGTAGACGCTCCGTTAACCGGAACTCTCAAGCCACCAGCAAAAATAAATCAAAGAAATACTGCAATATTTTAAATAAAAATGAAAATAAAATCAATTTCTGGTGGAAATGTAAGTGCAAACTTGGCACACCGAGTACAACCACGCTTTGCCTACCACATATCTGGTAGTTTGTCTGGAAAAGTTTATGATATGGCATAGTATTAGTTAGGCCTATTTTTAATTGTAAATCTTAAGCAACCAGAAACTACATTTATCCGGCATCTACCAATCCCCATGGATGCTGGTTAACTGAGACTACTGTATGTAAAAGCCATCTGCAGAATTAGAATAATCCCAAAAATGCTCTGGATTGCATTCCATTATGCTGGTATTGAGTGCTTTCTTTTATCTGGCTAGATTCAGTCATAAGCTGAAGTCAAATCACTACAATGAGGGCACGATGAAAGCAAAAGTGCAAACAAACATTTGTCAACTACTAAAAGACTTCCTGCTTAACAAAATATGAAAAATGTTTTGGCTGGAATCCAAGTGCAGGTTCTGAGCAAAGGGCTGAAAAGAGGCCCTTTCTAGTCTTGCATCACAGCGAGACCCTGTAGAATATGCTGAGTTGATATTCCATCCACATGCATAGCCTATATTTGACTCTACATGAAGGTCTTTCCTCCTTTTTTCATGTTTTTTTTCCATTTGCATTCTTGATTTATGTTTATCTTGGTGTTGATTCTGAAGCTCCAACTCCCCCTCAACTGGACTCTCTGAGAATATGATAACCTAAGAACTACTGCCAAAGCAGGAGGATAAGGGGCTCCTTTTACTAAGATACAGTATGCATTAGCTTAAAAGTACTTACTGCAGAATACACCGAGACAGCCCCTGATCTTGAGGGCCCATTGGTCTGACCCAGTAAGGCTATTCTTATGTTCTTAATGTGCATACAGAAACCATGAACTAAAAAAAAAGTATGCGTGCGTGCGTGTGTGTCTGTGTAGGAAGCGGGAGAAGTGACATCTGGTGATGAGTAGGTGTTTCTGTGTTAGTCCATGGCATTAACACTTGAGCCCTCACTACCACCTATTTTGGGGGTGGTAAGGGTTCACATGTTAATGGTAACATTAGCACATGGCCATTAATTTGGAAAATGTAAAAAAAACAAAAAAAACAGCCATTTTCGAACAGCTGTAAAAATGGCCATAACACATAGGAAAGCTCCACATAGACTTGATTACTGCAATGCCCTGTACACCTTAGAATAACAAAGGCAAGGTGCAGAGCATTGCAAGTTGCACAAAATGCAGCAAGATTGATAATGGGATGATGGGAAATATGATCACATTTCGCCTCATCTCCAACAATTGCACTGGTTACCAGTTGTTTTCAGAATACAATATAAAGCAGTAATGATTTGTCATCAATTCTTATATGGAATCATACCAGAATTGTTTAAAAATAATATGCTTAGTTACTTACCAAACAGATCATTACATTCTGAGAATTTAGCTTTACTGAAAACAAATGCTAACCCGAGGCTTGTGGAGACTGATAAAATGACTTTCTGTTGTGCAGGAGTTAAAATATGCAACTCCCTTGTGGACCAAATACGAAACTGCCGTGAAAAGGATTCATTTAGAAAATTACGGTACTCAAGACACAATTATTTGTAGATGCCTTTTTCTAGTCAATAAGTTCTCTCTCTGGCAGAGTTGTTAAATTATTAATGATCTTTTTATATAAGTCTTGATGTTAAGTTTGCAGATATGATCTCAGAGGATTGTTTGTGTTTTATTTTTTTTTAATTTTATGTATGTAGTGGCTTGGAGCGCGCACGATATGGCAGCCTAACCGCAGCGCTCCCGTATCCAGGCAACAAACGGAACAAAAATAAAACTTTCACTTTTTCAAATCGCCACTAAAAATATATAAAACAACGTCGGAGATGGCAAGCATGAAGCAGGGGAAAGCTGAAAAACCTTCAACTTCAGGAATATCAGCAAAAAGAACAAAAGTTACTCCCCTGTCACCATCGAGTGTACCGTTCCCGATGGAGACTGAAGAACTGACTGAAAAATCTGATATAATGACTGAACTCTTCAAAATAAAACTAATGCTGACTGAAAATGCCAATAAAATAAATGAAGTAAAAGAAGAACTTCTCAACATGAAACAAGAGATCCAAACGGAGAGACTGAGAATGACAGTGCTGGAAGAAAAAATGGAGAGGTTTGATTCCTTCACACAGGAATATGACAAAGATAAAAAAGAAATAACAGCTTTAAAAAATCAAATGGTGGACATGGAGAATAGAGGAAAAAGAAAGAACATCAGAATTTTGGGGCTGGCTGAAAATATTGAAGGGGGAGATCCTGTGCAATTCCTGGAAAATCTTTTGCCTAAACTACTTCAGCTCAATTCAAAATGGCCGTTAGAAATTGAAAGAGCCCACAGAATCCCCACAAGAAAGCCAGTAAATCAGGCTGCTCCAAGACCTTTGATATTCAAGGTTTTAAGATATCAACAAGCTCAAGAAATATTAAAAATGGCAAAAGCAAATAAAAACTTGAACTACAAAGGATCAAAACTGATTTTAGTTCAGGATTTTGCTAGATATACAGCAAACATAAGAAAACAATTCCTCACATACAGACAGCAGCTGAAAGAAAAAGGATACATATATGGACTATATTATCCATCTACTATGAGAGTATCCAGTGGAAATAAATCCATATACTTTCAAGACCCTGCAAAACTGAAAGAATTTTTGACACAAAAAGATCCTATATTCACATAAAAAAAAATAAATAACTATCCTGAAGAAAGATAGAAGAAAGAAGAAAGAAGAAACAAGAAAGGACATGGAAAAAAAAATAACTATGCTGAAGAAAAAAAAAGAAGAAAGAAGAAAGAAGAAATAAGAAAGGACATGGAAAAAAGGGAAAAGAAAGAAGATTATTAAAAAAATTAATTAAGAAATAAGAAATGATACTAACTGGAAATATTTATACTGATATACTGAATGCAATAATATAATATTATTTTATTAAATTAATTATTAATAATATATTAGCATCTATATTCATTAATATTAATAGGAAAAAATAAAAAAAAAAAAAAAAATTTAAAAAAAATATATATATATAAATATAATATAAAAAATTATTAAATTATTATAAATTTATTTATATAATACATAATTTAATCAAATATAGAATTTATTCAATTATATAGCATATTAACTTATTATGATTAATGAATAATGAAACGAATTACAATGTTTTTATTATTAAAAATATTGAAAAGAAAATTAGTTACTGTTATATTGAGAATAATATATAAAAATGAAATATATTAATTTATTATAAAAATAATATTTTAATTCTATGTAAGAAAATTATAATTTTATGAAATATATACAAGAAAAAAAAAATTTGAATATTGAAAGGATTAATTAATAAAATAGATATCTATTATAAAATTTTTTATTAAATTCAAATATTCAGTCATATTAACTTATTATGAAAAACAAAAAATTAAGTAATTGATTGGTAGATAATTAATAAAACATGAATTTATTATAAAACTTATTTATTGAGATAAAATGTTTATTTTATTCAATTATTCATTCAAATTAATTCATTATGAAGAAGATTTATGAAAATAATTGAAATGCATTATTATTAATATTAATATTTATATAAAAATGGATATATTTAATTTATATGATGAATTACAGATATATATGATCTATGAAAATGATTGAAATGCATTATTATTAATATATCAGATATATAGAGAATAAGAACTATATTTGTAATATGTTTATTTATTAAGAGTATTATATTACATGTATACATGATATTGAATTTAATTTTATGAATCAAATATATATAATTCTCAGTAAATTTATAAAATTTTATAGATTAAATGAATATAATTTTTAATAATATAAGGGTGGAAGTATAAAGAATGTATTGAATTTAGAAATTTGTTTTTAAATAATATAATGAATTATTAGTTGCCTGGGGATGGAGATGTAGGTTTTGCATGACCAATGCGTGTTCCAAATCAGAATAAGATAATGGGTGGGAGGGGAGGGAAAATAATGGGTGGGTTAGGGGATAAATTTTCAATGAATGTGCTAGGAGCTAATCATGTAAACAATCATAGAATATTGATTAAGTATAATTATTAATCAGATGGATCTAAAAATGTATTCGCTGAATGTCAATGGTTTAAATCATCCTATTAAGAAGAAGAAATTATTATCGTTCCTTAAAAATCAAAATGCGGATATTTATTTTATTCAAGAAACTCATCTTTCGGAAATTGAATCAAAAAAATTATCTGGAGGTTTTATTTCTAAATGTTTATTTGCACCGGCTTTAAAGAAAAAGGCTGGAGTGGCTGTTCTAATAAATAAAAAATGTAATGCAGATTTTAAACTAATTAATTATGATCCCTTAGGAAGATGGGTGCATGTCGAAATGGTTCTGGGAAATACTACCCTGAATTTATTCAATTTATATGCTCCTAATACGAATCAAATGGAGTTTTTTAAACAAATTCAACAATTGCTCTTACCACTGGCTACATCTAATTTAATAGTAGCAGGGGATTTCAATGCTGTAATGGATCCGATATTGGATAAAAAACCAAGTAAAGTTATGAAATCATTAGGCTTAGATAATTTGATACTATCTTGTGATTTAGTAGATATATGGCGAATTCTTCATTTTAATGATCAGGAATTTTCTTTTTGTTCTCAGGTCCATAAATCCTTTTCACGAATTGATTATATATTTGTTTCTAATAATATAGCGCAGCGTGTCTTAAAAGCAGTAATTGATCCCATTATAATTTCAGATCATGCTGGTGTGTGGATTAATCTTCAAAATTATGATGCTGAAAACTCTGATTTAATTTGGAGATTTAATAATGATTTATTAGCGGATTCAAAATTTCTTGAAGATTTCAAAATAAAAATGCAAGAATTCTTTCAATTTAATGAATCAGATGATATTAATGCTGAGATCTTATGGGATGCTTTTAAAGCAACTATGAGAGGAAATATTATTTCATATTCAACATTTATTAACAAACAAAAAAAAAAAACAATTTATTGAGATGGGAAAGCAAATTAAATTATTAGAAAATAAATTAATTGAGAAATGGGAAAATAATACATTACAAGAATTATTAAAATTAAAAGTTAAATACAATGAAATTTCTTCTCAAATTGTGAGGAAAGACATTTTCAACAAACAAGTACAATATTATGGAAATTCAAATAAAGCTGGTAAATTATTAGCAAACTTTCTAAAAGCAAAGAAAAGAAAATCTAAGATTATTGCAATTAAAGATACAAAAGGTAACACACATACCAACACAAAAGATATTATAACACAATTTCTTGATTTTTATAAAGAATTATATACTTCCAATTCTTATAAAAATAAAGAACAAGACGGATTAACTTTTTTAAATTCATATATTGGACCAAATATTCCAGATCATATAAAAGGAAGTTTAGAAGAACCTATATCTTTAAAAGAATTAGAAACAGCATTGAAGTCTCTTAGAGTTGGATCCGCTCCAGGTGGAGATGGGTATACTGTTGAATTTTATAAATTTTTTCAAAATATCATATTACCACATCTGTTAAATTTATATCAATATCAATCAAAGAATGGAAAAATTTCTGGTACTATGGCAGAATCAATAATTATAGTCTTACCAAAACCAAACAAAGATCCTACTCTGGTTTCAAATTACAGGCCTATTTCATTATTGAATGTGGATAACAAATTAATGGCTAAAGTATTAGCATTAAGATTGGCAAAAGCTCTCCCTTTCATTATTGATGTACATCAAACAGGATTTATTGCTAAAAGACATTCATCAAATAATACTAGATTAGCATTCCACTCATTAAATTTAGCAAAAAATATAAATGATCCAGCTTTTTTAATATCTTTAGATGCAGAAAAAGCTTTTGACAGAGTGGAATGGAATTTTATATACCAAGCTTTACAATGGTTTGGTATAGGATCCGGTTTTATTGAAATGATTCAGACATTGTATAGCTCTCCTGGAGCAAGATTATATATTAATAATAATTTATCAAATAGATTTAACTTGCACAGGGGAGTTAGACAAGGATGCCCTCTGTCTCCTTTACTTTTTGATATTGTCCTAGAACCTTTATTAATTGCAATAAACAAAACTAAGGAGATAGAGGGAATATCATTTAACAATTTTGAATTTAAAATATCTGCATATGCAGATGATATATTATTATATTTAAGAAAACCGGAAACTACTATTCCATGTATACTTAATTTAATAGAAACATATGGTACTTTTTCTGGATATAAAATTAATTGGAACAAATCTGAAATTCTCCCAATAAATGTTCATTGTACCAAAGGATTATTTGACCCATATTCATTTATTTGGAAAGATGATGGTATAAAATACTTAGGAATTATGATCAAAAATACAATTGAAGACACAGTCAAAGAGAATGAAAAACTTTTATTGAAAAAAATAACAGAAATGTGTGAGCAATGGAATCCATTACATCTTTCTTGGTGGGGAAGAATTCAAACAATTAAAATGATGATATTGCCTGTGGTTTGTTACCAAATGAGTATGATTCCAATATTTTTTCAGGGGTCATTTTATAAAAAACTTAACAATATTCTTACAAAATTTGTTTGGTGTGGGAAAAGATCAAGAATCGCTTTAGTATCATTACAAAGACCAATTATGGAAGGGGGGTAAATTTTCCAAATTTTTATAGGTATCATCAAGCCTATATCTTAAGACAGGGTATGTATTGGATTCTCCCAGAGCTTCTAGAAAATGTACCAGATTGGCTATATTTAGAATGGCGGCTCCTGTTCCCTTTATATCCAGAACAGTTAATAACTATAACAATGCCTAAAAGATACAAAGACCACAGAATTTTATTTGACACTTGGAAAACATTGAGATATATTAGTAATTTATCACCTGAACCTATTGCTAAATCTCTAAATCAATCAATATGGATAAACTCCAGGATCAGAATTGGCGGATTTAAAATCGTCTGGAAACAATGGATAAATGCAGGAATAAGAACATTGAATGATATCATATCAGAAGGTTCACTGCTTAGTTTTTCACAATTGCAAAATAAATTTGGATTAAATAAATCACAATATTTTAAATGGATGCAATTGAAGCAGGCCATTCAGGTAGGGTTCCCTGAATGGAAAAATCTAAATAATCAATATAGTTTACAGGTTCTATCTTTCCAGACGGATTTGTTGGGTCACCAAGCCGCAAAATGGTACAAATTGATATATGGATTTTTAAATAAAAAAAAGAAAACAGGTCTTAGGGATATTTGGAGTATTGAGATAGGTCAGACAATTTCTGAATCTCAATGGCCACGATTTTGGTCCTGGAGATTAAGATCTACAAGGTCAGCATCTATGAATCAAACATGGTTATTTTTATTACATAGAGTATTCTGGACCCCAACGCGCCTGCAAAAAATAGATAGTACTAGATCTAATAGATGCTGGCATTGTAAATTGGAAATAGGGACGTTAGATCATTTAATCTTTTTTTGTCCCTTTGTAAACGCATTTTGGAATTTAATTTGGCCCCAAATTAATAAGTTACTAGAGAATCACGTAGGACTCTCGTATGACACCATATTATTTGGTACTGCAATGAGAACTAAGAGTCCGATTTCAGCAAACAATAATAAGCTATTACTGATACTAACAGGAGTCGCCATGCAACAAATTACTCAAAATTGGAAAGATTACACCAAATTAAATTATACGTTCTGGTGGAATTCTGTTTGTCATATTTATAAAATGGAAAAAATAATAGCGTTACAACAGGGAAATCATCTTAATTTTAATAAAATTTGGCAACCATTGACAAAATATTCTAATGATTAGTTCTTAGCACAATGATAAATAATTATATATGAATGGGGTGGGATTTGACTAATTAATGGAAATATACTATATAAAAAGGGGATGGGAATTATATTTTATATGCTAATGTATAATCTTTATCATATTATATTTTAAATACGATGTATTATTAATGATAATATTTTAAATATGTAAAAAAACTTTATTGTATATTATATTACTCAAATATTGTAAGAATGGAAAACTTATAAATAAAAATTTAAAAAAAAAAAAAAAATTTTATGTATGTAAAATTATGTAAACCGTTTAGTTCTAAACAGTATAGAAATTTTTAAAATAAATAATAAATCGCCTTAGCGTGCTCTTATCTCAACTTTGTCAAAAGACCCCTAAATCTCCTGCTAAAAAAACTCTCATCCCCCCATGATGCAGATTTTATATACTTAAAATAAGAAAAATTGATTAAAAATACTAGAGATGACAAACTGGAGAGCACATTTCCTATGCTACTTTCTCTGGTCTACTGGCCAAAGCATACTTTGTGTTACACAGTGACAAGGGCAGAAGCTCAACTTTAGCCAGTAGCAATAATCAACCACCAGTTCTCTACGGACAAGCCAGTTAAGATCTGTAACATATGGGTGATGTCACCATAATTTCAGTTTAGATCTGTTCTCAAAAAGCCCAGAAAAAGCTAAGAAGCTTTCTTGACACGCAGGTGATCAACTTCATTCCACTGCCTTTATTGTTTCTTTTAAAAGGCCTGCCCGTCTGATATAATACATAACTTATTCTAAAGCACGGCATCACTACCCATACTGGCTTTTTGTCTCTACCACTCTCCTTTACCTTAAAACCCAATTCTTCAGTGAAGTGTTTCAAAACTTTGCTAACTCCAAGTAGTCAAAAAAGCTAGGATGCACAAAACAAACAGTTCAAATAAATCACAAGATAATGGTCAAAAAGTGCTTTATTATTAGCAAAAATGAAATTAGTACATAAAATGGAGAAGTTTTCTTTCCTTTAAAACCTGTTCTGAAACCAAATTTCTGGATGCTGATATGGTTAGATGGCAGGCATGTGTCTCTAAGAAGAACCTTTTCTGATTTTTTACACACATGGTGTTGTACATACTTATATAAATGGGGCTTTGCATCCCCCTGTGTGTTTCTTGGAGAAAAAAGACTTTCATAAATTAGGCCCATGGCATTCCTTTTGTAAAACATTATCTTAATGTGGAACAATGGCCAAAATATGTCAAATAGATGTGTCCAGCTCTGACAAGTTCTTTGGATTGCTTTAGAACCATCACTATACTTTGCTTCAATCACCTGCACCCCAGCATTCAGCATGCCCAAAATAAAACTAGCCTCAAATATTCTGGAAAAAGGTTATAAATAAGATTCGTACAAAAAAAAATGTAAAATTAAAAAAAAAAAAATACATCATATAAAACATTCTTCAACATTAAATAAAAAGACCTCTTACCTATAACATGTTAAAAAAAATGAACCAACCTTGTTTTTGGTACATTAAAACAAAACAATAAAAAAAAAATCTAAAAAGACTGTCCAAGTCTCATTTGTTCAAAAATATTTAAAGCAGAATATTCTAGGCCCATTCAATTTAGCAAAATCTGCTCATCTGAGAAAATGAGACTGACTGGAAGGTTCACTCTGAAAATAAGGCCTTGAAGATGTTTATTTGTGCATATTAGATGGATGTACAAAGTCATTTGGTAGTGTTTCTTTATTTTTTACACAGTGAAGTATAGTTGCATCAAACTCATAATGTGCTGCTTCTCATATTATATTATGAAGCATCTGGGGACAATCAGTTAGTCTGATGCTCGGGTATACCCCTTCCTTCCCCAAATGCTACTCTGGTTCTACGTTGAGAAGATGGGGCAGACAGATCTATAAACTAACCAGCGCTGGATTAAGTCACCTTGCTTCTTGTATTTTTTTTTATTTTTAACATCGATCAATATATGTAAACAGACTTTTTACTTGTACAGTGACCAAAGGCTGTGAAGGAGAATTTCAAAGAAACACCATAAACAGACAAGTCTCATTTCCCAATAAGTTACCACCATACAGATGTATTAATGCTATGTAAAACACTACAGATCTGAAAAGCCTTCACAGTATATTGTACATTGCACTGGAAAAACCCTTAGAGAAGGGAATATATTTCACAATGTAGATATTGTTAAAAAAAAAAAAAAAGATGCATACTTCACTGATTATACTTTGATACATTTTCATTAAAAAACGCTGTATACATAAACAATATTGTATATTTTATGCAGCTATGTAAGTTGTAGTAACAGGATAGACAGATCTAACATACAGATTTACATGGCACAATATGGAACATATAACTATCCTAATAGTGATGAGAAAATAAGCCTAGCTTTTGGACTGCATTCAAACAACCTTCATTGTATATTCTACATTGTCTGTGGGTGAACCATTTACAGAATGGGTAGTCAAAAATGCTATTTCAGACAAGGGTGTTTTGTAGAAAAACTGGATAAATCTATATATGAAACATAAGAATCATTTAAGCCTCAGGGGTCAGTCAATAACAGAACACACTAAAATCATCATTACCCACCAAAGGGCTAGGTGCACAGAATAAGCCCTGTGGTAGCTAATGTGTGAAAAAAAAAAAAAAGCATTAGTGCACACTTGGTAAATAACCCCTCTTAATTTGGTTATAAGTAAAATGTTTACTGTAACTACAGTCACTACAGTCACTAGCATAACACTTCAGGTCCCTTCATTTAAAAATGCATTACAGATTTCATGTCAAAATATAGGAAACCCTATTAAATTTAAAAAAAAAAAGGTATTTTAAAGTTGAAGAAGCTTCTTCAAAGTTTGGCTTCTATAGCAAATCTTTATTCACTGTGGACTATCTGTACAATCAAACCTTTCAAATACTTAAAACAGATTATGAAATGTAAGCTTCATTTTACTTAGATTATACAGGTATACAGAAAAAAAGTTAGCTTTAATCAATTTGTAAATATTACAGGAAATGCACACGACAAGATGCCCTCAAGCAATGGGGGAAAAGTCTTTATTGAACAAAAATTATGGTGACAGACTCTATCCCTGGTAAGTCTCTCTCCTATAACCCATCTAAGACTTGAACAGTCAGGGAATGTAAGCAAGTGGATACATAAGGCTGAAGAGATCAGAGTTCATTTGCAGCTTCGCAGAAAAGAGAAATGACATTCTGATTATTACACCACAAAACCATGTGGCATTAAAAAATATCCCAGGAGGAGGAGCATGAGGAAAGAGCTGAAATATTAAGCTCAAAAAATTAAGCTTGGAAAGAACTCCAAATATAATGTTTACACTTCCAAAGCTAGGAGCTTGGATTGTTATCATTATAAAAGTTAATGCTACAGATGGAAACGGATGTTTTAAGTATAAATAGTTTATCTTTCTTAGAAAGCTTTGTCTGATTTCCGAGTCGTTTTGGTCACTATTAACAAGCAAATTGTTTTGGTTGCTACAAGTAGCACTGTAAACCAGAAAAAAATATTCACATGCTAAGATTTCACATTGCTGTTAAAAACAGAACTGTGCAAAGATCAATATACAAAAATGGTTTTTAGGAGTAAAACCGCATCCACTTCCACCTCTGGGGGTGAGGGGAGCAAGGGAGGAAGACATATATAGCAAAAAGAATTGAAGACAGACAAGCCTTCAGTGTTTCAAATACAAACTGTGGACTCCCTCTCAAATGCTATCTTCAATTCCTCTTCATTATAATGACATACAGCTAATACCAAATCACACTAATTAGTAACATAATGGTAGTGAAACATTAATGCCACCCAAATCCAAAAAAAGTCTACTGCTGTAGAAGTGCTGCTTTCATTAAATTCATTATTTTACAAAAATTCCAATTATTCATGGTTAAGACCATCCCTCATATCAAGTTACTTAAAAAATGTAAATTTTAAGTGGCGGTTTATTTGGAAGAACAACAAAATACCTGTAGTCAAATTTACCACACACATTCTGTGCTGGAGTCTGTTAGTTTTTTTGCACCTTGGCATCCCTGATGGCAGATTGGTGCAGATCTGTTATGACCTGATATGTGGAAGAGAGCCTTTGCTAGGACTGTGTCCAATTTCATTTTTGATATCTTCTGGAGTTTCCGGAGAACTTGTTGCCTCTCCTGGGCCATGCCAGCTAGGACAATGATACTCCAAGGATAATTCCAAGGATCACAATCAATATAATTATGCAAATAATTATGATCATCATTTTCTGCAAGATAAGAAAATTGAAATTAGCTTTCCATCAAGTTCTCTTGTAGATCTCACTGTTTCCAGAATCTGGCAGGTCTTTACTGAAATCCTGCAACATAAAAGTAATCATTCTCCAATACATGCCTCAAGTACTTTGGCAATCTGAAAGATTGTCTGTGGGTGAACCATTTATAGAATGGATAGTCAAAAATGCTATTTCAGACAACGGCATTTTGTAGAAAAACTGGATAAATGAAGAAATTGAGCCTGCAATGCTTACATCCCTCCCCCCACCCAATCGTGCACAAAGTGCCAAATAAACTTATGAATCGTTTATTCTACATGTCGTAGCATAGGCAGCAGAACGTTGTTTTGTTTGGGGAGGGGGGCCCCACAGGCTCCACCCAAGGCCCTAGTGGAATCCTGCAGAACAACTTCTCACCAGCTCCCAACTCCTCGGCACACCTTCTCCCGGTGGTGTACTTTTAAATTTTCAGGCAGCTGCAGCGCAGCATCAACAAGCAGGCCTGTCCCAGAACCCTTTATTCTACTTGCAGGGGTAGGCCTGTTCACTGACACTGTACGGTGGCCAGAAGCTTTAAAAGTACAGCGCTGGGAGGAGGTAGATGGGAGAGTAGAGCCATAATTGACCGGCAGCTGCAAATTTTGGGGGGAGGCTGTGTGGCCCCTGTGGCCTCCCCAATTTCTGTGTCCATGGTGCCCCCAGTGCCTCCTTCCTGTGTCCATGGTGCCCCCAGTGCCTCCTTCCTGTGTCCATGGTGCCCCCAGTGCCTCCTTCCCGTGTCCATGGTGCCCCCAGTGCCTCCTTCCCATGTCCATAGTGCCCCCAGTACCTCCTTCCCGTGTCCATAGTGCCCCCAGTACCTCCTTCCCGTGTCCATAGTGCCCCCAGTACCTCCTTCCCGTGTCCATAGTGCCCCCAGTACCTCCTTCCCGTGTCCATAGTGCCCCCAGTACCTCCTTCCCGTGTCCATAGTGCCCCCAGTACCTCCTTCCCGTGTCCATAGTGCCCCCAGTACCTCCTTCCTGTGTCCATGGTGCCCCCAGTGCCTCCTTCCTATGTCCATGGTGCCCCCAGTGCCTCCTTCCTGTGTCCAAAGTGTCCCCTGTGCCTCCTTCCCATGTTCATAGTGCCCCCAGTACCTCCTTCCCATGTCCATAGTGCCCCCAGTACCTCCTTCCCGTGTCCATAGTGCCCCCAGTACCTCCTTCCCGTGTCCATAGTGCCCCCAGTACCTCCTTCCCGTGTCCATAATGCCCCCAGTACCTCCTTCCTGTGTCCATAGTGCCCCCAGTGCCTCCTTCCCGTGTTCTTATGGTTTGTAGCATCAAACTTTTAGTGGAGTTTTTGACTGGAAGTCCAGACTCTTGTGGCTTAGTTTTGCTAAAAACTTTCTCTACTCTACACATATCCTGAAAGGGGCTGAACATAAATTAATACAAAAAAAAAAGTATTATTTGACAGGACTCTGCTTCCACCTCTTTAAGCACAATTTATTGCAAAGGTGAATGACTGTAATAACCTGAATTTACATAGCACTTTTTATCCAAATAGGAGAAAATACATTTCAAAACACAATAAAATTATTACATCAAGTTTATAATAGTAACTTGTTGAAAATTAAGGTCATAAGAGTCTCCTCAAATTGCTACATCATAAATAAAACAAAGCAAGACCTTATCTTTCCTGCTTGCCTAATGTACCTATTCAATAAAATATCATAAGATTCTCAAGACAATTTGTGAATGATTTTGTCAGACCAATAGCTAAATTCTTCCATAACTAACTGTGGGTGCTTTGGTACTCAGGGAGTATCTTGTTACTGTAACATTTAAGTCATATTATATTGTCCTCATTGCAATGCAGGAGTGATAAGAACTTGAAGGCCTCAGAAAGTGGTTACCAAAACATTAATAGATGGCTCAGCAGATGTGGAGAACACTAGTCTCAAAACCTGAGGTTAATGTTATGTGTTAATGTTATATCCCCAAAAAACAATGGAGTCACAACAATGCTCCAACCAGGAAAGTGAAGGAAACTCAGAAGTCATAAATATTCCTTGGAAGGCTATTTATGCAAATTGATTTGATCTGACACAGTCCATGTTTCAGCTATACCAAGCCTGCCATCAGACGTCAAAAAGTCAAGAACATGTGGAGTCCAATACATAATAATGAATGTGGCAAAACAAGCCTTTTTCAGTAGAGCCAAAACCAGGGACTGTGTCATGTCAAATCAATGTGCATAAATAAACACTCCTTTCAAGGAATAGTTACGAGTGAGTTTCCTTCACTACCCCTGTTGGAGCATTGACGACTCCACTTTTTTTGTTTTTCTGAATGCTCTTGTAGAGATTTGGTTCCTTTTTTTTTTTTTGACTGGTCTTATAGCCTGCCAAATCCTCACTAAGTGGGAGTTCAAGGCCGGTTACAAATCAGCAGTAATTAGTGTTAGATAGGAGGGCAGTGCACTGCAAAGTCAAAATTAGTTTCAGAATCCTAACACAGATTCGTAAAACATGGAAGACAGTGCAGATGCATATAGCTGTACTTTGTTCAGGTCACACAGAAGATGCAGCAGGTTCAGAACTCATGGACTTTGCAGATAGTCCCGACAACAAAAAGATCTACGATTCACTATGTGAAAAAAAAAATCAACCACCAGATGGTGCACTCTAAAAGTACAAGTGCTGTTTCTACAAACATTTACTGCCCTGATACTGTGCATGTTATCAGGTGTGAATTTATCCACTGTGTATTACCACTGTTGCAACTGACCTTCTATTCACTTAATGGAGAATGCTCTAATTTTGGAAATACTGTCTTGTTTCAGTTACTAATATTCCTTTAAAAAAAAAAATCAGGTAACTATTCAGCTGAGGTAGTTGGCAATTTGTTTTAAATGCCAGATGCAGCTGCTGAAAAATATCCGCATATCCAGTGCTTATATCCAGATAAGTGAGAGCACTCAATATCTGGGCATAGCAGTCAGTGCCAGCACTAGTTCAGCCCATTATCCAGACCACTAAGCACAGAGTTAGAATAGCCTTTTTGATATCCTAATGTTATTCAAATAGTCAACCAGTTAGCAAGCTGAATATCACTGCTTACCAGATAACTCTGGAGACCACCTTGGTGCTATCTGGGATAGCAGTGAAGCAGTCTAAAATGCTTTTCAGTGGCATTTTGCAGATAATGCCACTGAAAATCTATAATGGTCCCTGTTAATGGCAGGTGCTGCTCTCCCCAGGCAAGTGCTTCTGACTGCAATGATTCAGCAGGAAACTCTTGGAATAACAAGTCACATTTTTACTGTTAAAATTACCATTAAAAAAATACCTTTAAGCAGATGCTGTTACCCAAAAAATTACAACAGTTTCTTATGATGATAACTACAATGTTCATTTGTGGTAATATGTTTAAGAAATTCACCACAATCATCCTTCAAAGCAAGCAAGCAATGCCATGCATTAATTAGGGACAGTGTTCTATGGTAAATGAAATAATTCAATGCACATTTTGGGATTTATAAATTCCATCTTTAATAGTTAAAGAAACCAAATTTTTATTTTTACTGCACAAAAATTTGGATGAGCATAAAGGTAAACACACTCTCCTGTGTATTAATTTGGCAGTAAATATGTCTGGAAAGGAGTTACAAATACTATACAATTTTTACTAAATGGTGGTAGAAGATTCTACTGCGGGCCAGTGAGGTAAATGCTTCAACGTTCATAGGAATTCATGTCCTAGGTTTTACTATAGACCAATGTCCCAGTACTATAATGAAATAGAAATTGAACTAAAAGAAGCAAACCAAAATGTCGTTACTTACTGCCACATTGGCAGAGATGCATACACACTGGAAGCAATCCAAGCATCATTTAAGGCCAAATGACAAACCAATAATCAAGGCAATTAGACCAATCAGCACGAGCACTAAAATGGCAGCTATCCATTTTTTCTGTCAAGAAAAGCAAGATTGTTATAGCATGCATGATGCATCATTTAAAATTCAGAGCTAAGCAGCTATTTAGACTCTTTATTTAGATACAGTTTAACATGAAAATGACTTGGTATTCCTGCAGGGATGGATTGCAGTATCCTTTGGTACTGTCCATACTGGTCCTGTACTGCCACCTATCCTCCACAAGGCTTCAAAAGCCCTTCCCTCACCTCCAGACCTCTGCTCTAGCAGCACAATTATTAGAATGCAGTTAAAGTATGGGCAGTATGCCTTCATTCACAAACCCCATCCTACACATGAAAACCTGCGAGCTTGATCAAGATCAGAGCACACTGCTAAAGGATGGTGACAAGACACATGCACATTTACATTACGTAGGTATTTAAACGTCTATCATATCTCCCCTTTTTCCTACGTCTGTTCTCATATGCCTTATCATGAAGACCACACACCATTTTAGTAGATTTCCTCTGGACCGACTTCTCCATTCTTTTTATATCTTTTTGAAGGAGCGACCTCCAGAATTGTACACAATATTCTAAGTGAGGTTTCACCAGAGTCTTATACAGGAGGCATTGATACCTCATTTAGAATATTGTGTACAATTCTGGAGGCAGCTCCTTCAAAAAGATATAAAAAGGATGGAGTCGGTCCAGAGGAAGTTAACTAAATGGTCTTCATCATAAGGCATATAGGGACAGACTTAAAAATCTCAATCTGTATACTTTGGAGGAAAGGTGGGAGAGGGGAGATATGCTAGAGATGCACGTTTGAAGCTGGTGTGAAACTTTCTGGCTGTTGGAAGCTGTTTGGAAAATTTCTTAAGGAGAATTTTGTGGCTGTTGGAAGCTTTTTTGAGAATCCCTGAAGAAACCAAATTTGTTGGTGAAACAAGTGCTTGTTGGAGGTTTTGGCTCTGTCGTGGACTCGGCTGTGTACTGTGAGAGGCTTATGTTTGCCGTTGGAAAAAGAAGTCTGTACCGGTGGATCCTTTCCAGTTACATCCTCTGACGCCAGAGCTAAGTATTTTGCCTCCTTTTTCAGTGATTTTGTATTTTGAACTTTTTATTTCATATATTTATATATAAAAAGTTTGAAAAGTTTGAGAATTCCAGAAACTACCATTCCATGCTTGCTTGAATTGATTGAGAAATTTGGAAAATTTTCAGGATACAAGATAAATTGGAGTAAATCAGAAATTCTTCCACTTAACGTGCATTGTACAAAGGGCTTGTTTAACTCATTCTCTTTTATATGGAAGGAAGATGGATTAAAATATTTAGGAATTTGGATTAAAAATACGCTGGAGGACATAGTGAAAGAGAATGAAAAATTTTTGATAAAAAAGGTTACAGAATGTGTGAGCAATGGAATCCTTTACATCTTTCTTGGTGGGAGAGAGTTCAAACAATCAAAATGATGATATTGCCTGTGGTTTGTTATCAAATGAGTATGATACCAGTTTTTTTTAGAGTCTTTTTATAAAAATTAAATCGTATTCTTACAAAATTTATTTGGCTAGGTAAAATGCCTAGAATTGCTTTAGTATCTTTACCAAAAAAGAATTTTGGAGGGTGGGGTAAATTTTCCAAATTTTTATAGGTATCATCAAGTCTATATTTTATGCCAGGGTATGTACTGGGTTTTCAAAATATAGTAACTCTTTGTGAAATACACTCTTGTCTATTAGAATGGGCATGATGAGGTTGTTTCCCTTTCTAGTGCGGCTGATAAGCTGACTGCTGGCAGCGCATGGGGATCTGAGGCCCCTCCTCTTATAAAAGAAATTAATTAGTTCACACTTTATTTGGTTTAGAGATCGGGTTGGTGTATTGAGCACTGATCACTGGTCCATATTCTAATAGACAGAGTGTATTTTACAGAGAGTTATTATATTTTGATGCAGTTTTTTCTCTCTGGTTCCTACATAATACATATTGATATGTATCAGGTCCTCCCAGAGCTCATGGAAGATACTCCAGATTGGCTATGGTTGGAATGGCGACTCATGTTCCCTTTATGTTTATGTCATGTTCTCAGCATTAAGATGTCTAGAATATATAAAGATAATAGAATATTAATAAATAGATGGAAAACATTACGCTTTGTTAGTAATTTAACACCTATACCAATTCATAAGTCAATAAATCAAACGATCTGGCTAAACTCCAAGATTCGAATTGGCAGATTTAAAGTCATTTGGAAGCATTGGATTACTGCAGGTATACGAATTTTAGGTGATATTATTTCAAATGGTAAACTGCTTGATTTTTCACAGTTGCAACATAAATATGGCCTTAATAAATCACAAAGTTTTAGATGGTTGCAGCTGAAGCAGGCTATTCAGGAAGGGTTCCCTGAATAGAAAAATCTTAATAATCAGTATAGTTTGGAATTCTTGTGCTTTCAGGCGGACTTTCTGGGACACCAGGCCGCACAGTGGTATAAATTGATATCTGGATATATGAATAAAAACCCAAAGACAGGTCTTAGAGATATTGGACATTGAGATTAAGCATCAAATTAATGCGTCTCAGTGGCCACGAATTTGGTCTTGGAGGATGAGATGTACAGTAGAGAATGACACGGTGGCGGTTTACCCGCGGCCACCACATTTTAGCCGCGGGTCACCCGCCGAAAACGGGGAAGAAAACTAGCAGTCGCTGCGGCGACGGGGACAAGGCCATTCACCGCCCGTGGGGCGGTGAATGGTCTTGTCCCCGCAGTGAGGCATGAAGGATCGCGCGGTCCCCGCAGCTCACACCCGCCTGCCCAATCGATTTTAGTGTTTAGCCAGCTCTCTCCCTTCTCCTCACCTTAGTTTGTAGATTTTCTTTTTCGGCGACCCGCACACTGTCAGAGAGCCGTACACCTGCTGCTGCTCAGTTTCGATCTTCTGCTCTGACGCAACCGGAAACAGGAAGTTGCAGCAGAGCAGAAGATTGAACACTGAGCAGCCGCGCGTGCGCGGCTCTTTGGGAAAGCGTGCAGGTCGCCGAAAAAGAAAACCTATAAACTAAGGTGAGGAGAAGGGAGAGAGCTGGCTAAACACTAGGATCGATTGGGCAGGCAGGTAGTGGCTGCGGGGACCATGCGATCGCTAGTGTTCCCGGCTCAAATTGGAAGGAGGGAGTGAAAGGGAAAAGGATTCTGGGCCAAGGGGATGAAGTCGGAAAGAAAAACCCACAGCAGGAAAGAAAGGGAAGGACTGGCAGGTGAGCCAGATGCTAGAAGCAGGGGGGGGGGGGAAGAAAGAGGGGAAAAAGCTAGATGGGGTTGAAAAGAAGAGACACACTGGTATGGAAGAGGAAGATAGGGGAAATCTGGACACAGGAAGGTAACAGAAAGAGGGGAAATTATGTGCATGGGGCATAGGGACAGAGACATAAAGGGGACATGCCATGGGGATGGTATATGGACACAGGGGGGGCAATGACAGATACATAGGGGAGATATTAGAAATGGAGAAAATAGGAGCACAGAAGCGAGATGGTTTGTGGGGATGGGACAGGGACCGAGCTTGCAGGCTCCAGTGGCTTGCACAAATTACATTGTAACGTGCCATGAAAATAAGAGGAAGGAAGGTAGATAGGCCACGCGAGAGGAGCTGAAGGGTAGTAGAAAGGAACAGATGGTAAAGGAGGGAGGGAAGGGTGGTGGTGGAAAGGAATAGAACAGACATTGAAGAAGGGTGGAGAGGAACAGACCCCCAAGGGAAATGTGGAAGACAGAGTGGGAAGAAGACAGATGCCAGACTATGCGGGAGCGGAGGGAAGAAGATGGGTGCTAGACCAATTGGGGGGGGGGGGGGGGTTACGGGAGAGGCACAGTAACAGCAAATGGAAGACGCAGAGAGAAGACACACAGTGGATGGAAGGAATTCAATGAGAAGATGTGGAAAGCAGAAACCAGACAACAAAGGTAGAAAAAAAAATTATATTTATTTATTTATTTTTTGCTTTAGGATAAAATAGTATATTAGTTGTGTTGATAAAAATTTATAAACAAAGCCCTGCCAGCTGAACATCTCTTTCTCTAGTTCAGCAGCAGGAACTTTGATTTATAAGAAAGGAATAAGCTAAATATTACAGTACTAAGGCTTATATGGATGCAGCGGGGACGGTGACGGGGCGGTGAATGGGATGGCAGTGGCGGTGACGGGGCGGTGAATGGGATGGCAGTGGCGGTGACGGGGCGGTGAAGGGAACGGCGGTGACGGGGCGGTGCAGAGGATGGTGGGCCGGTGACGGGGACAGATTTTTTCCCCGTGTCATTCTCTAATGTACAGTGTCCGCATCTATGAAACAAACTTGGTTCTTTTTGTTATATAGAGCATTTTGGACCCCAGTTCGATTACAAAAGTTAGATTCCACTAAATCTAATAGATGCTGGCACTGTAATCTTGAAGCATGGAATTTAGATCATTTATTATTCTATTGTCCCTTTATTATGACTTTTTGGAAATCAATTTGGCCCCAAATTAATTGTTTATTGGAGAATCATGTGGCATTATCCTATGATACGATTTTATTTGGTATGGCAATGAGAACAAAAAGCCAAATTTCATCAAAGAATAATAAACTTTTAATGATTATGACAGGAGTCGCCATACAACAGATTACAAGTAATTGGAAAAATTGGAATAGACTTAATTATAATTTCTGGTGGAATTCAATGTGTCATATTTACAAAATGGAGAGAACAATAGCTGTACAAAAAGGGAATTTTAATAAATTTAATGAGATATGGGGACCATTTACAAAATATGGCAATGAGTAGATACCATTTTACATTATAAATACAATCTAAGGTAGAAGGGATGGGAGGGGGGAATTTGAATTTATTAAATGATTAGATCATTAGGAAAGATTATTGATGTGAAACATTTGATTGAATGTAAGAAAAAAAGGGAGGGTGGGATGGGATAAAATTATATACTAATATCATAAATGATAGAATTTCAAATGATGTTTTAATTAACAAATGTTTAATATATCTATATTTGTTGTAAGATGAAAAATGAATAAAGAATTATAAAAAAAAAGAAAAGTTTACAGAAAAACATATAAAAATGAATTAAATTTAAATATATAAAAAAAGAATTAAAAAATACTGTGCACAGTAATGGGGTTTTCCCCTTTTAGATATTTTTACATTGTGCTGCGGGTGTGTGTTTTTTGCCCATGATAAGAAAAAGAATGCCAGCTGTGAATCATCAATGATTGCTGCATGCTAAAAACGTTTTTGAAGCTTTTTCTCCACCTGTTTTTGAATTTCAATGTTGGATCTTAGAGAGGTAGTCCACTGCTGGTGAGTGATTTTTTTGTAATTTTTTGGTTTTATTGTCACTACTTTTTTGATCTTGAGAGATGTTTAAATACCTACGTAATGTAAATGCGCATGAGTCGAGTTTCTTTCATGTGAAAGGAAACTCTGCAATGAGAGGGCATCGAATGAAGTTAAGAGGTGATAGGCTCTGGAGTAATCTAAGGAAATACTTTTTTTTTTTTTTACAAAAAGGGTGGTAGATGCATGGTACAGTCTCACAGAAGAGGTGGTGGAGAAAGAGACTATATCTGAATTAAAAAGGGCCCGGGATAGACACAAGGGATCTCTCGGAGAGAGAAAGATAATGGTTACTGCGGATGGGCAGACTAGATGGGCCATTTGACCTTTATCTGCCATCATGTTTTTATGTTTCTATGAGGGAAAGTTTTAGAGTTCCAGAGCAGGACTAGGTCTGCAAAACAGGAAATTTACCATCCCAACAAATATTGCCTCCCTACATCCAGACCTATTAGGCCCATGCTTAAGTCCAGGTCTGCATTTCTGCCAGCAGCATGACATGAGTAAAGAGTGATATCAGGAATCCTAAAGTGCTTTTGCCACTTACTACACGACCTCCAAAGGTCTGTGCTCAGAATTTGCAAGAAAGTGATTTATCCTCTAGCACAGTATATCGCAAACTGTGTGCTGCTGCACACCAGTGTACCGCGACACACTGGCGAGGAGGAGAGTCGTCCACGCCGGCTGACTCCATACAGGACGTGCTTATCAAGGTGAGCGGCACGTCCTGTAGAAAGTCAGCCAGGGAAAATCTTTGCTGAAAGCTTAACTTCTATTATTAATAATTATATATATATATTGAAGGAGGGTGTATGATTTATAGTTGGCCAATACTACCTGCGATGTTAAATATTGATGGATTTAAGTTTCTAATTGATACTGGTGACCATTATAATGTGGACTTTATCATTGTTGATTAATTTCCTTTATATGTTAAGTTATATTTTATATACAGAATTCAGTGGATATTTCTGAATATTTGTTATTGTAATGAATAATCAAATAAAGAATTAAAAATTAAAAAAAAAAAGAAAGTCAGCAAGATAGATGACTCTCCTCCTGTCCGGCATTTCTCCTCCTCTCCCTGCAAGTCCCGGATCCCTCCACCGAAGCGGGTTGTGGCCTGATGGGCCTCCGCACAGTTCCAGGGCACTGGATTTAGTGTGCCGCAAGCCATAAAGTTTGCAATACACTGCTTTAGTACAATGTATCTGGATTCTACTAACTAATTACATGCCATTGCGAGAACATTGGATTGAATTAGAGCAACAAACATACATTAAGGGCTCCTTTTACTAAGGTGCGTTAGGGCATTAACGCGTGGAATAGTACGCGCTGAACTGCCGCATGCGCTAGACCTTAACACCAGCACTGAGCTGGCGTTAGTTCTAGCCGTGTAGTGCGTGGTAATATCCTGCATGCACTAAAAATGCTAGCGCACCTTAGCAAAAGGAGCCCTAAATTTCTTGTTAAACTTGGCAAGAGTGGAAGCAAAATGTTAGTCCAAGTTTATGGGGCTAATGCCATGAAGAAAACAGCAGTGTACAAATTGATTAAACATTCTTATGAAGGGAGAGAAAATGTCACTGATGATTAACAGTCAGGGCGGCCAGTAACGAGCAGAACCAACGAAACTATAAAAATTCATTGAATTGTGCGTCAAAATCGTCAGCTGACTATGAGAAGCATAGGAGACCAAATAAACATTGATAGAGAAACAAGAAAATCTTAACTGAAATCTTGGCATGAGAAAGGTGCCTGCTAAAATGATCCCTCATGGCTCTTGCATCACGACAATGCACCAGCTCACACGGCACTGTCTGTGAGAGAGTTTTTACCAGTCAACAAATAACTGTATTGGAACACCCTCCCTACTCATCTATCTGGCCTCCAATGACTTTTTTTATTTACTTGAAGATAAAAGAAATATTGAAAGGAAGACATTTTGTTGCATTCAAGATATCAAAGGTAATATGATGACAGCTCTGATGGCCATTCCCGAAAGAGTTCCAAAATTGATTTGGGTGGATTAGGTGCTGGCATCGGTGCTTCCCAAGGGGTGTACTTCAAAAGGTGACCAAAGTGATACTCAGCAATGAGGTATGTAGCACTTTTTCTTGAATGAGTTATGAACTTAATTGGCAGATTTTGTATTTCAGCAATGGAGGCAGATACTTAACCTGGGATTACTTATACTCTTAATCCCTTTTATTACTTAACTTTTTAATTTTATGCAACTGGCAACTCTGTCTCAAGTTTCAAATTAAAGATGATCACTTTCTAATGAGTCTGGGTAATTACTTCAAGTGCATTATGGATTAGGTGGTGATGCAATTGAATTCCTTTTCTGAACTGTATTTTTATCTACTGCTACACATGTAAAATTCTACCTGCTTTCCAAAGTAAATATATGAACTGAGCTGCACAAAGGGGAAATGAAAGAACTGATCATAGCCAATGATGTCAATAGATGAATGGTTTCTATAGTGCAAGCTCAAAAATTTAGAGACCCAAACAGACGTTCAGAATCAAAAGCTCACATCCTTCAAAGAGCTATAATAGAGAAAATGTTTGAAGTACCTGAATGTAAACCATTTTGAGTGTGATTGTAAAACTACAAAAGGTGGTATACAAGTCCCTTTCTCTTATAATAAAAAATTCTTATAAAATACACGTGAACAAACGGGGAATGCAGCGTGTCACCTCTGCTCAAATTTTGAGTTCTCAGTTCTGCATGTGAGAATAAAATGTTAGCACCCAGCCAATCAGCAGCCAGATAGAGCAGAGGTACAAACTTGTTTAAAAAACCCACCAAATTCAAAAAGGCCAGATCATAAGGAGGAATTTTTTTTGGGGGGGTATGGGGGACAGTACATTCATATCAAACTAAATTCCTTTTAACTTTTCAGTGGCTTTGAATATATTAACTACTGCCATTTATCTCATGTTAATGTTCATTGCCTCTTGGTATTGCTGAAACATCACAGCTGACAAAGATGAAAATCATTTAGGCCCCAATTCACTAAAGTCAGCGATCGTCGCTAAACCATCGACCGATTCACAAAATGGCCCACCGTGTGTTTTTCACCTTGATCACCCATTTACCAATCTGGCCATGCAAATTAGTAAAAACTCCATGCAAAATAGCCAAGTGTTGATTCACTTACATTGCTTGGCTATTTTGCATTGGGTTACAGAGGGAGTCTAAGGGAGTCCCTGATTGGCTCAGACAACTAAAACCCCCAAAGGAGGGGCTTGAGGCATATGATCCAATCATGGCCTTAGGCCCCTCACTGTGCATCAGATGATGCACGGGGGAGGGGCCTAAGGCTTGCATTGCAGACAGTGGCGGCAGGTGGAGGAGCAGGAGGGACTCCTGCTCCCGACTAAAGGTAACAGAGGGGGTAGTGGTGTGTGGCTGAGGGGGGTGGCATCCCTCCTGCCAAAGGTTCAGCAGCGGCGGTGGGGGGCGTCTGGTGGCAGGAGAGAGTGGGCATCCCTCCTGTCATACTTAAGATGTCAGGGCATCTGGTGGCAGGAGGAAGTAGGCATCCCTCCTGCCATATTTAAGATCATCGGGGGGCATCTGGTGGCAGGAGAGAGTGGGCATCCCTCCTGTCCTTTTTTTGGGTTCCGGGAAGGAGGGAGGAAGAGGGCTTTGTCGTGGGTTGTTGTGGAGGGCTTTTCATTTTTTTTATTGGGCAGATATTTTGCGTGTATAATCTGTGCCATTAAAAAAAAAAGAAAAAAAAAATCCCAGCAGAAGCCCTGACAGCAGTGACAGCAAAACTGCAAAACTTAACTCCAAGTTTAGTAAACAGTCCTTTGAAGGCGCTGGTGTTTTTAAAATAATTCCATTTACTTTCTATGACCTTAACTCAAATTCTGGGCATCAAATTTTGATCACAATTATCTCATGGTGAAGATTCATATCTATTTTCTATTTATGTCATGCTTTTATTCCCTATATTAAACCCCTCCCTAGTTAAACCATTCCTCCCCTTTTCACTGTGGGACAGGAAATTTTAGAGATAACCATCCAATTCAAAATATAGTATAATAAAAACACAGTAAAATATCAATATATAAGCAATTCAAATCATATACAATCAGTTGCTATTTCCAAGGACCTATTTGACTTCCTATGAAGGAGAAAGCTAACTAATCACATCAAGAACTCTAAGAATATGAGAATGTAGCATAAGCCATGCTGAGCCATCGAGTCCAATATTGTCTCTGACAATAGCTAGTCTAGGTCATGAGAAGCTAGCAGACCCCTAAAAGGTAGATTTATTTTTTCTTACAGTTTATTTTGATTTGGGAAAGCATTACTTATCCCTGAAAATAAAGTTGTTGCTTAAAAATAAACTTGAAACTCAAAACCCTTCTCTGCACATGTCCTAGTTTAGAACACATTACTCCAGAAGTGGTTAAATTAAGAACATATACACAGGCATAAAGAATAGTATATATATCTTGATTACATTTAAAAAAGGCTGAAACATTCCTACCAATCAGATTTTCAGGACGTCCAAAATGAATGTGTTTGAGAAACTACATATAATGCATCTCTATTTATGAGCGAGTGAGTTCAAACAATCATTGTGAATATTCTGAAAATCTGGCTAGTTGAGGTGTTATGAAGTTCTGAAAAGCAAAGATTTGATTTAACATATATTAATATAGTATTGTGGGTCTCAATTTCAAACCATAATTTTTTGTCCCTTGGAGAAAAAAAAAAAAAAAGCAAGATCGTTACCACATAAAAAGTGAAATTGTCTACCACAAGAAAACCACAAAAATGAGAAAATTCAGACCTGTGCAGCTAAAAGATATTCTCTGTTTTATTTTGAATCAGAGCAGTAATTATTGAAATGCCAAATTATGCTTCCTTTCTTAGGTTCATGGTAATTTAAGATGAAATTAAGTGGACAAGTACAGTAGTACTGTGTATTACAAAGTATGTCTGATGGCATATCAGCAAGTCCAGATCAGAGGATGACAAGAAATGTTTGCTTTTTTGCCAAAACTGAGCAATGATTTTTGGCCACTGATTTGATTTTAATTGAAACTGAAGCAGAAACGTAAACTAGCAAAGCCCGCCCTGAATGTTAGCAGCCTCCATTCTGTCTTTCTTCCCATCCCCCCTGAACAAAGGTAGCCCCCCAACTGACCCATATGCCTCTCCAGGCCTACCTTACAGTCCCTGGTGGTCTAGTAGCATAAAGATTGCTCCTGTCCCAATTATTTGCTCTTGCCCATGCCATCTCTGTCATCAAAATAGCTGCCATGACTGAGGATTGCTCTTATACCTTGTCAACTGTGAGAATGCCGCTGGAGTCCACTGTAGTCATTTTGACAGTAAAGATGACATGGGCAGGAGCAAATTAAGATCATTCCTGCTCTATGCCACTAGACTACCAGAAGCAAGGTAACCTAGAGGGAGCACTATGGGGACAGACTAAAGTTTCAGTTTCAGACAAAAGTGCACAAAACATGGCCAATTTTAGCACTGAAATAGAAATTTGCTTGGTCTCTAGCCTAGATTTCTCCAACATGACTGTACATATACCCATGCAATATTGCATAGGGCTATTTTATTATCTGTCAACTCAATATACTGCGAGTCGAACAGCAAAACTAATAATTGTGGAGTATGATAACAAACCAGGGGAGTGAAGCCATTATGATCGAACAATGAAAATGAAAAGGGGGGAGGGAAGTGTGGGGGTTATCTATAATACAACAAAATTTCCAAAAGATGAGATTCAAATACCAACATAAAAAAGGAAAGGGGAAAGAGGTGCTAGAACAACTGATGAAACACTTACCCCAGAATTTAAGGAAGCCTGACAAAATATCTTCATTTTCACACCCGTTTTAAATTTACAGTAAGAATTCTCAGAATGAACATAAGTATAACATTCTGCAGTGTGATGGCAAAAAAGCTAAAGGCAGAATTTATTCTTAGCCTTGATGGAGAAGGAAATAGCCAATAAATTTGCTTCAGATATCTCCAGGAATGGAATGGCCAACAGGGAATAACTAGGGAACATAAACATAATAGTAAACCTATGCAAAATGCATGACATGCAAGATCAGAAGTTTGAATTTTATTCGACACGAACTGGGAAGCTGGCATTCAGGTATCAGCAGTAGTATTCCATGAACAAAGTGCTTTGGACAGAATAAAGTTTCATGGCTCTGTTTTGTAATAACTATAGTTGCTTTATGGTTACCAAATGGCACACCAGCTAGCAAAGAATTATAGTAGTCAAAATTTAAAACAAACACATGATGGAGAACCAAAGAGCTTCAGAATCCAAAACTATTCTAAAGTGATTTGATCATCCTTATAGTGAAGTTTTCTTTACTAGAGCAAAAATATGAAGTGAAAAGTACAAAAGTACCCATTCCTGCTTTTTTACTCAGTCTTCTACTCTATATTGGAGAGGATGTGCGCTTGTACATACATGTCTGGTGTCTGGAGGGAATGCCCCAAAATTGATCAATTCTAGGGAGAACTGGGTCCAAATTTTTCTTACAGTACTGCAGGTTCAACTCCTTTTGAATCCCAAACATTTTTCTATTACAATGGTACCTGCCAAGGGTACACCAACCACCTAAAAGTGATTATGCTTTGTCTGGCTATTATACATAGGGCAGTAGCTAGATGCTGGAAAACTATAGTAACCCCCACAGTGCAGTGTCCTAAGTCAAAGTCCGGCATGTGTATTTTTTGTGTAATCTAACTGCAATTAAGCATGGTTAGGTAGAATCTTTCAATAAAATGAGAACCCCTTTTGTAGATTGGCTTAATTATCTGAGTTGTGCTCCTGGGGTTATCGTTCATAATATGCAGCTAAGAAAGCAAACAGAACATTAGGAATTATCAGGAAAGGAATGGAAAACAAAGATAAAAATGTTAATGCCCTTGTATCACTCTATGTTACGGCCGGACCTTGAATACTGTATACAGTTCTGGTTGCTGTATCTCAAAAGAGATATAGCGGAATTAGAAAAAGGTACAGAGAAGGGCAACAAAAATGATAAAAGGGATGAAACGACTTCCCTATGAGGAAAGGCTAAAGTGGCTAGGGCTCTTTAGTTTGGAGGAGACACAGCTCAGGGGTGATATGATAGAGGTTTATAAAAATAATGAGTAGAATAGAAAGGGTAGATATGAATTGCTTGTTCATTCTTTCCAAAAATACTAGGGCTAGGGGTATGCAATGAAGTTACTAAGTAGTAGATTTAAAAAACCAGAGAAAATATTTTTCCACACGTGTAATTAAACTCTGGAATTCACAGCTGGAGAATGTGGTGAAATCAGTTAGCTTAGTGGGGTTTAAAAAAAGGTTTGGATAATTTCCTAAAAGAGAAGTCCATAGTAGAGAATGACACGGTGACCTGCCAAAACGGGGAGGAAAACAACTGGTCGCCGTGGGTACAGGGACAAGGCCATTCACCACCCTGTGGAGCAGTGAATGGTCTTATCCCCACATTAGAATATCTGCTGCATTGCTTCCCTTTCCACCCCTCATAGTCAGCAGCCCTCCTCGCAATTGTGACACTTGCAACTTCCTGCCGGCGGCAAAAAAAACCCACCCATCCGGGCATCTCTTCCCCTCGTCTAGCCACCTCCCTCCCTTCCCATGCACTCTTCAGAACTTTCTCTTTCTGAGGTGTCCGAATGTGGTAACCATTCTCACAAGTCCCATGTGGCTGCCCCAAAGCTTCTCTTCTGACGCACTTCCTGTTTCTGCCTGGGCGACTTGCATCAGAGGAGAAGCTCTTCCGGAGTCTGTCATAGGGGAAAACACCCTCCAGGGATTCAACACAAAGTTAGACAAGTTTATGCTGAATCAGAACGTACGCAGGTAGGGCTAGTCTCAGTTAGGGCGCTGGTCTTTGACCAGAGGTCCGCCGCGTGAGCTACTGTCTTCTCCAATGCTTTAGCTAAGACAGACGGTGGTTCACAATGGACCACAATGGTTCACAATGGTTCACAATGGACCAATTATTGGCCAAAACAGAGTGGTCAATGGGAGTTGTACCGATTCTTTCCAGACTTGGGGGACAATGCCTTTGGTCAGATTATAGTCCCACAGATCCAAGCTCTTATCTGAAATGTACAGAAACAACAAGCAGTGTAAACAGAGGAATTACATCTGCTGATGATGGAGCTGAGTTTACAGAATACATGGTCCTCTTAAATCCCAACTTGGAAACAAAAGCAAGTTCCAAAGAGAGCTTTGATTAGCAGAAAGAGGACTAGTATAGGTTATGGTTTATGCATACTTGATACACTGCTTCTCTTAAAATATACAGCAAAGAGATCTGCAACAAAAAATACGAAATTTGTTAGAAATAAGAAAGGAACACCATCAAATGACGTGACAGGATAGAAATAAGAAATCAAAAAAGAGAAAGATCTGGGCAAAGGAAAGTAGGGGTATTAAGAGGAGGTGGGCAGGGAGAAATGTTAGAAAGGGCAGAGATTATGTCCCAGCATAACACTCAAATTCTACTGTATATTTGAATAGGGAAAGCCTGAATAAAAAATAAATGAATGCTGCTCTCAAAACCCGAGGGCTTCAAATGGAGGAAGCGAATTCCAAAGTGGAGATGCAACAAAATAGAATGCACGCAATTAAGTCTACTCGAGCTCGAAGGACTTTGGGTGGGGGTAGAAAGAAATAAGTGAACATCCAGCAGTGAATGTGAAGCCCTAGATCACTGTTAAATAAAAGGCCCAGGGGCCTTAGATATTAGCACAGGATCAGGGTCAGGAAGACAGAACTCCTCTTTGTAAGACTGAATGCTAATGGCCAACATCCTTCTAGAACAGATACCCCTATCATACCAAGGCCTTGTAAAGAAGCAAGGGTCTATGCTTATCTAAAGCATCATATCATGAAGTCCACAGCCCAGCCATCCTAAGATAATACAGAAGAGTCTTCAAATGAGATATCAAGTCCTTTGTCAATGATTCTACAATGGGCGAGTTAAGATTTCTTGTGAACATAATAAATTGGGGGAACCCAGATGTTGATAAGAAGCAGAAACAGACAAGAAAATGGTGAGACCAAAGGACTGGTATATTATAGGGGGAAATTCCCCAAAAGTTGGGACCCTCTGAAGTAGGCCAAATCAAAGCAAAGACAAACCGAGTGATTAGACTGTAGAAAGGAAAGAGTGGTCTCAAGTTGTCTAAAAAGAAAAGAGAATCACTTTCAGTTCTGAAGGCGAACTCTTTAGCATGACATTATAAGTTTATGAGCAACAAGCTAAGTTCTACTAATAATTGAAACCAGAAGCCTGTTCTTCCTCTTTTTAACATGTGGCAATAATTCGCTGAAGTTTGTAATGGCTGAGTAGATTTTGCATGTACTGCTGAAAACTCCCTGCACATAACCAAAGCAAAAAGATGTCACTGAACACATTTACAACTTGGGAATGTGTGTTACTAAATTGAGTAATATAGCTTGCCCATCAGTCTAACTGGATACACAGAAATCCAAGTCACCAGCTATTGATAATTTATTTGGTCCTCTTTAGATTCTTGCCAGGATTTCTTACTAAACATTTTTTTAAATATTAGCATTCTGAACATTACAAAAACATGCAATAGATGCTCCCCAAGTGGTCACTGCTGGAGTCAAAAATGGAAAGATTTAAAAAACAAAAAACATAGAAACCAAAGAGCCCATAACATCTGTTCACACCTTTACTTCATATGTTTGTAAATACCTCACTAAATTAATGCTGTAACATTTCTGCATATTCACTTTAAAGGTAAAATTTAACCAATCCTTACCCTTCGTGCTTTGCTCTGATATCTAACAGCCTTTTTTGTCTCCTCTTTGGCATGTTCTACATAATCTGCTGCATTCATTACATTCTTCTCTATATTGTTAATCATTTCACCCTTAAAAATACAATTAAAAATGATTATTAATATATTGTACAACTTAGAAGGCTGATGAAACTGGACAATGGTAAACCAAGGGCTCAGCGGGGTATGTATAATATGAAATGCATAGGTAGAAATCTTGATTTTGCATCCACAGGTAAATGAAGGGGGAATGGAGACACTTTTACAGAAACTTCCAACCTAAGGGATAAAATGGTAACAGGGAAGAGTGAATGCAGATAATTTAAAACATATCTTAGTAAGATATATTTTAAACTCCTCGATTAGGACTGGCATCCTAAAAAGGTCATTCAGGTCAAGAAGTATCTGATATTGTTCTCTCTTTTTGACAAAATTAATAGGTATTTCAGGCCTCAATAAACAGCCCTCTTGTGTAGGTTTTTTTGTTGTTGGTTTTTTTGAGTAAGTTTTCTAACTCTTTAGAATGCCATTATAATGTTTGGACAATGCATGAAATAATGCAATAAGAATAACTGTAGGAGCAGATTACCTGGATTTCTGTCCAACAGCAGACAAAATCAGCAGCAATGAATAGCAAAGTGTTAAATAATGTCCATTTGCACCAAGAATTAGCTGTCACAAGCTAACATTTTTCAAAGTAACATTGTAAGATATTGTATTTTACAAATTCAGACAAATGCCTCATAATACTTGAAATTAACTATACATAAACTATGGGCTTCTTTTACTAAGGTGCGCTAGCGGTTTTAGCAAACGCACGAAATTACCGCGCGGTACGCTTCTAGAATAACACCAGCTCAATGCTGGCGTTACGGTCTAGCGCGCGCTATTCCATGCGTTAAGGCCCTAACGCACCTTAGAAAAAGGAGCCCTATGTTACACAGATACCAATAAACAAAGACAGAAAAGCTATCGCCACATTTACATCTTTCTCAAAAAGTGGATTCAAGTGACAGGAAGCAACCTCACCTAACCACATTTGAGATTTCTGGCACCAGCATTCTATGAACCACCCACAGAACTTGCATATGCTTTGAAGACAGCAAGATTTTATTTACAAAAAATGTCCTGGATTCAGGTTCTACGACCAATATGTGCTGCACACAAGCTTTCCACTTATACTGAATATTATTTATCACTGGGTTACCGTATTATCACGCATATAACGCTTGCGTTATACACAATTTTATAAACCGTGCATAACCTTGCGCGTTATACGCGTGAGCGCATTGTACAAATTTTTTTTGACATAGTTCCCCCCCCCCCGACGTCCGATTCACCCCCCCCGCAGGACCGCTTGCACCCCCATCCCGAAGGACCGCTCGCACGCACTACCACCCGCACCTCCACCCTAAAGGACCGCTCGCACACCCACAGCCTCCCGACCCCCCCCCATCATGTAGAAGCTCCTACCGGTGTCCTGCTGCTTCCTCTTGTCGGTCCCGGCCCTTCTGTGAGCCCTGCGCCTGCGCTGCTTCCTCTTCCGGCGGTCCCGCCCTCTCTGATGTCAGAGAAAGGGCGGGACCGCCGGAAGAGGAAGCAGCGCAGGGCTCACAGAAGGGCCGGGACCGCCAAGAGGAAGCAGCAGGACACCGGTAGGAGCTTCTACATGATGGGGGAGGGGTCGGGAGGCTGTGGGGGGTGCGAGCGGTCCTTCAGGGTGGGGGTGCGGGTGGGAGTGCGTGCGAGCGGTCCTGCGGGGGGGGGGTGTGAATCGGACGTCGGGGGGAGCATCAGGCTTTCAGGGTGGGGACAGGACTTCAAGGGGGAGAGGAGAGTCGGGGCGGGCGAAAGGAGAGTCGGGGTGGCCAGAGGAGAGTCAGGGCGGGCGAAAGGAGAGTCGGGCGACGACGGGAGAGTCGGGGCAGCATGCGCAGTATACAAAATTTTTTTTACATATATTTCGGTTTCCCGCGCACTATACCCGTGTGCGCGTTTTACACGGGTGTGCGTTATCTATGTGAAAATACGGTACTTCTGAGGGATTGTTATTTATTATTGCTCACAAAAAGGGCACTTGCTGTTGCACCTCTTGCTAGCCATGGCTACATCATTTTGGTGGGAGGCTTGGGTGCTTTTATGGCACCTGCTGGCTATATTAAGAGGTTGTGTTAGTATCTAAACTAAATTTTAGAAGATTGGATAGTAATTATATCCCCTGCTCTTTTTCAACCTTCTCTTTTCCCCTTCTCCAGTTCCTCCTATTCCCATCCCAAGAGGGTGGCAAAGTAAGAGAAAGCAGTCCTTACCTGTACATAACCTTAGTTTGAGGAAAATATTAGCTGTCAAACATTAGGATGAAGATACTTAGTAAGAAAGAATAGGATGTACTGTTTCAGATATTAAAAAATTGAATTATAAGCTTGGGTTATGTAGTTTTATTCTGTGAATTGTTTTCCAGTTTCTGTGAGCAGTAATTGAGTATTTAAACTTAGTTATCAGATTTGTAAACTAAAAATGTTATATTAATGGAGAGTTTAATTAAAAAACCTGTAAATGAGGTAATGAGAAACAAAATTATGCCTAACAGTTCATCAGCTATTAGTACAGTGAAAGTACACAAATTATTTCACAGATGCATTAATGCAAAAGACTAAACTACTATGTTTCCCTGAAAATAAAACACTTATATTCATTTTGGGCCCCCAAAAAAAGACACTAGGTCTTATTTTCGGGGATGTCTTATTTTATTTTCTTTCATGTACAATGATTATCTCTCCCTTCCTCTCCTCCACCCCAATTCTTCCTATTTCCTTTCTCTCCCCCACATGTACAGCATCTTTCCTCCCCTATCACCCATCCCTTGTGCAGTAGAATCCTTGCAGCTTCTATCCCTCCCTTCCTCCCATCCCCCATGTAGCATCTTTCTATCCTCCCCGCCGCCGCACCCCACCCGCCCCCCCATTTCTCCCTCCCATCCGAACCACAAGACAGAAATAAATACCTTCTAACAAACTAGCAGCGTTGGTAGCAATCTAGGAAGGATGCTTCGCGGCCTTCTATCGCCCAGCCGTTCCTCTGCCACATCACTGATGATGTCATCAGCAACGCGGCAAAGGAACGGCCGGGCGAAAGAAGGGTTGGAAGAATTCATGCCAAATATTCCCCTTCCTTTAAATGAGATTCTGGCAGAATGAAGGCTGTGTCTGGGTAATCTCCAGTCCATACTGAGAAATTTCTAAATGCACTGAAGAGAAGATAACAGTAAACATGCCTTCCCTACCGTTCAGAAACTGAAGCAGAGCAGAGATTTTGGGATAAAAGTTTATCTCTGCTCAGTGGTAACTCCTATAGAAATACATTTACTGGAGCAGAATCTTGCAGAAGTTCCAATCATTATTACATAGATGACAGTTTGGATGTATGCATAGTCACAATGTTCTAGGATAGTCAACTGACTTTTGTGCAAGTGATTTTCTTTTCCTCTGTACAAAAGGGAGTCTTTTCAACACTTCAAAATGACTGCAGAACCAATTGCTATGATATTTTCATAAGAACATAAAAATAGCCTTACTAGGTCAGACCAATGGTCCATCAAGCCCAACAGCCCATTCTCACAGTGGCCAATCCAGGTCACTAGTACCTGGCCAAAACCCAAGTAGTAACAATATTCCATGCTACCAATCCAGGGCAAGCAATGGCTTCCCCCATGTTTCTCTCAATAACAGACTATGGACTTTTCCATCAGTAAATTGTCCAAATCTTTCTTAAAACCAGCTACGCTATCCGCTCTTACCACAGCCTCTGGCAAAACGTTCTAGAGCTTAACTATTCTATGAGTGAAAAATTTCCTCCTATTGGTTAGAAAAGTATTACCCTGTCTTTGTATTTTTTGATAGAGTGAAAAATTGATCCACTTGTACCCGTTCTACTCCACTCAGGATTTTGTAGACTTCAATCATATCTCCCTCAGCCGTCTCTTTTCCAAGCTGAACAACCCTATCCTTTTTAGTCTTTCCTCATACGAGTGGAGTTCTATCTCCTAACATTTGCAACTGATCCTTTTAGCTTCTTTTTAACCATTTTCCTCATTTTATCATAGTCGCCCTTTTGAAAATTAAACACATTTACTGTAGATTTCTTATGCGACGTCACTCCCGGAACCAGCTCAAATTTGACCACGTTATAATCACTGTTTCCAGCTAGTGGAATTCAGATCAGCACCGAGACAAGACAAAATGAGGCATCTGGAGCATGCCAACATTGTAGATCTTTCTACAGTACTAGAAACATGGCCATAACCATGATCTGAACGCAGCTTCTTTTTTCTTTCTTTTTTAAGAGGGAAGGGAAGAGAAGAGAGACAATATTACTTGAAATGACATACTGTGAGACAGAGGAGAAAGTACTCACTAACTGGAAATCTTAGTTTTTTTGTTTATCATTCAGCAAAGCAAAAAATATAAAACTAAGGGACTGAAGAGACTTGTATGTACAAGAAGTAAAAATTGTTCAAAACTATACACTTAGTTCCGAGCTCTGGAGAGTTGTTCCATTCTGGTGCCCAAAAATGCCACCCATTTGTGTGTCTGATTCAGTCTTGCTCATCAATGAAAAATATGCAGTCTAATCATAATTTTGATACAGTTTGATCTCAAAGGTATCCCACTTGAGATTAGGTTGGGCTCTACTTCATGACTGCTTCCTTGGTTTTGAAATCGGCGAAACAGGCAATTATATCTCGCGGCCAATTGCCACGGGGTACTGTGAGGGCTCGATGCACCCTTTCAATGCCAATGGTATCAGGAGAAACCAAGAGGTATCGGTGGAGAGTAGCATGCTAGCCACCTGCTGGACCACCCACTCACACTTGACATATTCGGCCAGTTCAGGGACACCATGCACTCGAAGATTTGAGCGATGTCCCCGATTCTCCAAGTCCTCTAGTTTATCTAACATGTATGTTTGCTGCGCTTGAAAGTCTTTTGTGCTCATATCAAATTCATGAAGCTGGTCCTGGTGTTCATCCAGGCGCTCTTCCATCTCTCTTATATGGTGCCTAAGTGCCACAATCACACCCCGGAGATCAGCAGCTAACATGGAGAGCTCAGCCTGCACCAATTTTATATCAGCTCTGATTTTGTGCAGATCTTTCACTTCTGCCATTGGCTTCAGCTGGGCTGTTGCAAATATCGTTACTTACTTCCTGGGGAGGGTGCCCGCTGCCCGCCTTGCACCACCATCTTGGAGGATCCCGTGCTGCAAGGCACAAATGCAAAATCTTTCAAAGCTTTACAGATGGTTGAGGCCATCCAAGCTTTACAAACATGATCCGCAAAGACACGTTCACACTTCTTTTTTGCACAAATTGTATGTTTTAGACAATGAGGGCGCTAAATTAAGGCCTGAGCATGAGGAGCTCCGCGTTCAGCTGACCATCGAAGACTGACAGCACTTCCTCCCAATCATAATTTTGCAGTTTCAAAGATAGTCTTAAATCTGATCATAATAAAGTGGAAGGGTACGTACAATGTTTTACAATAACATTCTCTAGCTAAAAGAAGCTTTCAAGTCACAGTTTTTATCTTGAAAACTTTCAAAGGAAGAAGTTATGTTTTCTCATTCCTTCATTCATGAACCGCTTCTATGGACTTACATTACAGTAAAAATCTGGAAAATAAATCATTTTAGGCTCTTTTTTTAATTCATTTGTTACGGAAAAAACTATACAACGGACTACTGGCCACTCAGGCAGCGAAGATAGACAACCAAGTCTCCAACCTGTTGACAACAACCCCAGACTACAAGATATTCAGAAAGGAAATAAAAACTATACTCTTCAAGAAATCCCTTAATAAAGCTTAATACCATGATAAAGCTTAACCCCTCTCTTACCATCCCCTCCCTAACCCCAGATCCTACTTTTCCCTCTCTTGGAAACCTTCTCTGATATAACGTTGCAACCCTTCTTCCATAACTCTTTTTGTAATCCGCTTTGAACCGAAAGGTAATGGCGGAATAGAAATCTGTAATGTAATGTAATGTAAATTACATAAACTCAGAAATATCTTGGGCTCTTTTTACAAAGCTGCGGTAGAGGTTTCTTCCACGGGCTAGCGAAGTAAATGTTTTGATGCTCACAGAATTCCTATGCATGTCAGAGCATTTACCTTGCTGGCCTGAGGTAGAAACCTCTACTGCAGCTTTATAAAAGGAGCCCTTTATGATATTAGAATCGTCTATGAAACAACTTAAAAAGGTAGCTTTTTCTAATGGATAACAAAGTTTTCACTCGGAAAGTAAAATTACATAGACAAAAAAAAAATCACAGCAAGTAAAATTAATCCCAGAATTTGCATACCTGAGTCTCAACTAACATAGCCATATCCATGAACATCTCATGTAATTCCCGTATGCTGGACTCCAGTTTCATAATATCTTTGTGACGCGACTCAATCTCATTCAAAGCTTGTCTAGTAATCTGGGAGTCTGAAATAATCTGAAAAGGTGGGGGGGGGAGAAGATATCTTTAAAAGGATACAGATGTTTTAAAGAAAAGCAATAATCAAAACATGTATAACAACTATAAAAATGAGCACAGCAGACAGTTGCTATAACATACATCAGAGGTGAAAATAGAAGGATTCCCACTCTCCAACATTTCTTCCAGTTCATCATCAGTTGTAGATTTTCCAGCTAACAAAAAAATAAAATATATTAGGAAATGATAAGCAGCTGTAACAACCAATATGAATTCAAATTCTCAACCATTAACAAAACCTGCAAAATAATATAAATATTGATAACACATGGAATAGTTCATCTGATTGAGAAAGGAAGTAATAAAAATATGCTCACTGTGAGAACCAAAACATCTAGATTATTTATAGATACTAATAAAATACACCCAAAGCTGGATAAAACTATGGTAAAATTATGGTCATACCTGTTAATTTTCTTTCCTTTAGAAGCAGCAGATGAATCCAGAGACTAGTGGGTATAGCTCACATCGACCAGCAGGTGGAGATAGAGAACTGATTAACAGTTGGCCTTAAAGCCTGGTGTTCTTTCTGTTGATTCAGTTATGCACTTTGCCCAAGCATCCCGAAAGGAGAATGAGCAGCCACAAACTCCATTCCAGTAAAAAATGTGTCTTTCTCTTCTGAATCCCATTGATATTTTCTCGTTTTACGTTTCATGTTTTTTTTTTGTTTTTTTTTCAGTCATGAAATAATACACTTACCAACCATAGCCCCGGCTAACCTAATGACCTAAACACCCTACACACAGCCCGTGCACTTGGGGAGGGGCTCTGGATTCATCTGCTGCTTCTAAAGGAAAGAAAATTAACAGGTATGACCATAATTTTACCTTCCATAGCAAAGCAGCAGATGAATCCAGAGACTAGTGGGATGTAGCAAAGCAAACTCAAACTGGGTGGGACGCCAATGCCGCCTCTGCCAGCACTGCCGCGCCAAAACTCGCCTCTGAACGGGCTGCTACATCTAACCGATAATGCTTTGAAAAAGTATTCCCTGACGACCAAGTGGCCGCCCGGCAAATCTCCTCTAATGACATCCCCCCGGACTCCGCCCAAGATGTAGCCAAAGCCCGAGTGGAATGAGCATGAAGGTGCTCCGGTACCTTCTTCCCTGACAACACATACGCCGAAGCAATAGCGTCCTTGACCCAACGCGCAATGGACGCTTTAGACGCCGCCATCCCTTTGTTTTTTACCCGCGAACGCGACAAAGAGATGGTCCGACCGGCGAAAAGCATTCGTCACCTCCAAATAATGGAGAAGCATACGGCGGACATCCAGGAGCCGTACCGACAAAAAACGCTTCCCCCAATCCTCCTTCCTGAAGGATGGCAGAAACAGACTCTGGTTCACATGAAAGGACGAAATAACCTTAGGCAGGAAGGACGGCACCGTACGCACCGTCACCCCAGACTCCGAGAAACGCAAAAAGGGTTCCCTGCAAGAAAGCGCTTGCAGCTCTGATACTCGCCTTGCTGAAGCCATCGCCACCAAAAAAACTGTTTTTAGTGTGACATCTTTCAAAGTGGCCGCTGACAGGGGCTCAAAAGGTGCCCCCTGCAATTTCCCAAGGACGAGTTTAAGGTTCCAAGTTGGACAAATTCGCTTAACCGGCGGCCGGATATGTTGAACCCCCTTGAGGAAACGTACCACGTCCGGCTGTGATGCGAGAGCCGAGCGAGCCACCCGGCCCCTGTAACAGGCAATGGCCGATACCTGAACCTTTAAAGAGTTATATTCTAACCCTTTCTCTACGCCCTCCTGCAGGAACGCTAGAATAGCCGGCAGAGAAGCATGGAAAGGCGCAATTCCGTGTCTGCCGCACCATGCCTCAAAGATCCTCCAGACCCTCGCATAGGAGGCTGACGTTGAAATCCTCTTAGCCTTGAGCAGGGTGGAAATCACCCGTTCTGAATAGCCCTTCTTTTTCAGCCGTGACCTTTCAATAGCCAGGCCGTAAGACCAAAGCGGCCCGGATCTTCCATTAAGATTGGACCCTGAGTTAGCAAGTCCGGAGTTACCTGGAACGCTACCTGCTCGCCTACCGACAGCAGCATCAGATCCGCGTACCACGGCCGCCGTGGCTAATCCGGAGCCACCAGGATTACTCTGCCTCGAAAGCGAGCGATGCGTTGCAACACCCGCCCTATCATGGGCCAAGGCGGGAATACATACAGAAGGGAATTCGGAGGCCACGGGAGAGCTAATGCGTCCACCCCTTCCGATCCCTGTTCCTTGCGTCTGCTGAAGAACCGAGGCACCTTCGCATTGCGGGAAGAGGCCATGAGATCCATCTCTGGCAACCCCCATCGACGGACTAGCAGGCTGAACGCTCGAGCCGACAACTCCCATTCTCCCGGATCGAGAAGAGTTCTGCTGAGGAAGTCCGCTTGCACGTTTTCGTGCCCTGCAATGTGGGCCGCCGACAGAAGCGGAATCTGCCCCTCTGCCCACCGAAACAAAAGTCTTGCCTCTTCGGCTAACTGCGGGCTCCGGGTACCCCCCTGACGATTGACATACGCGACCGCCGTGACACTGTCCGAAAAGATCCTGGTCGGTCTGTCCTGAACTAGGGCCTGAAAAGCCCGCAGCGCCAACCGGATCGCTCTTAATTCCAGTAAGTTTATGGGCCATTGAGCCTCCTGGGAAGACCACCTTCCCTGCACCGAGGTGTGCATGCACTGGGCACCCCAACCCTGCAGGCTGGCATCCGTTGTAACCACCACCCAATCCGGTGTGGCCAACGGCATGCCCCTCCAAAGATGCCCGTCCTGGAGCCACCAGCGCATGCTTTGAGCCGCTCGAGGACTCCACTGGAGACGCACATTGTAGTTCAAAGAAGCTGGAGACCAGCGAGAGAGCAGAGACTGCTGTAAGGGTCTCATGTGGCTCCGGGCCCAGGGAACCACCTCCAGAGTCGCCACCATGGAGCCCAGCACCTGCACATAATCCCAAACTCGAGGTCTGGGCGACCCGAGAAGGAGGCGAATTTGCGCCTGCAATTTCTCCCCCCGATCTCGGGGTAGAAACACCTTCCCCAGAGCCATATCGAACCGCACCCCCAGATGCACCAAAGACTGCGATGGGGACAAAACACTCTTGGGAAAGTTGACAATCCACCCCAACGACTGAAGGAGAGAGATCACTCTCTGCGTCACCGACAAACTCTCCTGCCGGGATGAGGCGCGGATCAACCAATCGTCCAAGTAAGGGTGTACCCGAATCCCTTCCTTGCGTAGAAAAGCGGCTACCACCACCATGACTTTGGAAAACGTGCGGGGAGCCGTCGCCAGGCCAAAGGGCATTGCCCGAAACTGAAAATGTTGGCCCAGAATCGCAAACCGCAGATACCGCTGGTGCGGAGGCCATATCGGAATATGGAGGTATGCCTCCTTGAGATCGAGAGACGTGAGGAACTCTCCTGGTCTTACCGCCGCAATAACTGAGCGCACCGTTTCCATTCGGAAATGGCGCACGCTGAGGAATCTGTTGACCCCTTTGAGATCCAGCACTGGTCTGAAGGACCCCCCCTTCTTTGGTACAATGAAGTATAGGGAATAGATCCCGCGGCCTACCTCTTCCGGGGGCACCGGTACCACCGCCCCCAGATCGAGCAGCCCCTGAAGAGTCCTGCGGACCTCGGATCCCTTGGCCTTGCCACGGCACGGGGACACCAAGAAAGAATCTACGACGGGAGCGGCGAATTCTAATTTGTACCCTTCGTGAACAATGTCCAATACCCATTGGTCGGACGTGACAGTGGCCCACTCCGCCCGGAATGCCGAAAGCCGACCCCCTAAGGGCAGGGCGGAGGGAGCCAAGCCCCCGTCATTGTGGAGGGCGACTGGCTGGGGTACGGGCTGACTGCCCTGAAGAGGGTCTCGCCGCACGAAAGGAACTTCTCTGCTGAAACCGAGGTCTCGAAGCAGAGAACGGGCCAGATGCAGACCTGGAAAAAGGTTTACCAGCCCTGGCCCGCCTAACATCCCGGAAACGCGGTCTAGACGATGCGGCCCTTACCGGGGGCCTAGTCCTGTCCTCCGGTAAACGCTGCGTTTTGGTATCCCCAAAATCTTTTACCAGTTTATCCAACTCCGCTCCAAACAATAAACCCCCTCTAAACGGGAGTCTCACCAGCCGGAGCTTGGACGCTGCATCGGCCGCCCAATGACGGAGCCACAAGGACCTGCGGGAAACCACAGACAGAGACATCTGTTTCGCAGACGCCCGAACAATATCATACAAGGAGTCCGCCAAATAAGCCAAGCCGGACTCCAAATTAGCCAGTTCCGAAGGGATAGTACCTCCAGACCCCAGCAATTTATCGGTCATCCCTTGTGACCACTGCAGACAAGCCCGCGCCGCGTAAGAACTGCAGATTGCGGCCTGTAAGGTAACTGCAGCCACTTCAAAGGACATCTTTAGGGAAGCTTCAATCTTTCTATCCTGTGCATCCTTGAGTGTCACGCCCCCTTCTACCGGCAAGGTAGTTCTCTTAGTCACCGCTGCCACCAGAGCGTCCACCTTAGGCAATCTAAACCTGTCCAGTTCGGACGGTTCGACCGGATACAAGAGCCTCATGGCCCTTGCCACCCGCAAACTGGCCTCCGGCGCCTCCCATTGCACCGAGATCAGCTCCTGCATGGCCTCATGTACCGGAAAGGCCTTAGACGGCCTACGGGTACCTGCCATCAGGGGGTTACCGGACCCCGTGGCATCTTCCTGAGCAATGTTCAAACTCTGCAAAGCTTTTGAAATAAAAGAAGAAAGCTCCTCTCTATGGAACAACCGGATAGCCGTAGGGTCATCCCCCTCCCTACCCGGGATACTCTCCGTGTCCCAATCCAATAGCTCCCCTTCCTCCAATGACTCAGGCAGGGAGAAAGGAGATCTGGGCAACATATCCACTGCCTCCGCAGACACTAGCCTGCGCTTCTTAGCCCCCTGCGACTGCCCCGGGGAACCTGCTGCCCCTGCCGTGGGTCTAGCCTCTGTCCCCTCCCCCCCCCGAAGAGGTAGAGGGCACCGCAAGGGACCGCCCGGCCCCCAGCCCCGGCTGGGTAGGCTGCGAGCGCTGTAATTGAAATGCCTGATGGAGCAACAGCACAAAGTCGGGCGAAAATGCACCCCAGCTAAGAGGCACTCCCCCGCCCTGCTCCGAGCCGAGGGGAGGGGCCGTGCCGGCCTCCAGCGCTGACGCCTGTTCCCCCGCCGCCTCACTCTTGTCCTCCGTGGCCGAGTCATGCAGCAACCCTGCATCGGCTCCGAGCGGCGGGGACATTGCGCAAGACTCCCGCACCCGGGACATGGCCGCCTCGCAAGCCGCCAAAAACGGGTCGTCTGCCTGTGCTTCCAAGCACCCGGCAGAGCAAAGACCCGCCCGTGTTCGGCGCTTCCCACAGCGCAAACACAGCTGACTAACTTCTGCAGCCATCCCCCCTCGGCCTGATCAAACAGCTCCGACGCGGTTTTTCTTTTTTTTTTTTTTTTTTTTCCTCACACACGCGGCGAACGCCGCCGAATGACGACTCCGCCCCCCAAGACGCCCGGCACCCGGGAAAACGCGACCACACTCGAGAAGAAAAGAAAACACTCACCCGGTCAGCCGCTTACCCCCGAAGCCAGGCAATCATTGGTAAATGTACTGCATGCCGAGTGAAGCACAGCACGGCTCAGTACAAGCAGGAAGGCCCTTTTTTTTTTTTTTTTTTTAAACTGGAATGAAGAAGCCAGCCACTCCTGCACCTGGAAAGGAACCCCTCTATCCAACGGAGGGGAGGGTGGAGCAGGGACCTGGGAGGGCCCAGGTGTACCTCCCAAAGCCGGCACCAAACAGCCAGGCACCCCCACCTACTGAAGAGAACTAGTCTCAACAGAGGAATCCTACCGGAACACCACTTCAATCTATCCTGCAGCAGGCAGAGACCAGGAGCTAGAAGGATAGCTCCCACCCTGCTGGGAGATAGAGCAAAACTGAATCAACAGAAAGAACACCAGGCTTTAAGGCCAACTGTTAATCAGTTCTCTATCTCCACCTGCTGGTCGATGTGAGCTATACCCACTAGTCTCTGGATTCATCTGCTGCTTTGCTATGGAAGATAAAAATACTCTAAGATGAGGACCCATCATTACTTTGTGAGTCTTTTCAGTTTTGTTCCAGTGTCTACAGTAGAGGTTGCAAGTATGCACAAAGGTGTTGCAATCTCTTCCATTCACAAACCCCTCCTCCCTACCTGCCAGATTTTAAGATAGTAGATTGTGGTTTTATTGTATTAGGTACAGAAAATAGATTAAAAAAACAACACAAAAAACCTCAAAACACGCACATGACACTATTGCTAATTATGTTTATTGCTACATTTTATCAGGGCTCCAAATCTGTTAACCTCAGAAACAGATGATCAGCTTGATCAGCTCTCTATTATCAGAGTAGTCTGCTCTTTTTTCCCCATCTGAATTATTTGCTGCTCTATGCTGTTGGTGGTGTATTAGCCTCATCCTTCCCCGTGACATTACCAGCGTCAATCATGTTTTAACCAGTTTTAAGCTTGTTTTGTTTCTGGCCACCAGAGCAGAGAATGCTGAAGGTCGGATGTTATTTGTATCTTTTTGAGATGTTTTGGAAAATTGAGACTATTGGGACGACAGAATCATTTCAGAAATTCCGAGGTATACACGGGCAAATGAGGTAAACTGTGGATCCATTTGGCCCAGAAAACGCATGGCAGATCTGAAGGTGGTTTTGAAGTCTCTGCTGCGGTAGGAAGTCACAGGTTTGAATAGTGTCTAGGAGTGCCCCAATGAAATCTAGAACTTATGTAGGCTACAAGACTTTTTGTAACTGACTGCAAAGCTGAGAAGTTTCAGAAGACACACCATTGAACTGATTGCTATCTGCACAGCTTGCAAAATTGGGGCCTTTTTAGTTTATTGGTACAATGAATGGTCTACCAGCAAATCTATTATGTCAGGTGTTCTGAAAGGATCTTTATTACCACCAACTCTCTTTAAGTTATATCTGGTTCCTTTAGCAAAATTACTAGTCATTGAACATCAAATTTCACATCTTTGCTAATAATGAGGAAAAATAAACAAGGAAAGAAAGAAATGTGTGAGGTCCTGCTATAAGAAAGTATTTAATGATTTATCTGGAACATTGCTGAATGATGGTGATTCATTCCCTGATCTCCTGAGGAAGCTTAGGGCTAAACAGACCCCGTTGGGATCAGAGACAAGCAGTTTGATTATGAGCATCAATCTGAGCCAAGTTCCTGTTTTTTGATGTTTTATTTTGGACTCTATGCATAGTACAGTATATAATTGGAGGTGGTGGTAGACCAATGATTGATGAAATAAACCCATTGAATAGATCAGCATGAGCTGCTCTGTTGTGAGTTGGGAAAAGGGAGTCTGAGGTCTTTCCATCCTCCGAGGGTGCAAGATATATTCAATCGGCTATATTTGGAATTTTTTGATTATGACTATGAAACTGTTGGAAGGATGAATTTTTGAGATTTACAAGAAAGATTGTTTAATACTAGAGAATGACATGGGAACTCATTTTCCCGCGCTATCCACATGAGTTCTTTTCCTGTCCCTTCCTCATTCCTGCAAGCTCCATCCTCATCTGCACAAGCCTCAAACACTTTAAAATCATAAGTGTTCGAGGCTTGTGCGGTTAAGGCAGAGCTTACAGGAATGGGACAGTGACAGTGACAAAAGTGGTAGGGATTTGAGAAGTTTTAGTTTATGTATTTCTATTACTATCTAGCACTCATATTGAAGGCAGAAGTATTATGGTTCGTGGGTGTGGCTGTCATAGATCAGTGGTTCTTAAACCTGTCTTGGGGGATCCCCAGCAAGTTGGGTTTTCAAGATATCCCTAATGAATATGCATGAGCAAGATTTGCCTATAAAATAGGTAGTAGACATGCAAATTTCCTTCATGCATATTCATTACGGACTGGCTTGAGGTCCCCCAAGGCAGGTTTAAGAACCATTGTCATAGATAAACCAATTCAGCTTTGCTTAGAAGAAACTCTATTACATTTCTTGCTCCCATTTCGACAGATCCAGGAATGTCTGGTCTATCTCACATAGAAGTCCTACCTTTAATTCAATGCAGTTGTTTCCCAGAATTTAGACTTATATGTATTCAATGATTTGTTATCAGTGAAAATTCCCCAGTGGGATAATGGAACTCCCAGGATAAACAAGCATCTGATATTTTAGAGGTTATGTCAGAAAAGAGGATTTGGATGGTAGCCCAACCGATTGCTAGGAATCTATCTATTCAATCTATTTTAGTTACAGAGTGCAGCCTTCTACCCAAAACTCTTATCAATATATCTAGCTGATCTCTTTCCTCCTTAAATTCAGTAGGTATGAATTTATTTGCCCAGATGCTTGGGTTGTAGAGGACTGCTGACTTCACATGTAGCCTCTCATTTTTATCACCTCTTTCAAACGGTTCATAGTCATTCGCACGCGAGACACCAGTGCGCCAACAATCGAGTGCAGACAATTCAGCGCAAGACACTAGCGCACATTAAAATAAAAATCATCATTATGAAATTAGGCCAAGATTATGAATTGCCAAAAGCAAGAAATATGCATTAGAGAGAGAAGTCAGGTCCTTTTCTTACTTATTTCCAGCTGACGCTGTATCCGTCCTTTGCTACGTTCTCGAAAAAGGGTCTGTGTTTCATTATATTCAGTCATAACCTCCACAAATTTCCTTGATAATACCGAGTGCTGTAACAAAAAGAAGATTATACCTGTGTGCAACATTTTCTAGCACAGGGTCGGCAAAACTGAGATGGAGCCCAACTATAATACATTGAGCAGAACAAAGCTGCAGAGGACTCTCTTTTTCTCATAAACCTGAATTGAAAGCCTCAGTGATTATTTAAAGAAAGCACTAAATGCTACATAAATATCATCATTATTGTTATTAATAAAAAGAGAGGCTTTTAAAAATCAAAATTGCAAAGAAAAGTAAAGATTAGGTTCTCACCTCGTTAATCTTCTTTCTAGTAGACATACACTCTATTCCTGAACTTGTGGGTAGTCAACCTCCTCTCATTAGAACTCATGTAGGGAGCTTCAGTTGCATTCTTTTGCTCTGCTTCTTATCCCTCTGGGCTGTCCTTCCTCTGTTCATATCAAACAGTCAGTCAGCCCTAGAGAGGAAAAAGAAGAGGGAGGGGTGCAGGGACTCTCCTTGAGAAACTTGTCTGTTCTGCTCATAACATAACAGATAAGGTGAAAGACAAACAAATCACCAACTTGAGTGCAACTTGCACTAAATGTATGGGAGATTTGTATAGATACTCTCTAGATACCTCAATGTGGCAGTAGCAGCCTCTATTCTTGTCAAGGCAGGACAAAAGAAACAAGATGTCTGAATTGTCAGGTCTTGAGGCAAGAAGCAGGCAAATTCACAGCTGACAGGATAGGCTTCAGACGGCACTCCTGAGAACTGGCGGTATTGCCTGGATGCTTGGAAATTACCGTGACCTGTCCCTCTAGGGATTTGAAGCCCACTGCCCTGTAAGGATTTCAGCTTTCAGTCCTGCATGCTGGTCATATCATTCAGGCCTTTCCAAAAACGTAACTGTCCCTTGAATGGCAGTTGACCTCAGTCTGTACTCTTCTGCAGCCAGAACTGTCCCACAAAGGGGATGCTCTGCAGCACCAAAAAGCCTCGCAAACAGTTAGCAAAAAACAAAACAATTTTAAATGAAAATAAACGAGCAGAAAAGGCAAGTTTCTGCTGTCTCACTTGCAGTAAGGCAACTGAGGAACTGAAGGACAGCCCAGAGGGATAGGAGAAACAAAAAAATGCAAATGAAGCTCCCTACAAGAGTTCTCATGAGAAGAGGAATAGTATGTCGTACTAGAAATGTTTTTATGCAGCTGCATTCTGGTCAGTATTTATAATAAGTTATTGCAAATTACCGTATTTTTCGCTCTATAAGAAGCACTTGACCATAAGACGCACCCTAGATTTAGAGGAGGAAAAGAAGAAAAAAAACAAACCCATTCTGAACCAAATTCTCCCTGCCAGGCTCTGCGCCCAACCTTCCACACTCCTTGCCAGGCTCTGCACCATGCCCCCCCCCTCCCTGCTAGGCTCTATACCCTGTCCCCCCTCTAGTGGTCTAGTGCAGAAGTTCCCAACCTTGTCCTGGAGGAGCACCAGGCCAATTGGGTTTTCAGGATAGCCCTAATGAATATGCATGGAGCAGATTTGCATGCCTGTCACTTCCATTATATTCAAAACTCTCTCATGCGTATTCGTTAGGGCTAGCCTGAAAATCCAATTGGCCTGGTGGTCCTCCAGGACAGGGTTGGGAACCACTGGTCTAGTGGTAGGATGGAACAGGGCAGGCAGGCAGGCAGGCAGGCCCAGTGACAGGCAGGCCTAGTGACAGGCAGGGCCCCCCATCCCAAGCAGGCAGGGACCCCCCCCCTTTATGGTAGTTTAGTATGAACCCATATTATACCCCTTTTACAACCCCAGCCCACAAACACGCACCACTGTCACCCTCCAATTCAAGAACAATTCTACCCTAAACCAGCTCACACTCCTTCCCATTGCACAATACCCCAGCCTAGACCTTCTGCACATCATACCAGTCCCACGATTGAGCAGTCAATGTCTCAATGCTAACCAATGCTTTACCCCACTCGACCATTGTGCTACCAGGTCATAAACACCCCAGAGATCCACAGTGCCTTTTTGCACCCTCAACCCCCTCCCCCCGCAACACAGAAATTGACCTGAAAGCCTTGTCAACTAAACAGCCCAATCACGCCGGGCTAATGTGAATGGGCAGCACATCACCCACCGCAAGGGGTGGGGACACAGAGAATCATCGAACAAAAGCTAGAAGCAGCACATCCAGCAGCGGCTCTGCGTCACTCCTATCCGCACAGCACGAATCTTCCCACCCCAGCAGCTGCACAGCCAAGGAGGCCCTGCAGCGCCACTCCGGTCTCCACACAGGCCCACATGCACACCCACAGTGGACCGACAGCAAACCCCCAGCGCTGCCTCTATTCTCCCCCCCCCCCCCCCAGACTCAGCACACAAACACCAACACCTACCCGACACCAACCGCACCATGCCCAATACTGTCCCACTAAGCCATTCTACTGATGGCTAGTTCGGGAGTCAGCCAGAGGGAAGGGAAGGGCAGGACCACCGGAGGAGTTAAGTAAGGTAACGGGTAGGGTATTAGCTCCATAAGATAACACCCTTATTTCCACCCTCTGGCTGGCCCAGAACTTCCTCTCCGATGTCAGAATTGACATTTGGGGGAGGGGGGAAGTCTTGTGGCCCTGCTGCTTGTGCAGTCACTGCACACCTGGCCTGTTGCTGCATCAGCGAAGCAGGAAGAAATCGGTGGCGGTGGCTTGGGGGAGGGAATGGAGTGTGTTGGGTGGCAAGGGGCAGGCAGGGAGAGAGGAAGAAAAAAGTTTTAAAGTTGAGGGAGGGAATGGAGTGTGTTGGACTCATGTAGGGACAGAAAGAGATGTTGGTTGTGGAAGAGGTCTGGAGAGGAAGCATGCAGGAGGCAGAAAGAAGGGAAGAAATATTGGATGCACAGTCAGAAAAGTGCAACTAGAGACTCATGAAAGCACCAGACAACAAAGGTAGGAAAAATGATTTTATTTTCAATTTAGTGATCAAAATGTGTCAGTTTTGAGAATTTATATCTGCTGTCTATATTTGTCTATTTTTCTATAGTTGTTCCTGAGGTGACATTCCATATTTTAAAATCATCTGTCTTGACCTCTTTGAAAACCCCCCAAATATAAATGATAATTAACATTTTCTGTGCGTACAGTGCGTTTTGTGTTTTTTTTACATTTTTATTGTTGGTAGATCATTTTGACTTGGTCATTTTAAAAGTAGCTCACAAGCCAAAAAAGTGTGGGCACCCCTGGTTTACAGGCTGCAGCAACGGCAGCAGAGAAAGCAGCAACTGAGTCGAAGAGAGAGAAGCCAACCTCACCTCTCCAGGCTATCGATGACCCCTTGTAGCAGTGGGGCTCCGGAGGAAGAGAAGACAATAATTTGACAATACGGTAAGTGAAGGGAAGAGATATGGGACCGGAGGGGGCCTGCAGGAGATGCCGCATGCCAGGGTCGTGATGGAGTTAAGGAAAAAAAGAGTGGGACAGGAGTATTAGGAAAGAGACAGTTGATGCTAAATGTAGGGGGAGGAAAGATAGACAGGGTAATGCTGAGGATGAGAGACAAAATGGCATTGTAGATGGGGAAAGAAATAGAGATGATGTTGGATTGTAGGGGTGTAAGAGAGGGAGAGACAAAGGAGATCCTACATGGCTGTAGTGGAAAAGGGTGATGGGGAGAGAGGAGATTCTGGATGAAATGGGGGGGGGAGGGAGACATGGGATAGAAAAGGGGCAACACTGAATGGAAGAGGGAGACTCTGGTTGGAAGGGAGAGAGAAGAAGGAGATGCTGGATGGAATAGGATAGAGTTAGTGAAATTCTGAGAAATATGAGTTAGAGGTTGGCCAGGGTGAGGGAAATAGATGGTGCTATTTTAGGTAAATGTGGTAAAAACAGGGAAATTTAAGGACTGTGTAGTAGCAATGAAATCTAAACAGAGAGGCAGAAAAATAAATGGAAGAAACTGAAAGGAAAAGATCAGTACTGGAGATAAATGTAATGGAGGAAATGAAGACAGGAGAAGAAAGAATGACAAATGGACAGGAAACCTTGGCAAGACAGAGTTAAGAGAAGACAGAGGAAGGCAGAAACTGGAATCAATAAGATTAGAAAAATTAAATTGCCAGACAAAAATAAAGTAGGATCGTAGCTGTGCTATTTTGCTCTAAAGGTTAATAGATAAAAATACAACATATGTAGACAAAAATTAAATGGAACCCTTAAGAAGTCAGACACTGCACAGAATGCAGCACCACAGAAAGAGAAAAAGTGATTTATTTCTTCTTGTACTGTGGAAAATATAAAAATAGCAGGTATAAATTTAAAAAAAACTAACATATTACAAATCATATATTATAAATTAAATATAAATAAAAAATGGAAAATAAGGTGATAGCTTTTAATTGGAATAAATTACTACATTTTTCAGACACACAGTAGAAGGTTCCTTCCCTGCTGTGTTCAATGACCCTATTGTACCTTTACTGTTGACGTAGGTGTTTCCTCCCCCCACCATAAAGAATTAAAGTTATATTATGCATGGTAGTAACGGTGGGAAGATCACGAGGGGGAGGGGAGGGGGCCCCCTTCTTAATTTCTGCCCCAGGCCCCACAGTGTCCTGAAGAGGACAGTGGCATGGCTAGGGGAAGAGTCCTCGCTGTCAGGAGAGGGAGCACAATGAAGATGTAGAGAAGGTATAGCTGAACAATCACAACATCAGCATTATTTACTCTATTGTAGTACAGTGGAGAACAGGAAGAATAGGTTTTATTTATTTTAAACATTTTTAACCCATTGAAACCTAAGAAGCTGCAGTGCATTCTTTTGTTTTCTAGTATCAAAGGTCTGTACTTGGTCAAGGCTTAATTTCTGGAGGAAAACTCTGGAATGCAGTTCTACCATTTCTTTCAGACTCTTGGAGCAAGAAGAATATTCAGCTCCATTCCCATCCTTCCTAATAGTCTGCTCCCCAATTTAGCCCTTGCTGCCTACGCTCCCATTTCCCTGCTCCTTAGTTCAAATGCCTATCTACAAATTAAGCCCTGATTTTGGGTACAGATTTGTGCTGGATGCGAGACCTTTGCTAATTATGTTGTCACCAGGGTCAAACACAGCATATTATTAGGCTGGTAAAAATGAGGAGACAATTGCATTTGAAAATACATACATATAAAAATAATCTTACTGGGTCAAACCAATGGTCCCATCTAGCCCAGTATCCTGTCATCATGGTGGCCAATTCTGGTCAGAAGAACCTGGTAATAACCCAAATAGTAGCAACATTTCATGCTACCAATCCAGAGTAAGCAGTGGCTTCCCCTATGACTGTATCAATAGCAGACTATGAACTTTTCCTCCAGGAACTTGTCCAAACATTTTTTAAACCAGCTACATTAACGGCTTACCACAGTCTTGTGGGACAGTTTGGCCCTGTTGGCTGCAGTCTGCCCACTCCTTTTCTATCTAGTGAAACACCTAAGGATGCTTACCGAGATAAAATTTACTCCCTCATTAACAAATTAATGGTATTCAGTACTTGTCCTTTTCTTTTCAACACTTCAATACTCTCTATAATCATACCTGAGTTTTTCGAATCCTGAGATCCACTGAAGTCCTGTTAACATTGTCATCCTGATCAAAACTTTGCTCAATTGCTGAAAGAGAGATAATTATGATTTGTAAGATAAATACAATGCATAAAATACTACTTCTAAATATTCTGATGTCAAATCATTTGTGTTATGAAAGTCATGCTTCAATTTATTTCTTAGTCTTTCTACTAGTCTCTGGCAAAGATGCTCAAGAGAAGCAGAATAGTCCAGAAGCTACCTGGAAGAGCTCCTGCCTCAGCACCACTGCTCCAGTGCCCTAAGAGAAACAGTGGAAGGGATGCAACAATGTCCACCAAATTAAGAGGATTGCAAATTAGAGAATGACACGGTGACAAAATTCATCATCGTTCCCGTCCCCGCGGATAACCGTGGGAAAACATCTTCATGTCATTCTTTAAGGAGAGAGGGAAGAATCAGAGTATAATTGGGCACAACCACTGACCCGCAAGCTTTGTTTTGAAGAATGCTGGTGTAGAAGGACCGAGGTTGAAATAGACACTAGAAAATGACATGGGATTATTTCCCGCGGTTATCCGCGGAGACGGGAACGGTGATGAATTTTGTCACCGTGTCATTCTCTATTGCAAATGAAGGTTCATAGCACCAGATCTGCATACTGGTTCTGACTGAGCTCTGGAAGTAGAAGAAAAATTGAACTACTATCCTCCTTTCCCACCCCTGCACTCCCACCCCAACTCAAAAAACGGTAAAAAAATTTTATACTTACTTTTTAACTTTGCACGAACTTTATTAGCTATTCTCTTGATTTCTTTGTTAAGGTCCTCAAGCTCTTCCTTTGTTTCTATATGAGAAAATAAATTAACTGATAAAGCATCGTGTCCTTTTGTTGTTACAATAAATCGTGAGATGAACTGACAAGCATTCTTTAAGATGCCCAAGCTATGTTCTCTATAAAGACCCTAAAATGATCTGAAGTAAAATTATAGGTGTGCTACAGGGTTTAATGTGATCCTCAAATGGGGGTGAGGAGAAGAATATAAATTTCAAGCATATTCTTTTAGAGGTTGGCAAGATAAGACAGGAATGTTCCAGTGATATCAACTAATGTATGAATATTACAACTGTGCACTGCATAGAATGGCCCTACACTAGTTTTATAGGTTATATAATGAATGCACACACACAAAATATATGCATGGCTATTAAACAAAAATAAATTTTTAAAATTATTCACAACAGATAAGATTTGCAAATCCTTAACTGCCACAAATAAGCAACACAGACATCATATCTAGTAAATCACTTATCTTCAGAGGTTCACTTTAACAAGTGCATTGTCCTCCAGAAATGTACAGTCAAATCTCGGTTTGCGAATAACGCGGTTTGCGAGTGTTTTGCACAGGACTGGTGCCCGAAGATCCTGCCTCTTGCCTGGGCTGGGCCTTGAGCATCTGCGCATGCTCAAGGCCTTCTGGTTCCAGCTCTCGCCGAGTGGTCTTAATTAATTTCTGAAAACTGCAATAGGATAACATAGCTTGCTGAATACATTTACCTAACCAAGATTGTTGCCTACCAGCTTGAAATGCTAGGGTCCTATCTAAGAAAGTCTTATATCTACACCCATTAATTTTTGGAAAAGCATACAAGTAGAAGTTTCTAGTTTCTCTTGATGGTCTATGCAACACAAAATGAGGGAAAAAGGTAAACTGGAGACAATCTCAATATCAGCTTAAAGCAGATATAGGAAAATTTGAATAATACTCTTGCCTCCAAAGGCAGCCAATGAAGTAAACGATAATATGGACTAATATGGTCGTTCTTTTTTAAACCAATAATCAATTGAATATCTGTATTCTGAATTAACTGTATAACAACATAAATCTTTCGGTTCAAGGAGATTTACAGGAAAAATGGCTGAGGAGAATCAGCAAGCTACAGCAATGAAAAGAACTGAAAATTGTATAGATTGCATAGAGGGAAGTCAAGCAAGGTTTTATAAGGAGGGAGATAAATACTATAAATAGATAAAAATGTTTATAGTCTTAGAGCAACAACTTGGAACAGAGAGTCAGTGGGTCGGGAGTCTTTTCATGGAAAAATTTAAGGTGGGTCATTCTGTTTGTGGAAGAGGAGCGTTTTTAGGAGCTTTCTGAAGTGCACGTAAGAAGAGGTTGATGTTTTGACCAGTTGGCTCCATTCGGGATCTTTGGAGGCTGCTTGGTAGGGTAGGAGTCTGTACCGGACCATGGTGCGCCCTCACCTGGAGTACTGCGTCCAGCACTGGTCGCCATACATGAAGAAGGACATGGTACTACTCGAAAGGGTCCATAGAAGACCGACTAAAATGGTTAAGGGGCTGGAGGAGTTGCCGTACAGTGAGAGATTGGAGAAACTGGGCCTCTTCTCCCTTGAAAAGAGGAGACTGAAAGGGGACATGATCGAAACATTCAAAATACAGAAGGGAATATGCTTAACAGATAAAGACAGATTGTTCACCCTTTCCAAGGTAGGGAGAAAGAGAAGGCAATCTCTAAAGTTGAAAGGGGACAGATTCCGTATAAACATAAGGAAGTTCTTCTTCACCCAGAGAGTGGTAGAAAACTGGAATAAAGAAGATAGGGATCATCGTTGGAGATTCCATCATACGCAATGTGGACAGCCACACTGCAGGGAGCTTTCCAAGCTTGAGCACTAGCCGGGTCAGTTCTATCCTCATTTGTGTGTCTGAAAGATCATCTGTCCACAGAGAACTACCGTTACAGGTAAGCAACTTCTATTTCTGAGGAAAGTTTGATAACAGCATTTCCCATTTCCTGCAACTACAACTCTTGTCAGGAAATTAATAACTGCAATATTATAATACATTGTGTGAGCAGTTATGATTGACTAAATCAGTTCATAGATTTTATGTTAAACCTTTCTATCAATGCATACTAATGTGTAGTAACGGGTCAATTTTGAAATGGCTTTCTTTAATATCAACAAGGTCTATGGGCTAGATTCACAAAGCAAACCGATCGTGTACCAATTGGTTTGCGACCAGATTTCCCTCCGGCCCGATTCACTAACCTCTCCTGCGATCCGCTTCCAATCCATGCATGCAAATGAGGGGAAACACATGCAAAGTAGACAGGGACGCGATTCACCAACAAAATTTTAAAAACCGACTGGGCTGGCTGATCAACCCAAGAAGCGACTGCTGGGGACCAGTCGCAAACTTCTTTTCGACTCTCCAGCTCCACTGAAGCCCTGCTCTCTGCACACCCTGCTCTCTGCTGCCCCGATGCTCTTCCCCAAACTCTCTGCCTGCTCTGCCCCGAATCGCCGCCCTGTTCTTTCCAAAATTTCTCCTGCCTGCTGCCCCGAATCTCTCCTGCCCTTCCCCGCACTGCGAGCCCGTGGTTTTAACCCACAGGTTTATAGCGGGTTAAAACTATGGGCTCGCTGGGCTAAAAAAGTAAAAAGGTGTTTTGTTTTTTTTTAAAAAGTCATGGCTAGGACGGGCATGAACAGACCATCTACAGATGGTCTGTGCATGTGTCAGGATCGCACACTAGCAATTCGTGCTGGCAGATGGGGCGTTCCTCTGATCGTCCTCATCTGCATATTGGAGTTTGAAGAATCCATCGGACCTGCCCAGATCAGACACGGAGGTCCCGATTGAGCAGGTTCGTGAATCTGGCCCTATGTGTATTAAGTGTATGTTATTGCCATTAACAAATAACTGCCTTAGTTTGCTCTGAACATGCCCACTATCATCTCTCCACAAGTATGTTAAGATAAAGAATGTTTCTGATAGAATAACCACAAACAAGAAAACACAGACAAGATAATACTCATCAGTATTCTTTCTGGTTTCAGCTCAAATGGAACCACAGCTGAGAAGAAGCAGTATAAGATCTCACTTCGAACTAGCCAGGGATTTGAACTCCCTCCCCCACACATAGTTAGCCTAAGGGCTGATGCTCAAAGCCATGTGCTGATGGGCCCATATTGCAACAGCAATGTTAGAAAAAGCAAAAAATTGATGCAATGCTTAAAGTAAGCCTTAATTAAAATTTTTAGGAGTGGTAACTGTACAATTAAATGGAAGATTTGCAGCTAATGGGAGGGGGGGGGCACAACATGCCCAATACATGTGAACAAAAGGTTTGGTAGTAAGCGCAACTCTTATGCACATGCCCAGACAAAAGGAAAAATTATGTTCTTACCTGCTAATTTTCTTTCCTTTAGACACAGCAGATGAATCCAGAGACCAATGGGATAGCACACATCTACCAGCAAGGTGGAGATAGAGAAACTGATTAACAGGTGGACCTACTGGCTGGCATGCCTCCTGCATCTTTAGTATTGTTCCTTGCCCAAGCATCCATAACCATCAATATGCTTAGCATGTAAAAAAAAAACTTATTTTCCATAACAAATTTCAAAAGGTAATAATACAGAATACAACTATTAATAATAACAGACTTCGAAAGTTGCAAAAGAAAAAAAACGACAGTCAATATCCAGAAAGGGTGGGGCTCTGGATTTATCTGCTGCGTCTAAAGGAAAGAAAATTAACAGGTAAGAACATAATTTTTCCTTCCTTAGCAACAGCAGCAGATGAATCCAGAGACCAATGGGATGTAGCAAAGCAATCCTCAATCTGGGTGGGAAGCAAACGCCACCTCCACAACAACTGAAGCAGTAAACGCAGCCTCCGCATGCGCCCCCACATCTAACTGATAATGCTGAGATAAAGTATTCTTGGAAGACCAAGTAGCCGCTTGACAAAACTCCTCCAAGGAAAAAACCTCTGGATTGAGTCCAAGAAGTAGCCATCGCTCTGCTGAATGGTCATGAAGTTCTTCCGCCAACCGCTTCCCTGCCATCAAGTAAGCGTAAAGAATGTCCTCCTGGACCCTTAGAGCAATGGAGACTTTGGACGCTGTCATACATTTGTCGCGTCCCTTGAAGAAAACAAAGAGGTAATCTAAACGATTAAAAGTCATTAGAAACCTACAGATTACGGAGAATGTAGAAGAAAAGTTTGCCTCCCCATTCCTCCTCCCAGGAAGAAGGAAGGAAAAGTGAGAGCGGCATAAAAGAAAGGATGACACCACCTTAGAAAGAAACTGTGGTACTGTCCGAACTGACACCCCAGAATTTGTAAATCAGAAATCAGAATCCCTGCCGTACAAGGCCTGCAACTCAGAAAACTGCCGAGCTGAAGCTATGGCCACAAGAAACACCATGTTCAATATCACAGCCTTTTAGAGAGTCTCAAAGACAAGGTTGAAACGGAGCCTTGTATAAACTGAGAAGTACCTTAAGACTGTACTCTGGACAGAGCTTCTTAAGAGGTGTACGAATATACTGTACTCCTTTTAGGAGCTGAACTACATGAAGCTGAGAAGTAAGTGAAGAGGGAGATACCTAACCCTTGTAACAAGCTAAGATCGTCACTTGAAGCTGAAGGGAATTAAACGCTAGGCCCTTGGTAATACACTTGTGCCAAAAAAGAAAGAATAAAAACACAGAAGTCTGGAAGGGTGCCAATGTTGAGAAGTACCCAAGAAAGTAAAAGCCTCCAAATGGTAGCATAAGCCACAGGTGAAGACATCTGTATCGTCTAGAAAAGAGAAGAAATAATCTGCTTCGCATAACTCTTACACGTCAGCCATGACTTTTCAAAAGCTAGATCATAATACCAAAGTAGGACGAATATCCATGTTGATCGTACCTTAGGTGAGTAAATCCAGAGATACCAGGAATCTCAACAGTTCGGCCGTCGAAAGACTCATCAGATCTGCATAGCAAGGATGGCTCAGCCAATCCGGAGATTCTCCGATTACTGTGTCCTGAAAGCGAGCTTGAGATGGCAAATCCATCCAATCATCAGCCGGGGAAAACACTTAAAAGAGAAACCAGAGGTGAGAAAGAAGCAATAATATTCCAATAATTAGTACAGGAGAAAAGAGCTCTTTGGAAATTTGAAGATTCACATCCAAAGAATTGAAGAAAAGAAGTGCAAATAAAAGAAATCACCCGTTTGTGTCTGACAAATTGACTTGGCTGGAAGACATCCAAATCAAGCAGTCTAAGAAAGAAAGTACCTGAATCTTCTTTTTGCGCCAAAAAGCCACTACTGCCCTCATTTTCTAAAATGTTCATGGAGCTGTGGCTAGGCCAAAAGGCATCTGCCAAAACTGATAGTGCTGCTCAATATGAGCCAAGCGAAGATAGTGCTAATTCGGTGTCCATAGGGAAACTGTAAATATTCTCTGGAAATGTCTAACTCTGAGAAACTAATTTACTAGAATGAGATCCAGCCCCTATCTGACCAATTCCCCCGTCTTAGGCACTATGAAGTAAATGGAATAACTTTCCTTAGTTCCGGAAGAACTAAAACTACTGCTCGCACAAACGTAACCTTTGGAAGCTCAATACATGGTGACTCCAAGAAAGAATCTGAAATGGGACGAGGATTCAAAGTTGCAAGCATTCTGAAAAATGTCCAAAGCTCCCTGACCTGACATCATAGTGTCTCTCCCCCCTCACAAGAAAGCATAAAGAGTTACCAGAGGAAGTGAAGACCCCTTCAGAATGAAGAGCAGACAATCGGGGAACGGCTGGGTGAGAGCTGTAAATTCTGGAAGAAGAAAGAAACTCTCACAAAAAATCCAGCTTTGAGATATAAGATGGAGTATGTTGGAATTCTGAAAACAGTACTAACTCCATGCAATGTTAGCCAAAAACTTACTGCCTTTAAAGTGAAGACGTACTATATGTAATCTAGAAGCTGCATTGACCACCCCATGGGGAACAATCTTCACCCTAATTGTTATCAGACAAAGCTCACATCCCTAAAGAGAGGTTCAGGGATGATTCCAACAGCCACATAGCGTTTACTACTCTGTGGGTTTGGGAGAATAGGTAACTTGTCCCTGGTTAGAAGGAGCCACACAGCTCTTCCTGCCAGTGTGAGGTACTGTCTAGCAGGTGCCATGAGAAGATGGTGACCTGAGAAATCTGTGCGAGAAACTTTGAAACTTGCAGTTCTTGGCACCCTAGAATTAGAAAAGACAATTCTGCCCACAGAAAGATGTGAAGTGCTGTTATGACCCTAGACACTGCCCCAATTCGTAATCTATTCGTACTATGTTCAGGAATCAATTCTATAGCACTACTAGACACACACAGCGCTTTAGCACTACCAGACACACACAGCGCTGCACAGAGGCACAAAGAATAAGAAAACCTCTAAACCTCCATAGACTCACCCTTCAGGGACCCCAAGAGAGACAAGAAGATACCCGTATGAAACACAGGGTACTCTCATGCCGCTGACATCACTGTGCAGCAATTTGCCTTCTGCCGACCCATAACAGCAAAAAAACGAGATTGGGCGACTGAGCACAGGGCAGAATCTCTTTCTTAAGCACCATGAGGCATTACAGTACAGTCCCCATTAAAGTAGTCTTTTCAAGTAGAGTAGTTAAGTCTTTTCAAGTAGGGGAAACACACACACAAGGTATATCACCGCAACAGTGGCAAAAGCTGTTGAAACACTCCTGACACATAGAACCCCAAAAACAGGGAAGCTGCAGAATACAGAGACCTAAATCAGCTGCAAAATAAACCCCATAAATGCTGCGGTGCTCCCGCTAGCACCGGAGACCCAAGCATGTGCCTGTTTCATGCCGAAATGAGCCAGCTCTATCAAAAGTGCATTTAAAACCTACCCGGAGCCAACCATTAAAATATTTTTCTCACTGCCATGGCATAAAATGAACATTGGAGAGAAATAAATAAATGCTGCTTCGTCCTCTTCAACTTAGGAAAATAAGTGTGCACCTCTTGCGCTCAGTCAGGAACCGGATATGTGAAGAACACACCCGGAGCAGTCCAAATATTCACCTCCACCCAGCTGCAGGAACTGCCAAGCAGAGTTTGCCTCGGGGAGAAATCCCACTACCGCTGTGGCGCTGCTGCCAGAGAAAGAAAACAAGCGTGCACCTACAACACGCAGGAAGGTACTAGTCAATGGAGCTCTATCCATACACCCGATGCCCTTTATTGAATAAACTTCATACAAATGTAAATTTACTTGTCAGTCACTAAACCATTTCCACAACTCTACAAAATATAGCGTTTGATAAAAAACATTCCTTATGTAGACTCACACCGAACCCACAGCTCCACCACAACCAGAAACCAGAAAAGAAGTTCAAATAAAGCACAGTTACTTACCGTAACAGATGTTATCCAGGGACAGCAGGCAGATATTCTCACATGTGGGTGACGTCATCCACGGAGCCCGGATGCGGACAGCCTCATGAGCAGACTTGTTTGTAAAACTTTAAGAAAGTTCACGACTTACCACACCGCTTATGCGCGAGTGCCTTCCCGTGCCAACGTAGGGCGCACATCTCTTCAGTTCAGATAGCTAGCTAAGAAGCCAACCAGGGGAGGTGGGTGGATTGTGAGAATATCTGCCTGCTGTCCTTGGATAACACCTGTTACAGTAACTGTGCTTTATCCCAGGACAAAAAGACAGCATATTCTCACATGTGGGTGACCTCCAAGCTAACCAGAATGGGATGGTGGGAGTGTTGGCAATTTAGGAAAATAAATTTTGTAAAACTGCCTTGCCAAAATGGCCATCCCATCTGGAAAAAGAATCCAGACAATAATGAGGTGAAAGTATGAACCGAGGACCAAGTGGCAGCTTTGCAGATTTCCTCAATCGGAGTAGATCTAAGGAAAGCTACTGATGCCGCCATGGCTCTGACTTTATGGGCTGTGATTCGACTCGACTCTGTAGATGCAGTCCAGCCTTAGCATAACAGAAAGAGAAGCAAACAGCTAACCATTTGAAGTTGGTGCACTTGGAAATCTGATGTCCCAACTTGTTTGGATCAAAGGTGACAAAAAGTTGAGGAGCAGATCTTTGTGGCTTAGTCCTTTGCAAGTAGAAAGCTATAGCACGCTTACAATCCAAAGTATGAAGAGCTGTTTCTCCAGGATGAGAATGAGGCTTTGGAAAAAAAAACACTGGAAGTACAATGGATTGATTGAGATGAAATTCTGAAACCACTTTAGGTAAGAATTTAGGATGAGTACAGAGGACCACCTTGTCATGATGTAATACTGTGAAAGGTGGGTCCGCTACTAAAGCTTGAAGCTCACTGACTCTGCGAGCAGACATGAGAGCAATGAGAAAAATCTACTTTCCAAGTTATATATTTGAGATGAGCCGAAGCCATTGGTTCAAAAGGAGGCTTCATCAATTGAGCAAGAACAACATTGAGATCCCAAACCACTGGAGGCGGTTTGAAAGGTGGTTTGACATTGAAAAGTCCTTTTATAAATCTGGAAACCACAGGATGAGCAGAGAGGGGTTTCCCTTCGATAGGCTGATGAAAAGCAGCAATTGTACCGAGATGGACTCGAATGGATGTGGATTTGAGGCCTGATTGAGATAAATGCAACAGGTAATCTAAAACTTAAGACAAGGAGGTAGATTGAGGCTCCTTGTAATGAATGGTGCACCAAGAAGAAAATCTAGTCCATTTCTGGTTGTAACATTGCCTAGTGATAGGCTTCCTGGAAGCTTCCAGAATGTCCTGTACAGACTGAGAAAACTGTAGAGTGGTGGTTAGGTTGCGAGGTACCAAGCTGTCAGGTGTAGAGACTGCAGGTTGGGATGAAGCAAAGATCCCTGACTCTGTGTAAGCAGAGACGTTAAAACTGGTAGAAGTAGTGGCTCCCTGCTGCTGAGTTGAAATAGAATTGAGGCAGTTTGTTGTTGTGGGGAGATGTAAATAGATCTATCTGAGGAGTCCCCCACTGAGAAAAAATGTGATGGAGAGGCGAGAAATTGAGGGTCCATTCATGAGGTTGCAGAAGACGACAGTTTTTCTTCTCCTTGAATATAGACAGCTGTTAGAAAGGTGTTGTGAAGGATTGAACAATTCCACACCTTTTGAGCTTTCTGGCAGAGAGGGAGAGATCCTGTTTCTCCCTGCTTGTTGACGTAGTACATGGGGACTTGATTGTCTGTCCGAATGAGTACTATTTGATCGTGGAGAAGATGCTGAAAAGCTCTGAGAGCATTGAAAATCGCTCTGAGGTCCAACCGATTTAAATGACACTGATGACCTGATCTGTAGTAGACCGATGGCCTTGAGTATTGACCATAGACCATTGAGATAAACCCCCCCAAACATAGGTCGAAGAATATGTTATGAGGAGCCTTGATGATGTACACAGGCAGATAGAAAAACTTAAAACTGACAAATCCCCTGGTCCGGATGGAATCCATCCAAGGGTTTTGAAAGAATTAAAGGAGGAGATAGCTGAACTACTGCAGCAAATTTGCAACCTATCCTTGAAAACAGGCATGATCCCGGAGGATTGGAAGATAGCCAACGTCACGCCCATCTTTAAAAAGGGATCAAGAGGTGACCCGGGAAACTACAGACCGGTGAGTCTGACCTCGGTTCCGGGGAAAATGGCGGAAGCACTGATAAAAGAAAACATCGATGAACATTTGGATAGAAACGAACTTCTGAAAACAAGCCAACATGGTTTCTGCAGGAGGAGATCATGCCTAACTAACTTATTGCACTTCTTCGAAGGAATTAACAAAAGGATGGACAGGGGAGACCCCATAGACATCATATACCTTAATTTTCAAAAAGCCTTTGACAAGGTGCCTCACGAACGTCTACTCCGGAAACTGAAGAATCATGGGGTAGATGGAGACGTACATAGATGGATCAGAAACTGGTTGGCAGGTAGGAAACAGAGGGTAGGAGTGAAGGGCCACTACTCGGACTGGATGAGGGTCACGAGTGGTGTTCTGCAGGGCTCGGTGCTCGGGCCGCTGCTATTTAATATATTCATAAATGATCTAGAAACAGGGACGAAGTGTGAGATAATAAAATTTGCGGACGATACAAAAATATTTAGTGGAGCTGGAACTAAAGAGGAATGCGAAGAATTGCAAAGGGACTTGAACAAACTGGGGGAATGGGCGGCGAGATGGCAGATGAAGTTCAACGTTGAGAAATGTAAAGTATTGCATGTGGGAAGCAGAAACCCAAGGTACAACTATACGATGGGAGGGATGTTATTGAATGAGAGTACCCAAGAAAGGGACTTGGGGGTAATGGTGGACATGACAATGAAGCCGACGGCACAGTGCGCCGCGGCCGCTAAGAAAGCAAATAGAATGCTAGGTATAATCAAGAAGGGTATTACAACCAGGACAAAAGAAGTTATCCTGCCGTTGTATCGGGCGATGGTGCGCCCGCATCTGGAATACTGCGTCCAATATTGGCCGCCGTACCTTAAGAAGTATATGGCGTTACTCGAGAGGGTTCAGAGGAGAGCGACACGTCTGATAAAAGGGATGCAAAACCTTTCATACGCTGAGAGATTGGAGAAACTGGGTCTCTTTTCCCTGGAGAAGAGGAGACTTAGAGGGGATATGATAGAGACTTATAAGATCATGAAGGGCATAGAGAGAGTAGAGAGGGACAGATTCTTCAAACTTTCTAAAAATAAAAGAACAAGAGGGCACTCGGAAAAGTTGAAAGGGGACAGATTCAAAACGAATGCTAGGAAGTTCTTCTTTACCCAACGAGTGGTGGACTACTGGAATGCGCTTCCAGAGGGCGTAATAGGGCAGAGTACAGTACTGGGGTTTAAGAAAGGATTGGACAATTTCCTGCTGGAAAAGGGGATAGAAGGGTATAAATAGAGGATTCTGGACCTGTTGTGCCGCCGCGTGAGCAGACTTCTGGGCATGATGGACCTCAGGTCTGACCCAGGAGAGGCATTGCTTATGCTTATGTTCTGATGAGGGGGCGTTTGAAACAGTAAACTCTGGAGAAATTGGAAGAGAGCATCCACTAGTGGAGAGAAACTGTTTCAACGAAGGAGTCACTGTAAAGTGCTGAGAGAGTGGATCTAAAGCCTGTGCCCACAGATGCCAGGGTCCACCGAGGAATCCTGAGGTGAAATCTGGCAAAAGGAGTCACGTGAACTGTAGAGGCCATGTGACCTAGGAGAACCATCATGTGTCTCGCTGAAAGTGAGTGAGAGATGACACTTGGTGACAAATTTGAATGAGAGCATCCCAGCTCTGCTGAGGAAGAAATGCTCTGAGATACACAGTATCCAGTACTGCTCCGATGTACTGTAGGATTCTGAGAGGGTTGGAACTGGAATTCTGAAAACTAGATTTTGCATTCCAAGTGTCGAAAGAACCAAATAATCCGTTGGATCGCTACAAGAACCCCCTGAGATTTTGAAATGTTGATAAGCCAATCGTCCAAGTATGGGAATACCTGGATATCATGGCTGCGCAGAGCTGCTGCCACCACTCTCAGACACTTGGTGAAAAACTTTGGAAGATGATCCAAGTGAAAAGTTAGCACTCTACTGAAAATGATGATTTACCACCTGAAATCTGAGGAGCTTGGAAGAGTCTGGACAAATAAAAAAAACATGCAAGCCTCTGAGATTCAGGGAGCATAACCAATCGGTGCAATCCAGAAGAGGATACAATGAAGCTATAGGCATCATTTGAAATTAATCTCTGACAAGGAAATTGTTCAGGATAAGTCGCAGATACCCCGTCTTCCTCGGGACAAGGAAGCAATGGAAGTAAAAACCCCATAGTCTGATGTCCCACTTTGTCTTGATGAAATGGAGACAAAGTGGAGCTTAAGCTGCATGAAGAAGAAGGGTGGTCCAGAAAGATGTCAAGGATACTCTTTTGTAATCGAAGAAAGTGTAGAGAGGCGCCTTCCCAGATAAGTGAGGTCCCATCGTTGGTAAAAATGATGGCCATGACCTCCTGTGGAAAAAAGAAATGAGAGAGGTAGAACAAAAAAGGTTATGCTCTCTGCAAGTTGGTTAAAAGACTGAGAAAGCTTAAGTGCAGCAGGAGCCTGAGGTTTACGCTGCTGGCATTGCTGCTGCTGAGGTTGCTGTGTCTTAAGAGGCGGCCTTGAATCAGGTGCTGCCTTTTGAGGGAAATGCCTTTGGGAAGATGAAGAAAATGTAGAACCTTATCTGTGGAAGGGTTCGGGTTTGAACTGATGATGGAGGCATATGACTTCTCCTGCTCAGACAAGCGCTTTGTAATTGCCTCAATAGAATCATCAAACAAGTCACTGCCTTGGCATGGGATGTTGGCTAGTTGATCCTGTAGATTTGGATCCATATCTATGGTGTGGAGCCAGGCGAGACGGCGCATTGCTACCGAGAAAGCAATGGCCGTGGAGAACATCTCTAAAGCATCATATGTAGCATGGACCATATGTATGCGAAGTTGTGCTAGAGTGGAATGCATATGCTGGAACTCTGTTAGGCGATGCTCTGGAAGGTACTTGAAAAAAGTGGGCATAGCATTGACCCAATATTTGCGATTTGATATAAAGACAAAGTTGTAGTTTAAAAATTCTATTTGTCATCATAGAATTTTGATACAGGCGTCGGCCAAATTTATCCATGGCCCTTCCTTCTCGGCCAGGTGAGACTGTGGCATAGACCTTGGCTGGATTGGTTGTTTTCAAGGAAGACCCAATAAGAAGAGATTGATGGGATAGTTGAGACTTTTCAAACCCTGTACAGTGAACCATTTGATATCGAGATTCCAGGTTCTCTGGCACAGCAGGAACAGAATATGGTGCAGCAAGATTTCTTTTGTAAGTTTTAGTGAGAATGCTATTCATGGATAATTTTAATGAATCCGCGTGAGAATGAGGTATACCCAGTTCTTCCAAATACTCCTTAGAGCAGTGTTTTTCAACCTTTTTACACCCGTGGACCGTCAGAAATAAAATAATTATTTTGTGGACCGGCAAACTACTAGGACTAAAATTTTAAAACCCCGTTTCTGCCCCATCTTCGTGAGCTCGGTCACCTCAGTAACTATAGAAAAATAGACAAATATAGTGCAAAATATAGACAGCAGATATAAATTCTCAAAACTGACATGTTTTGATCACTAAATTGAAAATAAAATCATTTTTCCTACCTTTGCTGTCCGGTGATTTCATGAGTCTCTGGTTGCTTTTCCTTCTGTCTATGTATCCTTTCTTTCATTTCTTTCTTTCTACATTCAGGCCCAAGAATTTTCCCTTTCTATTCCCTCCCTCTTTCCTTCCTATGTCCTTAGTGCCCCCGGTGCCTCCTTCCCATGTCCTTAGTGCCCCCGGTGCCTCCTTCCCATGTCCTTAGTGCCCCCGGTGCCTCCTTCCCATGTCCTTAGTGCCCCCGGTGCCTCCTTCCCATGTCCTTAGTGCCCCCGGTGCCTCCTTCCCATGTCCTTAGTGCCCCCAGTGCCTCCTTCCCATGTCCTTAGTGCCCCCGGTGCCTCCTTCCCATGTCCTTAGTGCCCCCGGTGCCTCCTTCCCATGTCCTTAGTGCCCCCGGTGCCTCCTTCCCATGTCCTTAGTGCCCCCGGTGCCTCCTTCCCATGTCTTTAGTGCCCCCAGTGCCTCCTTCCCATGTCTTTAGTGCCCCCAGTGCCTCCTTCCCATGTCTTTAGTGTCCCCAGTGCCTCCTTCATATCTCTTTAGTGCCCCAGTGCCTCCTTCCTATGTCCCTCTTACTGCCTTCAACATTTTGTCTCACCCCCACCCCCGAAGCCAGCCTGTCTGCCTGTCTACCTCTCTCACTGGCCAAAGCCAGCCTGCTTGCCTGCCTACCTCCTTCCCTCCCTGCCCCACAAAAAAAAAAGCTTCCCTCCTTCCTTTCCCCTGCTCTTACCACCCTGCTTCTGCTAAAGCTGAAAGGAAGTCTTCTTTCCGACGTCAATTTTGACATCGGAGAGGACATTCTGGGCCAGCCAGGCAGAGATTGGCTGGCCCAGAACATCCTCTCCGTCAGAATTGACATTGGAAAGAAGACTTCCTGTCGGCTTTAGCAGCAGCAGCAGCAGAGCGGTAAGAGAAGGGGACCCAGGGAAAGGAAGGAGGGAGGGAAAGGAAATGATCGCCTGTCCCGCTGTCCCGAAGCTGTGTGTCTGGACAACGGGACAGGAAGTCTGAAAACGGACCTATGGTCACTTTAATCTTGCTGGCCCTGTGCGAACCAGCAGAAATTTCCTGCGGACCGGCGGTTGAAGAACAGTGCCTTAGAGTATGTTAAATCAGACTGCAAAGTGATGTTAAGATCTTTACTCATATGGCATAAAAATTGAGTAAGGACATCGAAGCAGAAAATGGGAGATCTCGTTGCGTCAAAGACAACCGGAAACCCCTCGAAGTATGTCGCAAAGCAGAGACAGAGGGTGAAGCCACTGTGGAATATTGACACCTGAGATCTGAATCCATAGACAAAAAAAACCAGCAGGTGATGAAAAAACACACAAGAAGGACTCAACTGACGAAAGTGGTTCTGCCGTAGATTTCCTCGAGAAGGAGGGTGACTGTCTTGAGGATTGCCTATGCCTCGAGAAACAAGGTCTGTCTTGAGAAGAGGACTTGGGTCTCGATGAAAGATGGGTAAGGCAAAAGCTGCGATTAAGCCCCGCTGCGACACGAAGAAAATAAGAAATTAAATTAAAAAAAAAAAAAAAAGAAACGTGCAATTAAACACAGCGACCCTGAAAAAGAAAATGTACGAGCCGCAGTGAGAGAAGGCACAAGCAGAACTAAGTCTAACGCAAAGCGTCAAAACGAGTGGCTTATAGGGTATGCGGAAAACTGAGAAGACGCGTGCCCCATGTCAGGCGGGAAGGCACTCATGCATGCACGGTGCGGCAGTTGCAAATTTTCTTAAAGTTTTACAAGCAAGTCTGCTTGCGAGGCTGTCCGCATCTGGGCTCCGTGGATGACGTCACCCACATGTGAGAATATGCTGCCTGCTTGTCCTGGGATAAAACATACTCACAATTTTGTTGATAGTGACGGCAGATGCCGGTTGCTCAGCACTATTACATTACATTATTGACTTTATTCCGCCCCTACCTTGCAGTTCTGGGAGGATTACAAGAGAGACATCTGGACATTTCCAGGAGAATTACAAAAAGATATCTGGATATTTTCAGGAGAATTACAAGAAGATTGGTGAATTACAATTTAGGGAATGGGATACAGTAAGGAAGATGGGCTGTTTCCAGGGGAAATTACAAAGAATCATCTGGGCATTTCCAGGAGAGTTACAAGAAGATTGGTAAAATTACAATACAGGCAAGGGGAATGGGTTACAACAAGGAAGATTGGGCTGTTCCAGTAGATTTACAATTTGTGGTGATGTACAGATAGGGGATGGTGCAGTTCCTGTATATATACACAATTGGGGAAGCAGCAGTTGTCGTGCTTGAGGCTTTGGTGAGTAAGGGTAACTGGTAAGGGGGAGGGGTTGGGGGAGTTACCCGGAGGGGAATCCAGGGTTGGATTTATGATATCTGTATACATTTTTTGAATAGTTGGGTTTTGATTTCTTTGCGACAAGATTTGAAGTCGCTTGTTGTTATCAGCAGGTTGGAGATGGTATGGTCCAGTTTCACTGCTTGCGTCGCTAGTAGACTGTCAAACATCTTCTTGCGCTGGGTGCCTTTGAGTGGGGGGTAGGTAAATGGAGTCTTGGTTCTTCTTGTCTAGTGGTAAGGTTTTGGTTCAGGCGGTTGTTTAGGTAATTGGGGGCTGTGCCATTTATTGCTTTGAATAATAGACAGTATAATTTGAATTGAATTCGCGCTTGTATTGGTAACCAGTGTGAGTCTAGGTAGGCCGCAGTGATGTGGTCAAATTTTCTTAGCGAGTAGATCAATCTGAGTTCAGTGTTTTGGATTGTTTGTTGTTGTTTTATCATTGTTGCAGGGCATGGCAGGTAGAGGATGTTACAGTAGTCCAATAGACCTAGAACTAGGGATTGAACTATGAGTCTATAATGCTCTTTGTTGAAGAATTTTCTGATTTTTCGTAGATTGCGCATGGTTAGAAATGCTTTCTGGGTGGTCTGGTTGATTTGCGCCTGCATTGTGCAGCATCTATCTATTGTTACTCCCAGGAGTTTAAGGGTGGGTTGTATAGGGTATTTGGAGGTGTTTATTTCTAGTTCTGTGATGGAGGGGGTTTTGTCCTTTTCTAACCGTAGAAATTTTGTTTTATTTGTGTTCAGCTTCAATTTGTGGTCTGCCATCCATTTTTCCACTGCTTTTAGAGTTTTTTCCAATTTTTCTGTAGAAGTGGGGTCGGGAGATTCGAAGGGTAGAAGTATGGTGATGTCGTCAGCGTAGCTAAATGAGGTGACATTTAGGTTATCTAGGGTAGAACCAAGGGAGGATAAAAAGAGGTTGAATAATAAGAATAAGGGCAGAATGCGGGCAGAATGGTTTAATAGTCACTGTAATCTCTTTTTTTTTTTTTTAACAGTGAAGGGAAAGAAGAAAATCAAGACCCCAGTCAGACCCTCTATCATTGGAGGGAGGTTGAGGCAGGGACCTGGACACCCCTGTGTCTCACTGAAGAGAAACCTCAACAGGAGAAATAGAATTGCTGTCTCACTGAAGAGAAACTTCAACAGGAGAAAATAATTGCCCAGTCACAGCCAGAATCCAGGAGCTAGGTGAATAGTAACCATCACCATGGGACCCTCGACCACCAGAGGGCATCCGCTGAAAATCAGGGGAGGGAAGTTTCATGGCGACTCCAGGAAGTACTTCTTCACCAAAAGAGTAGTGGATCATTGGAACAGACTCCCACTCCAGGTGATAAAGGCCAGCAGCGTGACGGATTTTAAGAGAAAACGGGATACTCACATGGGATCTTTAAGGGAGTAAATTCAGGGGAGAGGATACTTGGAATGGGCAGACTTGGTGGGCTATAGCCCTTTTCTGCTGCTTTTTTCTATGTTTCTATCACCTTCTGGGAGACAGAGCATACTGAAGATGCAGGAGGTGTGCCAATCAATAGGACCATCTGTTAATCAGTTTCTCTATCTCCACCTGCTAGTAGATGTGTGCTATCCCATTGGTCTCTGGATTCATCTGCTGCTGTTGCTTATTCTTCAGCACCTAAATATGAGCCTCACAAATAATACAGCACATGGAATTTTTGCAATTTATGAGGCACAGAACAAGGATAAATGTGTGCTTTTGCTCAGACATGTGGACATCTGTTAAAACTTTAACAACTTTAAAACTTGCAGGAGCCTCCTCAAACTTGTAAAGTCATAAACCAGCATTTATCATAATTTGCAGCCATTTGTACCACACACATTAAAACCCGAGCTCAAGCCCTCTGAGCATTTGGCACACAATAATGTGTATGCATGCCCGTGGTAAGTCTAAGCATTGGGGTCCTAGTTATTTCAGTGATTGTCTTGGCCAGGGTCATTTACCAGAGCTCCCTTCAGAACTCCGAAGACCCACGATTACAATCAGGCCACTAGATGCTACTGTTAAGTAATGACCACAAATGACCCCTCCTTAGCAGCATCCACAGCCTATCCAGGATGCAGAAGATTAAACTTGGAGATTAAATAAGGGGTTTTCCACTCAACTATCATGCCAGTCCACACAATATGCAGTTGTGAAATTACAGAAATTGGTAATCATATAGGAAACATCTAGGACTAATTTGGCTTGATATGCTCCTCGTCCCCAATATGTGCATCAAAAAAGTTATTTTCTCAAATTTACTTTGCTTTCAATGTATAGAATTGCATTTTATATTTGAGCAGTAGCTAGGAGCACCTGTGATCTAAGAATTAAGAAATCAGGGTTCAAGCCCAATGGATGCCTCTTGTGCAAGTCATTTAAACCTCCAATTATTTAAGGTACAACTTACATCGGAACAGGGAAATAACTTATGTAGCTGAAAGATGCCTTGAGGCTAGATTTGGAAAAAGTAATTAAATCTAAAATACAAATGCAAACAAGAACATTTACAGTTTAAAAAAAAACCAAACACAACTTGAAGAGATTTCTTGAGACTGAACTGTTTTTAGGCTCAAATAGCACTTTTTTAAACCAGAAAGGACTTTGAAGACCTTATAATTTAATCATCTTTGCTATCACAGTCTAGCAAACATCACATAGCAAATGTTATTTTCCCCTTATAAAATCACATTTAGTTTGCTGTGACCATTTATCACCAAACCACTGTTTTGCTTTTATCTAATCATGGCATCGTACCAGGCACTGCCTATATCCCACTGGAGAATCGAGATTAATAAGGAAGGCTTTTTGCTGCATCGAGTGCCTGTAGTGCATGCTGCTGCAAACAGCTATAATTAGCTTATGAAGACATTCTTTCTAAGACAAAGGCCAGAACAAAAAAAAGGGCATTAAGTATGAAAGAATAATCCTTGCACAGAGCTAACGTCATTAATGAAATAAAATGAACCAATCCATCCTGTAACCACAAGTCAACTGCCCTTCAAATAGTCTAGAAGCACAGTATTGAATCTGACAGGCTTTTTTTTTTTTTTTTTTTTTATTAATATGCTTCCTTACATAATAAATAAATATGGCAGTTTTCAAACGTTTTAGATCTGCAACCAGGTGCTCCACAATAGCTAATATCTGATATTCACTAATTCAAAAAAGTAGTTGTATAATATCTGAAAGGCCTGCAAGGCACAGGTAGCAATCAGTTGAGGCAGGATCCAACTTATCAGCCCTTTCCCTCTAGTGGTGCTTTATTATGTAACAGGAAATAACTTTAAACAGCTGTTTATTATAGAATTATCCTATATCAGTCTGCAAAATACCATTTATTTTTAAAATGAGTATTACAACAAAGTCAAAGTAGGTCTACTTGATCAAAATGAAAGGCAACTTGAGAATGCCTTTATGAACTGGACCTGTCGAAAGATAGGTCACACCTAAAGTTATTATAAACTAACCTCTCTACTGATGCTGTCAGAGAGATAAGGAATCTCAACCCTTTCTGAGACACAGCTCGATTGCACTTATTTTCTGTCTGTAACAGTGATAGCTAAATAGAGCATTCTTCATGCTCAACTACTTTTCAATCTGCCTCAGCCTAAAACTCAGTATCTTATACTTTCACCTGCTTAACAAATGAGCCTTCCTGGATTTCGAACATGGATCTCCTAACATTAATCGTAAGATGATGCAGATTCGTTTTTATAGCTTTAAAATTATTTTATTCTGATTTTGACTTTCTGAATCTCTTACAACATTGGCACCACCATAATAAATATTCACTTCCTATAAAAATAAGGGTATAAATTATAGAAAAAATCTGGTCTGAACTGCAATTAATCTGTTTTCTCTTAACAATTGTACATTTTGACAAGTTTTATTCCAGTAAAAGGACAGGACATCATGAAACATCCAAGGACTGCATGACTGATTAAGTCACGGGGACCCATTTTTATTAATTCCTAGTTTAATTTTGTCTGTTAAGAGGGGGAAAAAAAAAGGGGGGGAGACTATTGCTGAACAAAAACCATGCTTGCTGCCCATCATCTTCTTTATTTCCCCTTTGATGGATGGCAACATATAGATATGGGGTTCCAGTCATGAAGACTACACATTCTGCTTGACCTTGGAGAAAGCAAAGCAGACTACCAGTCTTCATAAAACACTGGCTTTCTCCTTGGAGCTGTCTTCTAATAAAAGGTAGTCCCATCAAATTCAATTATACTTCACTTCTCATATCCTCTTCTATCTTCTCAATATTATCAAACTTTACTCATAAACATTCTCTTCAATAATTCATAAAAATTACTCATAAACAAGACCTCAGTGGCTATACTCAAACATATTGTTTCATTAGAGTTCAAGTTTACTGTAGCAAGCCTCCTCATTGGTCTGCCCGAAAGCCTTAATCATACTTTATTTTAATATAAATCACTTATCTTAGTCATCAAGCTGTTCAGAGCCCACAGAAAACTGAATGTCCTGCAGCAGATGTCAGGCAGGATGGCACCAGCATGCATGCAGTACGGGTGGTCTTAAAGTTTTAAAAGTGACAGTACCCTTGCTGTACTTCTTTGAGGGAATAAACAGCCAGATGGATAAAGGGGAATCCATAGACATCATTTACCTTGACTTCCAAAAAGCCTTCGACAAGGTACCCCATGAATGGCTGCTAAAGAAGCTGTGGAACCACGGGGTGCAAGGGGATATCCACCGATGGATCAAACACTGGCTGGCAGGCAGGAAACAGAGGGTTGGAGTAAAGGGCCATTACTCAGAATGGCAATGAGTCACGAGCAGAGTTCCACAGGGGTCGGTGCTGGGACCGCTCCTGTTCAATATATTTATTAACGACTTGGAGACGGAGACGAACTGTGAGGTTATTAAATTTGCGGACGACACCAAACTCTGCAGCAGGGTTAGAACCACGGAAGACTGTGAAGACCTGTAAAGGGACCTAACGAGATTGGAAGAGTGGGCAAGAAAATAGCAAATGAGTTTTAACATTGAGAAATGCAAGGTCATGCATGCAGGGAAAAAGAACCCGATGTACAACTATAAAATGGGGGGATCATTGCTAGGGGTGAGCAACCTTGAAAGAGACCTGGGGGTGTTGGTGGACACAACATTGAAAGCATCAGCGCAGTGTGCGACAGCTGCCAAGAAAGCGAACAGAATGTTGGGCATCATTAAAAAGGGTATCACGACCAGGATGAAGGAAGTCGTCTTGCCGCTGTATCGGGCAATGGTGCGCCCACATCTGGAGTACTGTCTCCAGTACTGATCGCCATACCTCAAGAAGGACATGGCAGTGCTTGAGGGAGTCCAGAGAAGAGCGACAAAACTGATAAAAGGTATGGAAAACTTCTCATACGCGGACAGGCTGGAAATGCTGGGGCTATTCTCCCTGGAAAAGCGGAGACTTAGAGGAGACATGATAGAAACCTTCAAAATCCTGAAGGGCATAGAGAAGGTAGACAGGGACAGATTCTTCAGACTGTGGGGAACCACAAGTACAAGGGGGCACTCGGAGAAATTGAAAAAGGACAGGTTTAGAATAAATGCCAGGAAGTTCTTTTTTGCTCAGATGGACACATGGAACGCGCTCCCGGAGGTTGTGATAGGCCAGAGCACGCTACAGGGGTTCAAGGAGGGTCTAGATAGGTTCCTAAAGGATAAGGGGATTGAGGGGTACAGATAGAAGTAGAGGTAGGTTATAGAAATAGTCAGAAACCACTTCACAGGTCATGGGCCTGATGGGCTGTCGCAGGAACGGACCGCTGGGCACGATGGACCTCTGGTCTGACCCAGTGGAGGCAACTTCTTATGTTCTTATGATTGTCCGTGCTGGGTTCCGTGGATGACATCACCCACATGTGAGAATATAATGCCTGCTTGTCCTCAGAGAAAATGCACACAGTACCATTAGGAAATAGACTGGGGGGAAATAAACAAAACACCTTCCATCCAAATGCATTTTGTTCCATTCTCAATTCTCTAAGGCTTGCAACATTTTTATTAGTAATACAGTGGTACCTCAGTTTACGAGTGCATCAGTTTGTGAGTGTTTTGCAAGACGAGAAAAACATTCGCAATCTTGGTGCCTCATAAACCGAGCTTGCCTCGCAGTACGAGTGCCCCCCCCCCGCGATCCGGCATCCCCCCCGCTCGTGTTGCCCCCCCTCCACCGCGATCCTACTCCCTCCCCCCCCGAGCAGTCAATGACACCCTTTACCCAACTTGGCACCAGTGCTGGTGCCCGAAGATCCTCCCTCTTCTGGCGTGGCCTGAGCTGGGCGGTGCATCGGAGATCCTCCTTCTTCTTGTCTGGGCTGGGCTGGACTGGCTTTGAGCATTTGCGCATGCTCAAAGCCTTCTGGTCTCGCTCTCAATCTCAGAGAGAGTGAGACCAGAAGGCTTTGAGCATGCGCAAATGCTCAAAGCCAGTCCAGCCCAGCCCAACCCAGAAGAAGGAGGATCTCCGACGCACCGCCCAGCCGCGCCAGAAGAGGGAGGATCTTTGGGCACTGGCACTGGTGCCAAGTCGGGTAAAGGGTGTCATTGACTGCTCGGGAGGGGGGAAAGTAGGATCGCGGTGGAAGGGGGCAACGCGAGCGGGGGAGGAGGATGCTGGTTCGTAGGGGGGGGGGAAGCTGGATCGCGGGGAGGGGTTTGGAACAGCGTCGGATTCCTCAAGGGGGAGAGAATGGAGCAGCGCTGGTAGCCTCGTGGGGGGGGGAGGAGGTGGAACCAATCAAAGCAGTTTCCCTTACTTCCTATGGGGAAACTTGCTTTGATATACGAGCAATTTGGTTTACGAGCATGCTTCTGGAACGAATTATGCTCGTAAACCAAGGTTCCACTGTATTTCAAAGTGCACAGAACAAAAGGATGATTAAAATGTAAGATACATAGATATATATAAAACACACAAAACAGAAGCAGACATTAGAAAATTATTATTCCAAAAGAGCTTCTAATATAGAAAAACCATGGCTATAGGCACGATTTGTTTCTATAAAATGTAGTGCTTGCAAAAGATGCCAGACAAAGGTGGAAATGATCTCCCTAGTATACATTGCTGCTGAACATGCCTTGTTATCTCCTATACAGTGTCCTGTCAAAGTGCCTAGGGCTTGTGCAAGATCATGCCTACAGACCTTCAGTCCTGTGTCCGCCCACTCTTTTCAGAATAAACTGGGCAAATGGGCTAAGTGAAAATTGCCATGCCTAACTTCCCTGCTGCTATTGCTTTGCTTATTCCTGCTGCCCTAGATGACTGACTAGTCCTGACTAATGGTTGATTTAGCCCTGAATGTGCCTTAGCTCTGTTCTGAAGGCAAGCAATGTTTAGATAGGGAGGGTGTTTGCCTCTCTAACATGCAACCTTTGGTTTAAAAGATGAGTGACAACAGCGATGCCTATTAGAATCAATTTATGGTATGGTCACCTGTACACTTGAAATGAAACAGAAACCATATTTTAGATTTTTTTTCTTTTTTTTATAGCTTAGGCAGCTATGTATACCCACCAGACACACGTTTACAATACACAGCCACTGTGTGGCGCAGTGGTTAAAGCTACAGCCTCAGCACCCTGGGGTTTTGGGTTCAAACCTATGCTGCTCCTTGTGACCCTGGGCAAGTCACTTAATCCCCCCATTGCCCCAGGTACATTAGATAGATTGTGAGCCCATCGGGACAGAAAGGGAAAAATGCTTGAATACCTGAATAAATTCATGTAAACCGTTCTGAGCTCCCTTGGGAGAACAGTCTAGAAAAATTGAATAAATAAAATAAATAAAAATTGCTTACTTTTATAATAATAATAATAATAACAACAGTTTATATATCGCAGGACCGTGAAGTTCTATGCGGTTTACAATGAATTAGAAAGATTCTACAAATTGAATGGAACATTCATAGTTAGAGATTGGTGGTTAACAGTTTACAAGATCAGATTTGGGGGTGGGATTGTGATGGGGTCTATTGTCCAGATTCGTTACCTAGGTATTTCGAGAACAGGTATGTTTTTAGGTGTTTCCTAAATTCACCATAGTTGTTTGTGTGTGTAATTAGTTTTTCCAGGTCTTTGCCCCATAAGGCTGCTTGATACGATAGAAATTGTTGATGGTGTCTCTTAAATTTGCATCCTCTAGCCGGTGGGGAAACGAACTTCAGGTGTGTTCTTCTCTTATGTCTTTTGTAATTCACAACAGTCTGCTACATAGCAGAACATAAAAATAGCCATATTTGGTAAGACCAATAGTCCATTTATTTAATTTTTCTTCTATTCAATTTTCCCCAAAGAGCTCAGGACAGGTTACAGGTCAAACATACATAACAGCTATTGTTATGTGCCATTGACTCATGCTCGAGTCCTAGCGACTTCACGAATTGCAGATCTAAAAAGAAATCGGTTTTGTGCTAGTCCGGAAAAGGTCCTCCAGTATCATCCCCATGGTTGTTTTCAACATGTCAAGCCATCTGATTGCAGGTCACCTTCTTTGCCTAGTCTTTCAATCTTCCCAAACATGATGTCTTTTTCCAGTGGATCTCTCTTTTCTGATGGTGTGACCAAAATAAGGCAACCAAGAAAAAACAGGAAAAACTACCAAAACTATAAATAACAAAAAAAAAATAAAATTGGCAGAACCCTACATTAACCTCTCAAAAGGCCTGTGCTGGCTTTATTTAAATAAATACGGGGCCAAAGTTCGGACACTTTTGGCACCTCAGTACGGGGCCAAAGTTGGACACTTTAATACTGCTATGTAACTTTTATAGCCCCGGGCAAAAAACTTATGGGTGACCAGCACCAATTAGAAAACCTCAATAAGTTGGTCTCCGTGATAATAAATAGTGAATAATACGGAAAACTAAGAATAAACGCTCAGCAAGAGGCTTTGAGAGGAGAATGGAGTGGGATAAAGGGATAAATGGATAAAGGGATCGTGGGATACTGAGAGAGGTGCTGGGAGAAACCCAACCAGGTCGTGCATGTGCAGGACCGGAGGGTTAGGACTTCGATGGAAAGATAAGACTCAATGGGAAACCAAGGTGGCAAGGGGGCCCCTTCTGGTGATTCAGACAGGTCGTGACCTGTTTGGGCTGCCGCGGGAGTGGACTGCTGGGCGGGATGGACCTATGGTCTGACCCGGCAGAGGCACTGCTTATGTTCTTATGAGTGCCAAACACGAACGATTCAAAAGCCCCATCCGTTGAATAAATATTTTCAAAAGTGCTTATGTGCTCAAAATATAAAAAGATAAGAAAAAAGTCATAATTCATTTACAAAATTTATGTAAATCCCAGCGGGCAATAAACAAAGGTCACAGTCCATTCACAAGACTTAACTGAGTCCCAATAGGTGATTGTCTCGGCTCGACAGAGCTCCATTTCGCAAACTTCTTCAGGAGCTGAAACATCCTGTTAAGTCCCGGCTGGAAGCCTGATGCAGAGAAAATCTTCTTAACAATAACTCCAACCACAGGCAAAATAATGCCGAACACAGGTCTTTTGAGAGGTTAATGTAGGGTTCTGCCAATTGTTCTTTTTTTGTGACCATCATAAGACAGTTGTAACTTCATCATTTGGGCTTCGAGTGACAGTCAGTTTGATCTCTTCCAAATTTGATTTGTTAGTTTTTCTGGTGATCCACGGCATGCCTAAAATCCTTCTCCAGAACCAAAGCTCAAATTAGTCAATTTTCTTTCTGTCTTGTTTCTGTATCGTCCAGCTTTCACATCCCTAACTGACCACTGAGAAAATGAGTGCGTGGACAAGTCTGATCTTCGTTTGGAGCTTTACCTCCTTGCCCTTGAATACTTTGTTGAGAGCCTTCATTGAAGAATGACCAAGTGCTAGTCTGCGGAGTATTTCCTCCCTGCTAGTTGCTTCTTTGTTTACAAAAGAGCCAAGGAGATAGAATAGAAGTTGTAAAGGATTCCAACCACCTTCAAGCTCAAAATCTTCAACACTTTCCAAGCTCATGATCTTCGTCTTGTTTATGTTCAGTTCTAATCCCATGTTATGACTTTCGGCTTTGTCTTTTCTCAGTAGATATAGTCTTCTTTGCTGCTGGTGATGAGCAGTTAAAACAGGTTTCAATTAGACAATTACAGAACAAGTTTACGATACAAGGAGGAAGATTCTCAAATGGTCATGGTAAAATCCGATGGGTTGCTGTTGTGGCTGCTATTTGTACCAATTTAAAAAATGCGAGTCATTCTTAAATTTTATCTAGCATCCTGTTTCCAACAGTGGTCAACCCAGGTTACAAGTACCTGGCAGAAACCCAAATACTAGCAAAATGCTACCAATCCTAAGGCAATTAATGGTTTCCGTTATGTCTGTCTCAAAAGCAGGCTATGGACCTTTCCTCCAGGAACTTGTACAAACCTTTTTTTTAAGCCAGTTATGCTAACCCGCTGTAACCGCATCTTCCAGCAATAAGTTCCTGAGCTTAACTATTAACTGAGTGAAAAAATATTTCCTTCTATTTGTTTTAAATATATTTCCATTACAGCTTCATTGAATGTTCCCTAATCTATGAAATTTTTGAAAGATTAAAAAAAATTTGATTCACTTATCCTTTCTACACCACTCAGGATTTTGTAGACCTCAATCATCTCTCTCCTCAGTTGTCTCTTTTCCAAGCTGAAGAGCCCTAACCTTTTTAGCCTTTCCTCATATAAAAGGAGTTCCATCCCTTTTATCATTTTGGTCACTCTTCAAGTCTTTTCTAGTTCCGCTTTATCTTTTATGAGATACTATGACCAAAATTGAATGTAATACTCAAGGTGAGGTTGCACTAAGGAGAATTACAGAGGCATTATAATATTCTTGGTCTTATTTACCATCCCTTTCCTATTAATTCCTAACATCCTGTTTGCTTTATTGGCCGCCGCCTCACATTGGGCGGAAGATTTCAGCATATTGTCTACGATGAGACAGAGATATTTTTCTTGGGTGCTGGCCCCTAAGGTGGACCCTAGCAACCTGTTAACTATGATTTAGATTATTCTTTCCAATCTATTTCTGAAGGTATTCATCAAAACCTGCTATGGCTAAGCTGTCCAGAAAGCAGCTAGCTCAATTTAACCAGTTATCTGGATACTTTGACATACATTGCAATCCATTTACATTTATGTTAAAAAAAAAAAGCCTTACTGTCGCCAGGATTTGGTGCAGAAAGGATTGTACTGTGTTTCTTCTTTACTTCTTCCACAATTTGAGAAATTTTAGTTATTGAATTTCTAAGATCTTCTACCTATAAAAATAGAGAGGATAAAATATTCCCTTTTAATCAGGCAATAAAACTGTCAATACAGAACAGCAAAAAATTATATACAGTTATATAAATCATTTTGCTTAGAATGCAAAAACAGAAGAGTAATTTTGGCCTGGATTCCCTATAGGGCATTGATACCAGGCGCCCTATGGAGAATCATGACTCTAAGAAAGACAAGCGCCGGAAATGTAGGCCAGGGTTTTCTGGCACTTCTTTGTCGTGAAATGGAACAGGGGAAACAAAACCACAAACTCAAAAGTACAGAACCAGAGTGGAATTGTCCCAATCCTAATGGTGTACACCAAAAAAAAACATTCTTCAACTCATCTGATAAATGTAAATACTTTAATTCATCCAAAGTCTTAAATTCATCCAATGACTCAATGATCCGACATGTACATGTTTCGGCCTAACCAGCCTGCCTCAGGAGTCTACAAATACATACATGGATATAAACAAGTTAATAACATGCAAAATATTTATATAAAAAAATAATTAACAGCAAAGAATAATAATAACTACATATAAAAGCAACTACATTATAAGCATAAAAACCTCATACATCCCATTAGATCAAGTACATACTGAAAATAGCAAATTCACTGATGCCTTATATACCATGTAAATAATTGAAAATATAATTCATGTACATGAGAAATATATATTTTTTTGTTGTTCACCTTTAGATATATGTTTCTTAATTGTTTTGATTTATTTTAATTTTTATTCATTCCCAGTATAGAGGCCGTGCTTAGAGGGTGCGTGTATCTTTATGCTTCATACGATTTTCTAATATACCCGGAGACTCACAAGGTATGCTTGATATCCATTATGTTTTATGGGTCTTTTTGACTTGAGTTTTTGAAATAGTCCCCTTTTTCCCTATCGTACATTGTGAAGGATTAGTTTTCTCCATTGTTTAGTAAATAATGTACTGCTTGAGGACTAAGTTATTCCTTTCATGCATTGTTTTATATTGCTACATGTTTTGAAAGCCCTACATCTTACTCCTGCATAGTTTTATATGTGCGTAGGAGTTTGAAGTCTGTAGAAGATAGATTGCTCATTAAAGACATTGAGATATGTTTGTTTTTCCCATTTCCTAGTGAATAATGCATTGTTTTATGACTAGGATATTTTAATCATATTTCTTTTATGCGTTTTATATTGTTATATTTTATATTCAATAAATTTTTATATTTGTGTATGAGCTTGTAGTTTTTAGAAGGCACATGATTGTTGTATGTCTTCTTTTAGATGGCTAATGAGTATTTAAACATGAATTCTATTTTCAATTATTTACATGATATATAAGGCATCAATGAATTTGCTATTTTCAGTATGTACATGATCAAATGGTATGTAAGAGGTTTTTATGTTTATAATGTAGTTGCTTTTATATATATTTATTATTATTCTTTGCTGTTATTATTTTTTATATAAATATTTTGCATGTTATTAACTTGTTTATAACCATGTATGTATTTGTAGACTCCTGAGGCAGGCCGGTTAGGCCGAAACATGTACATGTCGGGTCATTGAGTCATTGGATGAATTTATGAGACTTTGGAAGAATTAAAGCATCTGCATTTATCAGATGAGTTGAAGAATTTTTTTGGGTGTACACCATTCTGACTGGGACAATTCCACTCTGGTTCTGTACTTCTTTGTCGTGAACTGCACTTACTTAGGCACTTGAGGTCACTTAATGTTACTTTTGGTGTTAGCCATGCCAATAGTGGCATTTGGCGGCCTAAAGCGCCTACATAGGCGAGATTTCAGCGCATATTATTTAGGCACCAATAGGCATTTAACAGTGCCAGTTTTAGCTGTTTTAAATGGCATTTGTAAATTAACTTAGGTGCCGTTTCTAAAATTCCCTCTTTGTGATTTTGCAGGAAAAACACTTTATGGAATTAGACTTCAAGGAGTGGAGTTCCCCCTGGAGCTCCAAAAGTGAAGCTGAGGGTGAGGGGAAGATGAGGGAGGAGCTCAACAAGATTTGCAGAAATGACCCCCATTAACCTGCATCATTGAAAAGCACCAGTCTGGGACTGGTGGTATTTAACTTGTTTATAAATGATCTGGAAATTAGAACTACGAGTGAGGTGATTAAATTTGCAGATGGCACTAAACAGTTCAAAGTTGTTAAAACGCATGCAGACTGTGAAAAACTGCAGGAAGACCTTAGGAAATTGGAAGTAGAGAATGACAGGGTGACTGTTACTCACAGCCATCTGCGGGTAACCCGCCAAAATGGGGAGAAAAAACTGGTCACTACGGGTACAGGGACAAGGCCATTCACAGCCCCGCACTAAAGTATTTGCCGTGTTGCTTCCCTTCCCTCCTCGCGATCGCGCACTTACTCCCTCCTGCTGGCGGAAAAAAAAAATAAAAAACAAAACCCATCTGGGCATCTCTTTCCTTTGACTAGCCACCACCCTCCCTTCCCCTCATCTTTGCGGGCGCTCTTCAGAATTTTCTCTTCTTTCTGAGGTGTCCGGACATGGTAAACCATTCTTACAAGTCCTGCACTTGACTGCCCCAAAGCTTCTCTGACGCACTTCCTGTTTGCGTCAGAGGAGAAGCTTTGGGGCAGTTGCGCAGGACATGTGAGAACATTGATGCATCCAGACACCCAGAAAGAAAAAAGTCTGAAGAGCACCTGTAAAAGGTGAGGGGAAGGTAGCCCGAAGAAGGGAAGAGGCGAGTGGCACTAAAGGGAAGAGGAGGGAGGGGGGAACAGATTATAGTTGAAGGGGAGAGTGAGAGGGAACAGATGATGAAAGCAGAGAGAGGGAGTAGACACTAGAAGGAAGTGGGGAGGAGAGAAAGAGGAGCAAACGCTGGATCATAGGGGAGAGAGAGAGGAAAAGACACTGGATGGGAGAGGATAGAGAGGGGAGCAGAATCTGGAAGGAAGTGGAGAGGAGAGAGCAAGCATATACTGGATGGAAGGAGGGGATAAAGAAAAAGAGCACATGCTGGATTTGAGTGAGGACAGAATTAGTGAGATACTGAAAAGGGTGAGGGAAAGAGGTGGCAAGCTGTAGGTAGACACAATGAAAGAGAAATTGAGGACTGGAAAGTAAGTAGACAAGAAGAAGAAAACAAATTGAAAAGGAAGAGCAGAAAAGGAAGGGAGAGGAGAGAGAGAGAGAGAGCTAGGGAAGGGGGTCAGGCGACAAATACTAGATCTGAAGGGAGGAAAGGAGAGAGAGATGCTAAAAACCACCTGGGGGAGGGAGTGAGAAATGGAAGGGAAGAAGACAGATGCCAGACCATGGGGGGAACGAAGGGAAGAAGATGGGAGCCAGAACAATGGAAGGGGGAGGGAGAGACAGACAGTTTCTGGTAGAGGCATAGAAATAGAGCTGATGCCATAAAGAAGAGGCAGAGAGAAGGCAGACAGTGGATGGAAGGAAGAAAATGAGGAAAAGATGAGGAAAGCAGAAACCAGACAACAAAGGTAGAAAAAAATTTGTTTCTTTTTTTTTTTTTTTTTTTGCTTTAGGATAAAATAGTATTGCTTTAGGATAAAGTAGCATTGTAGCTGTATTTAGTATAAAATTATTCGAGACTTGTGTGGATGGGATCAGATGGCTTGCGGGAACGGGGACCAAGTTCGCAGGGACAGGGACAAATTTTTTCCCTGTGTCATTCTCTAATTGGAAGACTGGGCATCCAAATGGCAGATGGAATTTAATGTGGACAAATGCAAAGTGATGCACATTGAGAAGAATAATCCAAATCATAGTTGTGGATGCTAGGGTCCACCTTGGGGGTCAGTGCTAAAAAAAAAAGATCTGGATGTCATTGTGAACAATACACTGAAACCTTCCGCCCAATGTGTGGCGGTGGCCAAGAAAGCAAAATAAGATGCAAGGAATTATTAGAAAAGGGATGGCTAACAAGATTAAGAATGTTATAATGCCTAAGTATCACTCAATGGTGCAACCTCACCTTGAGTATTACATTCAGTTCTGTTTTTCTTATCTCAAAAAAGATATAGCGGCACTAGAAAAGGTTCAACGAAGAGTGACCAAGATGATAAAGAGGAAAGACTAAAGAGGTTAGGTCTATTTAGCTTGCAAAAGAGATGGCTGAGGGTAGATGTGATTGAAGTCTACAAAATCCTGAGTGGTGTAGAACGGGTACAAGTGGATCAATTTTTTTACTGCAACAAGATTTACAAAAACTAGGGGACACTCGATGGGAAATACTTTTAAAACCAATAGAAGGAAATATTTTTTCACTCAGAATAGTTAAGCTCTGGAACGCATTGTCAGAAGTTGTGGTAAGAGCAGATAGCATAGTTGGTTTTAAGAAGGGTTTGGACAATTTCCTGGAGCAAATGTCCATAGTCTGTTATTGAGAAAGACATGGGGCAAGCCACTGCTTGCCCTGGATCAGTGGCATGGAATGTTGCTACTATTTGAATTTTTGACAGGTACTTGTGACTTGGATTGGCCTCTGTGAAGACAGAATACTGGGCTAGATGGACCATTGATATGATCCAGTAAGCCTATTTTTATGTTCTTAAAAGCATGAGATGCAGAAAACTGACTGCCTGATCATTTAAATAACTAAAAAAGTTGATGCTTGCTTCCTGAACAGCAACATGTAGTGTTCAGAGCTGCAGGTAAACAAGAAGCCATCATCTCTTGTCCTAGGTGGGTTATAATGGAAGCAGACAGGATGCAGCGCCTTCCTCTTTATCCTCACTTTGTGAACAAGTATAAGTGAGGTTGTAGGGAAAAAAAATGTTGGAAAAGTAAGACCCATATTTAAAAGCAGTCAACCCCCAACAACAAAAAGAAAATCATAAAGATAAATAAAGCTACCAAAAGTCATACTTAAATTTAAATCATATTTGTCTTGGCTCCTAAAAGCTTTGGATTTTTTACAGGTCATGCTTTTACTATGGTAGATAAGGGAATTTTTTTAAACTTATTGAACTTTGAGGCAGTTTCTACTTGTTTGTTCATGCAATATTTAGGTAGCTGATATGCTAGAAATAGATATTTTTATACAAAACAATTTTGATTTGCTAAACCCTTGAAACAAAAAAAAAAAAATAAAAGCTAGTTAGACCTACAAACATTTAATAGCACTGTCAAGGTTAATCAGATGGGCAATTTCCTACCCTGAGAACATGCACATTCAACTGCATGTATGTGTTTAAGGGCCAATGGAAGAATATGAACAAGAATTCATAATTCAGTTCTGTTCTCAATGATTAAAACTACAATATCAGAAATGTTAAAAAATGAACTAAGACACTACCACAGCCAATATTTCCTTTAAGACAACTATCTCTATATCTAGATCAAACCCCAAAAATATCAGGTCATATGCCTAGAGCAATGATGGCCTTTCATAATCACACATCATAGGAAACAAACTCTTGGTCAATATACACACTGCAGCATGTGAAATCTTACACTATGCTATGAAGTACTTTCCTTTAACGATCAAGTCCTTGTAATTAGTACATCCTTCCACACACCTATCTATACTAAAAATCCACATAGCTGCAGTTTACCAATATGACTTGAATGTCCATTATATTCAATGTTTCTTATTAAAAGCAAGTAAAGTAATCAGATTTAGACCATTTAGTTATCACAGTTTTGTGATTATATATTTTTGGAAAGAGAAACAAGACAATATAAAAAGACCACATTTGCTTTTCCTTCACCCTCAACAGATTTTCCATAACACAAAACTAAAATACAAATGAACAAATATCACTATAATTGTACACACATTGGTCATGCTCAGCTAAATTAATTCAAAAAGCACCAATCCACTCTTTCCAGCCCAGGTTTTATCAACTCAAGCTGCAAATTCAGTATTTAAAAGCAATGATAGATCATCAGGAAATGTCTCCTACACAATAGTGCCTGTGTTTCTCCAAGGTCAAAAATTCCCCAGCAGATGGGGTTCCAGAGGTGAGAAAAACCAACATGTAGTGCTGCTGTCTAACTACCTAAGTGCTGTGCATGTGATTGCTCAGGAATGCAAGACCAACATTAGACTTATAATACAAGTCTGGACCTAAAAGATGGAAGGAAAATTCCTCAAGATGTTACTCTTACTTGAAACATTTAGAAAAGTACTACTACTATATCATACAGCAGCCATAAACAGCACTATACTATGACAGAGCACCTATGTAAAATGCAGGACCGGCTCAAGGGATAACAGCACACTGAGCCAACTTGCTTTGGTGGTGCCCACTTCCATCTCATTGCTTCTGTTGCCTCCTCCTTCCCCCTCCCCATGTGTTTAGCATCTCTTGCACACACCCTACTTTCCTGGCCCAGTATCTCTTTTCCCCTCCCTTACCTCATTTCCCGGCAATACGTTGGTTGCTGGCAGTACCAGCATGACAAGCTGTCTTTGGTCAGCCCCCCCTTGGGTCTTCCCTCCGCCATATCCTGTGGGCAGAATATCCAGGGGCTGGCTGAAGGCAGTCTATCATACTACTGCTGTTGCCCAATGTAAATTTTGCAGGACTATGGGGGAATGAGAGGTGAGGGAGCAATGTTGGAGCTATAGGGAGCAGAAGGGGAGACCCTGGATTGGGGTGGGGTGGAAAAGGCTTAACCCATACAACAGGTGAAGTCAGTCAGAGGCTGGGTATTTTGGTGCTCTTGATTGCTGGCCTTCTAGTTTAGCGTTGATCGTTAAAGGTACGGTGAGTTTTGCGCATATGAGCCTCAGACAACATAAGCAAAAAAAATATTTATGTAATTTACCAGCATAAAATCAAACTGAATAGGTAGTAACAAAGGTACTTCATCTGCTGATCTCAAAGAGTGAACAGGGGCATAACAGTCTGGTCTTTTGATCCAATGTCTTGAGGCATATTGTGCCTGGAACAGCATACCCAAGTTAGTGCATTCATTCCATCTCAGGCAGTGTTCAAGTCCAGCTTAAAGATCCATCTCAAAACTGCTTTGGAATGCACTAACTGTTTCCAAGTTTATTTAAAATTTTCTATCCCACCCTATGGGTAAACCTTCAGAGTGGCTTACAATTCAAAACATATTAAAATTCACAATATACAAAATAATCCATAAGGAAGGGTCAAGGGGAAAAGCACAAAATCTAAAAATGAAAATTAACATTAAAAATTTTCTTCTGTTTTCCATGATCCCCCATACCTGAGAATATGAATCAGAGAAAAGATAGGTCTTTAAGTTCTCCTCAAACTTATCTACTGAAGTTATTGTTTTAAATGCCAATGTTATTGAATTCCAATATTTAAAGCAAAAATTGCGTCTTACATGTTCATGTACAATATCTTTGAACAATGAAATTATAAGCAACTGCTTATTTAAAGATGGTCAAATTCCTACTCGCTACATAAGGATTTAACCGCTGTGCTAGATATAATAGCTCATCTGCTTTCAATATCTTAAATGTAAGAAGTAGTTTGTAACCAATTGGAAAAACTGGGATAGGTTAAATTATACTTTCTGGTGGGAATCTCTATGCCACATTTTTAAAATGGAGCGTATGATGGCCATATAAAAGGGACATTATAAGAAATTTATGGATGTTTGGGAGACACTGATAGAATTCTGTAAGGAGTGATTGATTTTGCCCTTTGATCATACATGTCCAGGGTGGATGGGAAGATACTTTTAATTAGAGTGCAATTGTTGGATATGTATAATGGGGGGGGGATGATATATGCATTTGTCATAAATATAATTTGATAAAAGTGTTGTTAAAGTGTAAAATGTTACACTTATTTTTGGCTTTAAAATGAATAAAGATATTTTTTTTAAAAATTCAGTATTTTACAGGGAGCCAATGAGCATTTTTCATAAATGATGATATATGAACAAATTTATGAAAATTGTGGATTACTCTAATAGCTGTATTCTGTATTATCTGCAATCTTTGAATATCCTTCTGACAGAGAATTGCAATAATCAATTTGTTGAACGCATGTACTAGGATATTCAGAGCCTCTGGAAATAACAAGGAACAAATTGATATGATCTGATGTAATTTTAAAAAAGAATTTTTTAGAACCCTTGAGATTTGTAAACAATATGATGTTAGTATCCAAAGTTACTTCCAATATTTTGGTACTAGTCACAGATAGAATCAAAGTACATCCTAATTTAATTTCTAACAGCAAAGTTATTGGATCTCGACGGCTAAACATTATAGACGTCGACTTTTCCGTATTAAGTTTCAATTTCTGAATATGCAGCCAGTTTGCAATACGATCAATAGTCTCATTGAGAATCGAGATTTCTTATGGGAAGCCAGATTCAAAGATACACAGTAACTGGATGCTGTCTGTGTACACAAACAAGCTTAGTCCAATAGACTGTCCCAATGTTAAAAGTGGAGCCAGATAGATGTTAATCAGGAGTGGTGACAAGATCAAACCTTGAGATAGACCCACACCCATTTCAAAAGAGTTTGACTTTAAAATTACCCTTTTTAATAATACTATGCCTGTCCTTGAAATACGATTTAAACCAATCCAGGGATACATCAGTGATGCCAATTTCACTCAACTGAGCTAGTAAGACTGTGATCAATGATGTCAAATGCCGACAAGAGATCTAATGAGATCATCAGTACGGATTTAAACAGCCCAATCCTTTCTGAATATGTTGTTAGACCAAGTAATGCTGTCTCAGTATTATGATGCTTACGAAAAGCGGTTTGATGGGGGATGAAGAATGTTTGTACTATTCACAAAATCTTGCAGTTGGAAGTGCACTGTTGCTTCCATTATTTTTGCTAAAAATGGAATATTAGCAATTGGGTGGTAGTTACTGGGATTTGAAATTGCATGCGATGCATTTTTCAGTATAGGCCTCAGGTATGTTATTTTTCAGTCCTCTCATAAAGATACTTTACTAAATGTTTGTCCAGTCTGTGTTCAACTGAATTGCAAGCTCCATGAAACAGAGACCATTTGAGAAGCGCTAAAGAATGTTACGTAGTACTAGTAATATCTGGTCCTAAATCTCTTAGAATCTGAAAATTAAGAGCTTCAATTAAACTGCTACTGCAGCTTTTAAACAATTACCTTTTACCATTTTTATTCTGAAGAGGTTCAGATTACGCCATATATACTCGAATATAAACCAACCCAAATATATACCGAGGTAAACTTTTTTTCCTCCCAAAAAGGAGGGAAAAAAGGTTGATGATAAATATAAGCCAGGGAATTTATATTCAAGTGCCCTGCCCAGCTCTGCACCCAATCCCCCTTCCCTCCCTCCCCTGCCAGGCTCTGCACCCTGACTCCTCCCTCCCTGCCAGGCTCTGCACCCTCTAACCCTCTCTCCCAATGCCTTGCAGGCCTTCACTGGGCCTGCCATAAGCCCTGGTGGTCCAGCGGTGGGCTGAGACACGATGAATCTCTCTCGCCTCCTGTCCCAGCTGACTAACAACTCTCACCTCCCAGATTAGTAAAAAGCGTATCTCTAAAATACCTGGTGGTCCAGCGTTGAACTGGGGCAGGAGAGATCTTCCTAAGCTCCTGCTCCATGCAGAGTCGCAATCTGAATGGCTGCCGTGAGTTCTTGTGGCAACCTTGCAAGATCGCAAGAACTCGCAGCAGCCATTCAGATAGTGAGTTTGCACAGGGCAGGAGCGTAGGAAGATCACTCCTGCCCCAGTTCACCACTGGACCACCAGGGATTTTAAAGGTACAATTTTTACTAATCAGGGAGGCAGGTGAGAATTGTTAGACTAGACTTGATCACTTTCTCTTCTAAAGTATCAAGTCAATCCCAAGATTTGCTGGAAGCAATCTAAATGGTCTGACTCGTTGTCAGACCACTGATTATGTGATTTTGAATTTGACTGGCGAATAAACACCCAATCAAAAGTTAAAAGAATTAAAAGAAATAAGAAATTTCAAGTTAGCAGAGGCTTGATCAACCCAGTTGAATTTTGGTCTCGCTTCGATACACTTCCAAATCAAGATAGCGATATTGACGATGTGAATTCCTGGCCTGATATTAGTACCCATATTTTAAATGAAATGGCCCCTATTAAACTGAGAAGAGACACAAAAATCTGGATAGATGGTATGATATTGGTAAAAAGGGAACTCAGAAAAATGGAAAGACAGTGGTCAAAATCGGGAACTATGGAAAGAACTTACAGAAGATTTGCCAGTTGGAAGCTGTAAAATTGTTCCCATACATGTCAACTCTAGAGTACACTAAACACTGAAGGACTGGAAAATACGAATGATTGTTAACAGGAACTACTAAAGAAGTTCTCAAATTTTTTATTTTCATATTGAAAAAGTCAGCCGAACCAGTAAACACCTCTATATCATAGAGGTCGTTAACCAGATTAAAAAGAGCACTACTATTAGTTGAAGAGTTACTGATTTTTTTGAGCATAGAAATTTTTATATTCTTTTAATTTTGTCTTCCAGGTTAATCTATGATACTAAGTATGTCAACTCATACTGTAGGCTTGACAGCTGTCCTCCGAATGTCATGAAAATTGCCCCTGTTACTTTTAAGGCCAAATTGTTTAATTGGGATAACTTTTTATTATCTAACGGGACTTTCCCCAGAGGAATTGGGTCAGATTTTGATCACACCAATTATTAAAAATCCTAAAGAATCTTCTACCTTACCTTCCCGACTACAGACCTATTGCCAGTATCCCTTTATTTACTAAACTGTTGGAGGGTCTGGTTAACGCAGAACTAACTGCTTACTTGGATAAGTTTAATATATTACAAGATAGCCAGTCTGGGTTTCGATCAGGTTTCAGTACTGAAACTGTCATGGCCTCTCTCCTGGATAATCTTCATTTATTGTTCAGTCAAGGTACAAGTGCTTTGATTTTGCAGTTAGATCTGAGCAGTGCTTTTGATCTGATGAATCATACTATTCTTATTGACTGCTTGGAATCCATTGGTACCTTGGGAAAGATGTTAAACTGGTTTCAAGGATTTGGGGGTAACAGATCATACCAGGTGTTTAAGGACAAAACTTTTTCTTATTGTTGGGAAAGCAAATGTGGGGTTCCACAAGGTTCGCCTTTATCCCCCACTTTGTTTAATATCTATTTGGCTTCACTGGAAAATCTTCTGTATAATTTAAATCTTAAAATACTTGAGTACCTGATTGTAAAAAAACGCTTAGATAATCTTGATAGGCAGTATATAAAATCCTAATAAACTTGAAACTTGAACTTGATTTATGGGGATGACATTAAAATCATTAAACCGTTAACTTGTCTGACAGTCAAGATCACAAATTTCTTAGTGACCATCATGAATCAGATTGAATGTTGGATGATTGCTTTAAAGTGAAACTAAATCCAGAAAAAACTAAATTTTTTCTTGCAACCCCCAATGATAAGATTAAAGAAACATCGATACACTTGAATGGTCTCGACTATACTATAGAATAGTGTTTTTCAACCGCTGTTCCGCGGCACACTAGTGTGCCGCGAGATGTTGCCTGGTGTGCCGTACGGTGCAGACACTGATTAGGCCTCAGGCCGGGTCCCGCACGCGCTCCCTTGAGACTCCCCCGGTCCCCGCTGCTGTTCAGTTTCGATCTTCTGCTCTGACGCAACTGGAAACAGGAAGTTGCAGCAGAGCAGAAGATTAAACACTGAGCAGCCGCGCGTGCGCGGCTCTTTGGGAAAGCGTGCATGTCGCCGAAAAACAAAACCTACAAACTAAGGTGAGGCGAAGGGAGAGAGCTGGCTAAACAATAGGATCGATTGGGCAGGCGAGTGGTGGCTGCGGGGACCGTGCGATCGCTCGTGTTCCCGGCTCAAATTGGAAGGAGGGAGTGAAAGGGAAAAGGATTCTGGGCTAAGGGGATGAAGACGGAAAGAAAAACCCACAGCAGGAAAGAAAGGGAAGGACAGGTAGGTGAGCCAGATGCTAGAAGCAGGGGGGGGGAAGAAAGAGGGAAAAAAGCTAGATGGGGTTGAAAAGAAGAGACACACTGGTATGGAAGAGGAAGATAGGGGAAATCTGGACACAGGAAGGTAACAGAAAGAGGGGAAATTATGTGCATGGGGCATAGGGACAGAGACATAAAGGGGACATGCCATGGGGATGGTATATGGACACAGGGGGGGAGGCAATGACAGATACATAGGGGAGATATTAGAAATGGAGAAAATAGGAGCACAGAAGCGAGATGGTTTATGGGGATGGGACAGGGACCGAGCTCGCAGGCTCCAGTGGCTTGCACAAATTACATTGTAACGTGCCATGAAAATAAGAGGGAGGAAGGTAGATAGATAAGCCACGTGAGAGGAGCTGAAGGGTAGTAGAAAGGAACAGATGGTAAAGGAGGGAGGGAAGGGTGGTGGTGGAAAGGAATAGGACAGACATTGAAGGAGGGTGGAGAGGAACAGACCCCGAAGGGAAATGTGGAAGACAGAGTGGGAAGAAGACAGATGCCAGACTATGGGGGAGCGGAGGGAAGAAGATGGGTGCTAGACCAATTGGGGGGGGGGTGAAGGGAGAGGCACAGTAACAGCAAATGGAAGACGTAGAGAGAAGACACACAGTGGATGGAAGGAATTGAATGAGAAGATGTGGAAAGCAGAAACCAGACAACAAAGGTAGAAAAAAAAATTATATTTATTTATTTATTTTTTGCTTTAGGATAAAATAGTATATTAGTTGTGTTGATAAAAATTTATAAACAAAGCCCTTCCAGCTGAACATCTCTTTCTCTAGTTCAGCAGCAGGAACTTTGATTTATAAGAAAGGAATAAGCTAAATATTACAGTACTAAGGCTTATATGGATGCAGCGGGGACGGTGACGGGGCGGTGAATGGGATGGCAGTGGCGGTGGCGGTGACGGGGCGGTGAAAGGGATGGCGGTGACGGTGACGGGGCGGTGAAGGGAACGGCTGTTGACGAAGAGCTACGTGTGTGTCTTTCTTCGATTCCAGCCAGAATATCAGCTTTGTGTTCAGCCAAACAGGCCCAGGTTTCGCACTGAATAAAGTATTTTATAATTTTTCACTATTCTGTTTACTTAATATTTCATAATAAAGTAATTATAAAATACTTTCTTTGTGTTTATTTGATTCCTATTCAAGAGAATTACTTTATATATAGTCAATATAGGCACAGAGTTAAATTTTTTAACATTTTCTAATGGTGGTGTGCCTCGTGATTTTTTTCATGAAACAAGTGTGCCTTTGCCCAAAAAAGGTTGAAAAACACTGCTATAGAACAGTCTACAAAAATATTAGGAGTGACTAAAGATAAACATCTCACTTTAGAACATCATACTGATCACGACAAACCTGCCGATTCCAGCAGCGTCTGCAGCACTCTACACACGCTGCTTCAGAGCCTTCTACTACCCCGATTTACTCTGGCATGTCCCTGATGTCTACTGGTGGGGCCTAAGGCGCGTGGGCCAATCAGAATAGGCCCTGGAGCCTTAGGTCCCACCTGGGGGCGCGGCCTGAGGCACATGGGCCAAACCCGACCATGTGTCTCAGGCCGCGCCCCCAGGTGGGACCTAAGGCTCCAGGGCCTATTCTGATTGGCCCACGCGCCTTAGGCCCCACCAGTAGGCGGAGCTTTAGGACGGATGGGCCAATCCGGCCTCATTCCTTCGTTGGCTGCCTGCCGGACAGGCGGGTTTGGCTCCCGTCTGTCCGGCCAACTTCCAAAGGTACGGGGAAGGGGGGTGGGGGGGTCGTGGGGGTCGGCCAGGGGGGTCGCGGGTCGGCTGGGGGGGCGGGGGGTTTGCGTCGAGGGCAGGAGGGCCTGGGATCCTTCCTGCCCGTAATGTAGTGCGGGGTGGGGTTAGGGGGTCGCCGTGGCCAGGAGGATTTGGGCTCCCTCCTGGCCCAATATTGTCGGGGAGTCGGCGGTCCTTCGGGGTGGGGGTGCGAGTGGTCCTGCCGAGGGGGGAGAAGAATCGGACGTCGAGGGGGGCATCAGGCTTTCAGGATGGGGACAGGACTTCAAGGGGGGACAGGCAGATCTTCAAGGGGGACAGGCAGACCTTCAAGGGGGACAGGACTTCAAGGGGGGACAGGCAGACCTTCAAGGGGGGACAGGCAGACCTTCAAGGGGGGACAGGACTTCAAGGGGGACAGGCACGGAGAGGCGGGGCAGTGCACCGAAAGTCAGGGCGGGTGAACGGTGAGTCGGGGCAACCAGAGGAGAGTCGGGGCAGTGCACCGAAAGTCAGGGTGAGTCGGGGCAACCAGAGGAGAGTCGGGGCAGTGCACCGAAAGTCAGGGTGAGTCGGGGCAACCAGATGAGAGTCGGGGAGGGCGAAAGGAGAGTCGGGGTGGCCAGAGGAGAGTCGGGGAGAGCGAAAGGAGAGTCGGGGTGGCCAGAGGAGAGTCGGGCAGCATGCGCGTTATATGCCTGAGCGCGGTATAGAAAAGTTTTTGTACATATCATCGTGATTTCTGCGCGCTATACCCCTGTGCGCGTTTTACAATGGTGCGCGTTATATCCGCGAAAATACGGTACTGATCACAGATCAGAGATCACAGAACACGCAGGTAAGAGTGCGCATGCGCGGCTAGGGTTTTATTATAGTAGATGCTTAGTTGTGCTCTGGAAACTTTGTACTATTAAAAAATACTTTGATGAAGCTTCATTCCATTTGTTAGTGCAGTCATCCGTTTTAAGTATTCTTGATTATTGTAATGTTATATATTTGGGTGCTTTTAAGAAAATTGAGAGTGGTTCAAAACACTGTAGTTCGATTGATCTTTGGATTGAAAAAAATGGGAGCATATTACACCATATTATTTGAAACTTCACTGGCTACCAACTGAGGCCAGAGTTTTGTTTAAGTTTGCTTGTATCTGTTACAAATCTATTTTTGGCTTGTCACCTGGATATCTTGTTTCCCAGTTTTCTCTGAACCACCCAAATAAGGTCACATGCAGAGTTTGTTTATTTACATTTCCTTCTGTTAAATTATGTTGTTACAAAAGATTTCTGGAGAGAACTCTCTCTTTTCAAGCTGCTAAATTGAATGGTTGGTTCGGTAAAATTATGTTAGGATCTTCTTCTTATCTTTAGTTTAGAAAATGATTGAAGACCCAACTATTTGAAAAATTTGTATCCCAACTGGTTTTC